>NC_056735.1:607595898-607598398 GCF_019279795.1 Protopterus annectens
AATGCAATAATAAATGCCATACAATACCAGAGTAAACACAATCAGTCCAGGATTTAGAGCTTTATTGCCAGGCAGTTACAGTTCTATTTAAATATGACCTATATGTGACTATTACTGTCATATTATCTGGTTTATTCTGTACAACCCATACATAGTTTTTATACTGCCAGGTGACTTTCTACTACAGTATATTTACGGATATTTGTTGGACCTGCTCACCAGTCCCTACCATGACCTAATATGTTGAGCTAAAGTTGGCAGTGCTTAAAGGGACAGGTTCAGCACTGGTTACTAGTCATATTTAATTTTCATTTTATAGACTATCTGCTGTATGGCATTTATTCATCATTCATTACATATTATAAATTTGTTTACTGTTCCTGACATCCCCCAATGTCCTTTCATTACATTGATTCATGTGTGACTATACTGTATGGGGCACTTGTGTTTATATGGGGGTTTCACAACTTTATTAAACTGACACCTCACATCTGAACCTAATGCAGTATTCTGGTTAACAATTATATATTATTTAGTAGCTAATTATAAAAATAAATGTCTATGTACTGCTTTCACGTGTAAAGTGCAAATTGGTTATAGTGGGGATCAAACCGGAATGGCCACCTGAAAAGCATACTCTCTAACCACTACACTGTTGAAATACTGCTTATGCTGGATTTCTCTTGCTATTTAACTTCTTGTGCTGTTTAAGCTGGACTAAGCGTAGCTAAGCAATGGGCACACCCACGCAGCTACGCTTAAACTTTATCACATTTATTAAAAAAAAATATTTGTTGTGTTATTTTGTTTGTACCCTTAAGAATATCCCTGCTAATGCTGAACCTGTTATTTCAATGAACTTTCTGCTTTGTGGAACAATTGTCCCATTTGGCTTTGTCCACATTCCTTACTCTTATAGGTTGGTAGGTGTGTGCTATGTGCTTATGCTACATCTGTTATTCTGGTGACATTTGTCTTGGTAGGGACGATTGTCCCTTATGGCACTGACCCAGATTTGATATCCTGATGGGATGGGGGTGTTACGAGTCTCACTCATTTTCAATTGCTGAAAGGCAATTCTGGAGTGCAGGGGGCATGTATATTGTGAGAGATCTACTCTCACCCCCCCCTGCACTCATACAAGGAACCATGTCTGTTTTGGAGCACAGCTGCGCACCTTCATACATATGCATGGCGCACTGCCGTGCTGAACAGGAACGGTCCATGCCATGCAGGAATAACATACTCCTGCACGGCAGCTTGCTGAATTCCAGAGATTGTGTCCAATGTTTAGGCAAGTGTCTAAATATGCTTTAAACAGATACTATTTCTATAATTGCAGCAATATCTGTGATGATAAGAAGTATGCCTGTTTACAAATTCAAAACTTTTCTAATGAATTAAAATGAGATTATGAATGTTCCACTTGATTCCGATTCTTTTTTTGATACAGCAGTTAATCAGATCCATAAACACTGGAATGACAGAGGTAAACTTATGCAAGGGGTGTCAAAAATGTTTCATATTCCCAAATTTCACTCTATTAAGCAGGATAATTTTCAACAGCCAAAAAAAACAGAAGTCACAGCTGATCAAAAGTTAAGCATCAAAATGAAATGGTATGATGAGAGTTCCATTAAACCTAACAAGATGAGTTCCTTTCCTGAAAAAGATAACCCCCTTTCAATCTGTGACTATGCTGGGATGTGGCTCCTGTCTTTCCCAAGTCCTATTCTGGGTGCCTGTTATGAAAGTCTGCTTACAAAAGGGTGGCTTAGCCATCAGTAGTTTCCAACAAATGGATGCTCAACATTGTTGTCAGAGGTTACAGAAGGCAATGGAAGGAAGATCTACCTTAGTTCATGTGGGTGCCCTTCCTTTGCTAGACTAGACCTTGTTCTTCTCTCCTACACTCCAGAAAATGAAGGACTCAGGGGTCATAGAACAGGTCTCTCATTCAGAAAGAATGAAAGGTTTCTACTCCAGAATTTTCCTGGTTCTCAAAAAAGAGCTGTTGTGGAGAACAGTGTTGGAGCTATCCTTTTTGAATACCTTTGCTAAGGTCCTCATGTTCAAGATGCTTACCCCGTAGAGAGTATTTTTTCTTTTGTAGGACCACTGCTTCATGGTGACTCTGACCTTGAATGTTGCATACAACCATATCCTTTTTGCTTATCACTTTAGGAGATATCTGAAATTTGGCTTGTATCTGGATTGCAGTATAAGTTCTCTGCTTTACCCTTTGGTCTATCCACTACATCTCAAGTGTTTACCAAATACCTTACTCGATTAGTGACTCACTGCCAAGCACTTGGCATTCACATATTTCTCTACTTGGGTGACTTGCTGATCTGTGCATAGTCTGTATCCAGGTATTTGAAATGTCCAGAAAAGGACTCAACCTTACTCTCCCATCTAGCGTTCAAGTTGAATCTTTAGAACTTGTGCCTGACACTCTCAAAAAGATACATCTTCATGGGGTGCTTAATCCACTTTGATG
>NC_056735.1:607603398-607745898 GCF_019279795.1 Protopterus annectens
ATTTATTGGGACATGATATTAGCAGATGAAATGCAAAGGAGTATAAAGAACTATTTCATTTTAATTTTAAAGTAAAGTAAATGGGAGCAGCAATCTTATGGAGAAATGGTATTATAATATCTAGAACTATTACCTCATACAGTGATGATAAAGGCATGACTTGTATGGGCATTAATGAATATTTAAAAAAACTTAACTTCTAAGAACTTGAGCAAAAATTGTCTAGAAAGTCAAATATGAAGTGAAGTGTAACAAGAAAATAATTTAACTGCATGCTTTAAAAATGATAACAAACCACTAGCAAGCCTATAATTCCATCATCAACAAGGGCTTTAATACACTTTATTTACTTAATCTTATAGATGTTAATAACTTTTTTGAATCAGAATATTAATTTTACACTTATTATTTGGTTTCTAAAAAATTAAATTGATAACAGGTTCTTTATCAGATCACAATGCAATTAATTATACAGTAATGATAAACTCAAGAAAGCTGTTTTTTTAATAGATTTACAGCTTGCATACCAAAATTATCAGATTTTAACAAGTGGTTTATAACATAAATGCAATAGTTGTAGTACTCTGGGACGTAATAAAAAGCATATTTATATGGCAAAGTCTAAACTTTGTATTACAATACGAGAGCAATGTGATAAAGATGTCCTGGAAATGTAAGAATTTTTAGACAAAAGAATGTTAAAATACAAAATGGTGAAAAATACTTTTTGTTAGAAATGGGAAAAAAATGAATGAAGAGTGTCTTAAAGGCTTACATAAATCAGCTGCCAGATGCAAAATGATAGCAATAACTAGGTATAGCAACAGTAATATATCTATCTATGGTAGTAAAAGGAAATATATATGGATGTTGAAGAAATTCTGGACTGTATTAAAAAAAATATGAGAAAATTGATGCACAGAATGGTAGTGTAGAAAATGAAAAGTTATTGGAGCATTTTAAATGTGAATATATAAAATATTTTCAGAGAAAATAAGAACTATAGACAAAATATTTCTGTAGCTGAAATAAGAGCAAATTAAAATGCTGAAGGAAAGTAAAGCTCCAGATAATGATGGAACCATTCTTCAATTATATAAACTATTAACTCAGAATGTTTTATCTCTTTTACAAAAAGTACTCACAAAAATACACAAATATTCCAACAGATTCTACTTACCTAATAAAATATTAAAGGCATTCAGAAATTTATGTAAATACCCTGAGATAAAAGCATGGTGTTTTACTTTATTCACTGCAACATTTACACAGCAATATATCAATCATTTAATTTCTCAATAAAAACGTTAAACTTAAAAACTAAGCATTTGATGTTTTGGAATCAAATCCTAAAACAGACTAAAGTGATAAACTAAAAATCTCAAATATGTTAAGCTTAAAAAATAGGGATTTGATATTTGGAATCAAATGTTAAACCAGACTAAAGTGCTTAACATGACCATTTGATGGGTGAGTATGATTTGTATATGGAAATGACTTAAAGTACAAATAAGCAGATAATGTTAATCTTTAAGGAAGATTTAATGTTAGATAAAATTAAAAAAGAATGTCCTTCCATTTTTGATTTTCTAAACAATCTTTTTGTGCCTCAAAATATATTTATTACAAATTTGTAAATCTCATTACAATTTATAGTATTCCTCTTGCATAGTGTTGTGCCCCATTTATTTCAGCAGATGGCCACTTTTAATTATATATCCTTCTGTGTGTATTGACCCTAACAGGTGAACCACCTCAGGACTGAAACTTACATAGTATGATTTATATTCATTTAATACAATGCAGATTATTCCATATTACTATTCCACTCAGTCTTGACATCATCATATCCATTGCTTTTAAACTGCTCCACAGTTCTATTTATGTGTTATATTCTTAGAGCATCATTTAGCCACTTTAATAATTATATACACTATGTACATTACCCCCCCTCTTGCTTCAGCAATCTACTTTGTCATTTCTCCCTCTTCATCCTACTCTCATTTCCTCTTCACATCCCTCAATCCTCTGCATCCAATACTTCTATCTCATTTAATATTTACTCCTTTCTTTTCCTCACCACCTCCCCCTTCCTTCCTATACAACTCTTCAAGCAACAAGTTTAATGGAAAATCCTTTTTTTTCCCATTTTTTGATTATAGCTTTCTTTGCTACTACATGTATTAATCAAACTGTTTCCCTTATTTGCTCAGGTTTCACCTCTTTTCTGATATTGCTAAGAAACAAAACCTTTCTGAAAGTAATACCTCTTCTTTATAACTTTCTTAGCAATCATTTTTATCTCCTCAAAAACCTATTTATTCTGCTGCCAGTCTCCTAATTCCCCATCCCCAAAATTTCAGCACTTTATTTACCCAGTGGATACATCTTTCTTAACCTTGAAGTGTAATTATTGTTATATGTACAGCCGACAATGCAAGACCAATTGTTGTTATGAATAACAATCATTATAATGATAGTATGAATTAAATGTTGGATGATGCTTCTACATATGATATACTTTTTATTAATGAAATGAGTTTGATTATTTCAAAAGTTCTGATATTATTTCTGATTTATTTAATTATTTTCTGCATCAGAACCTCTATTGCCATTTATATATGGTTAGCCCAAAACACATAAAGATTCACTGAATTCAGTAATGTGCCATACAGTATCAAAGTGTAGTTGGTTGACATAACCTATATCTATTTATTTGGAGAACATTTCAAAAGCATTTTGAGATGTTGCTGGGCATATTGTAACAGACACTGGTGATTTTATAAGAAAGATTAGCAGATGGTATATGTCTCACTTTCTTATTTTATTTATTGTCACATTGGATGTCAAATCCTTATTTACATGTATTGTGAATGAAGAAGGTGTTTACCATGTTAGGAATATTTTGAATGCCAATACAAATATTACAACAAATTTTATAAATACTACTTGTATTTTATTTGAATTGGTGTTAGAAAATAATATGTTTTGTTATAATGATAATTTTTTTTACAAAAAAGGGTGTAACCATGGGTACTCCTGTGGCAAACACATATGCCATATTGGTTATGGTAGATTTCAACGTATGCATATGGGAACATATATGTTTACCAGGAATCTATTTACTGGATTTATTTTACACTATGCAAGCTTTGTGGATGATATTTTTATTTTATGGGCTGAGATGAAGATGATCTTCAGTGGTTTATTTCATGTCTTAATTCTAGCACTACTTTTTTTAAAGTTTGAATTTATTTTTTCTTATATTAATGATTTTTACCTATATCTGTTTATAAAGCTGTAAAAGTGCCTAGCTACAAAAATATACAAGAACAATATTACAAGGAATAATGATCTGAAGCATAATAGTATCCACCCAGGCTTTATTTATAAAAATATATTGAAAGGTCAGTTTTTTTGACTATCCAGGTTAACAGTAGATGATACGATATTTGATATAAAAGAAGTTGTGATGTCTGCAGATTTCTTGAAATGTGGCTATAATCAAACTAAGATAAATAAATGGTTGGGAGATGTCAGACAACAATGTAAAGGTAATATGTGGTTTTATTTTAATTCTGAGGAGATAATGCAGGATTCGGCTATAGTAATGGATAGAACAGGTCTTCCTTTTGTTATGGCTTTTACCAGTAACTATCAATGTATTATAAATATAACTAGAGAAAATTGTAACTATCAATGTATTATAAATATAACTAGAGAAAATTTGTCAATTTTAAGGGCCTGTCCTGATATTATAAAACATATAGGTTTGGCTCCTAGAATAGTATTCAAGAATAAATTGAATTTAAAAACACAATTATATTACAGAAGACTAAATTCAGTACCTAGTGGTTCTCGAAGAGATGTGAGTCTCAATGGATGCAAGGGTACCTTATTGTCAATATACTGATGTATCTTCTTTTTTACTCATCCAATAACTATTTTTAGATGTGAATTCTCTCATCATGTTGATTGTGAAAATATGAATTTAATATATATTGATAAGTGTACTGAATGTGTATCCTTTTATATATAGAAAACAAATAGAAGGTTACAGGACATGATAGCCCAACATATTTATGACATTAAAAATTGAATTCTACTAGTACTTTAGCTAAACATATTTTATTAATGGGTACAACACATAGTTTTAAGATCTCAGTATTGTAAGCGGTTATAAGTAGTTCTAGGAGGGGTGATAAAATAAATAGACCTGAAGTTTGTGAGTATGAATGGATAAGTAGGTTAAATGTACTGAACTTTCCTGGTCTAAATGAAAATTGGCCTTAAAATATGTTTTAAAATCAAAAGGATTACATCATTAATAATGTCATTAATTTATTTTATTTAAATGGATGTGAAGTGGAGTTTTAAGTTACTTGAAAAATGTGGGTTCTATGTGAAAGCTTGTATTTAGTAAATTGTTTACTTTGTTGTGAACTTTGTATTTTATTTTATTATATTTATGACTTTTTAAACAGTTAGTGGTTCCTAAGAATATATTTATCTTGTATTCTTTCTTAACCTTACTGTAGTGTAGAAATACTTATGCAGACACCTCTATGCCAAAATGTGGAATTTTTTCAATTTTATGACTCTCCATTGCATTTCACACATTCACTCACAATAGTTCTGGTGTAGTTGAATATCCAATATTCTTTCCCAACTCTAAGATTTTGAATCAAAGACCTCTCCCCCTCCAGTAATAGTTACAATGATGAGAAATAGAACAATGTCTATTACTTGCCATTTCTCTTAAATCCGATAGCCAATTGATCACACTTGGCCTCTCTTACTCTGATACCCTGCAGCTGGTCAGCCTTTTGAACTCATTAATTAGCCCTCTGTATTGTAGATAAGCTCTCTCAGGGAGGGCATACATAACATTAGCCTCATCCCAAGTGAGGATTTATACTCCTGATTGAATCTTTACCCAAGTTTTACTGATTTTCTAAGCAATCTTGAAACAAATGATGAGCTAGAGAGGTTATATTTATCTAAAGTGCATAAAACAGGTAAGTATTATAAGTTACATATCAAAGATAGCTAATGGGGTATGCTGTTCCAACTCAACCTTAACTATAATAGATTAAAAAAATAAATAAAACTCATCTCTATTTTGGAGATTATCTTGAAAATGTCTACATATATTATTTACCAATCCACACAAAATTAAAATTATATACAAAAAGGAAAGTACTGGTTTTTGAAGGCATAAATCTTTAACCAAAGCTGATTGACAGCATATGGTTTATGGTCACAAAATTTTAAAAACTTTTTCTGGGAAAAATTCAATGTATTCTGCAAGCATTTTCATCTACATATATATTATCTAAGCTTTTGGTACTGTTTAATGTTGCAATTCCCAGATGTGTACCCAAGCCTGAATTTCCACTCCTCTGAAGCTTATCAACAATAGCCACAGACATAGAAAAAATATAAAAAAAGAGGTTACATGTTCACTTATAAAATTCATAAATGCTGTTAATGTTGCTTGCCAAAATAATTGTCGCCTATTAATGCAAAAACAAAGAAAACATCTGCAGAATATAATTACTGGATACAACTGAACTCATTAATAAAGAAATATTAATATGGGTTGTTCTTTGATTAGTTTATACTGTTGGGCTATTTAATGGATTTTATTAATGTATATAACAAGATTTGTTGCAGACACTTGAGAAAATGGTTACTATGTTTTATTGTGTTAATGTGTTTGTTCCTGTTTATAATATTTCAATAAAAGTATTAATCATTTTACATGTAAGAAAATATGTATATAAGCAGGTCTAAAGAAGTGGATATGAAAACAAAATTTTGAGCACTACTTAAAAAGAAATTCTACAACATACTTTAAACTATGTTTGCAAAATTAAAGACATTTGCTTTTATGTGATTTAATTTATAGTATGTCATACAAAAGCAACACATTTGCTGAAAAAATAAGAAAATGGATTTATACAGCTCAGTATAAGCAAAAAAACAGAACTATTAGTAAAGTATTTTTTCTTTTTATGCTGCTTCTTCTTTTTTAATTGGCATTAATCTGTAAATCTTTGTTTTCTTCTCTGAAAAGTAGGTTTTTAAATAGTGTAGATGCAATTCATAATGAAAGAAAAAAGGAACTCTCGTTTAGTCCAAATAATTTATTTTGAAGCGCTTTTCGTTTGCCTCCTAGGCAAACTTCTTCAGAAAACATTATTACAACACATGAAAGACTTTAAATAATGTGACCTCATGGTTAAATTGAAACTAATTAACACAAATTGATTGAGGTTGTGATGTTAAAGGTGCGCAAGTTTAAAAATATAGTAAACAATTAAAGTTCTGGTAGGAACAACAAAACTGACTGTAAACTTTCAAACGTATAAAAACCTACATCTAAGATCATCATAAACTATCTAAGTAACCATAAGAACTAGTTTAAAATGAATGTGAAACTTCCCATGAGTGACTAGCTAAAAAACTCATGTACGTCAAATTAAAGTCACATTAATCCTAACTTCACGTTAACCGTGAAAAATCTGTATAAAAATGTACAATGCATTAAAAATTGAAACTGACAATATATGTACAAACTAGATATCCTAAAAACATGAAACTCATACATGTATCAATTCAAATTAGAACTTACAAAACCACTAATATATTTATTGCCAAAAAATGTGACAAATATGAAAACTAAGAACCAACCAGAGAATATATGACCCCCAACTCGTATCTGTTAAAGTTATCGGCCCCAAAAAAACAACACTTAAATTATCTTTTCAGACTCAAGATGCGAAGGACACTGGAAATGGAACAGGCTTCATTCAGTCCAGGCGTATGATACGCTTCCAATCTAATTTGCCAATGGAGTTCCCTTTCCAGCAACCTAAGCTGAGTTGGCCCACCTCTACTATCCTGTAATACTTGTTCAATTCCAATAAATTTGAAACGGTGAGTGGGGTGATCCTGGATGTGCCTTGCCAACGCATTTGTATCTTTATGTTTCCTTATTGCGTACATATGTTCATATATGCAATCCCTAAGCCTACGCTCAGTCTTACCAATATAAAACCCTAAACAATTTTGGCACTGAGCCAAGTAAACCAACATGGTGGAATTGCAGTTTACTCTACCTTTTAAGTGAAATTCATGGTTTTGAACAAAAAATCTATTTGATTCCAGTACAAACTTACAATAATTACAAGATTGGCATTTAAACATGCCAGGTGATCTTGTTAGTACAGGTTTTTGTTCAAACCATGATTTGAGGTTCTAAGCTCTTCTATATGTTACTTTCGGGGAGGTACCTAATTTAGAGGAAACTAGTGAATCAGCCCTAAATAAATGCCAATTCTTGTTAATGAGGTGCCATAACCTAGGACTGTCAACTGTAAATGTAGTTATAAACCTAGGTAATTCAAGTCGATCAGGTACAGTGATACTTTCAGCGTGTTGCTCAAGAATAGGTGGGGCTATAGATGCAAACATGATGTGTGTTTTAAATGGCAGGAGGGGCTCATAAAACTTAGTTGACCTTTTGTGTGAAACCTCACTAATAAGATCATCTACCAGTTTTAGTGGGTAGGCACGGCTCAAAAACATTGTTTTCATTAGTGCACATTCTTGAAGGAAGTCTTCATCCTTACTAATCATTCTCGCAGCTCTAACCAGTTGTCCCTTAATAACTGCTCGTTTTTGTGAGAAGGGATGACAACTGGTGAAGTGCAAGAAAGTATTAGAGTAAGTTGGTTTCCTATGAATTAGGGCAGAAAAACAAGCCGCTTCTAGATCCTTGACCAACATAATGTCAAGGTAAGAGATCATCGTGGTGTTAAAGGACGAAGTGAATTGCAAGAAATTAGTGGTGTTGTTCAAATAAGCCACATATTCAACTGCTTGAGCCTCTCCTCCCTTAAATAAAATGAAAATATTGTCTAAAAAATGAGTGTAGTACCCCAATTGCTCCATGTAAGACTCATGTTCAAACACGAATTGATGTTCCCAGTTGGCCATGACCAGATTGGCTAGACTTGCACCACAGGGTGAACCCATGGCTACACCAATGTTTTGCAAGTAAAGGTTCTCACCAAACATGAAAAAATTATTAGACAAAACCAAATCAAGAAGTTCACCCACAAGTGCAATTTCATAGCTGCTCACTTCTCTAGCTTTCAGTCTAGCACAAACCCACTCAACAGCCACATCATGGGGAATACTCGTATATAGGTCCCTTACATCGATAGTGAGGAAATTAAAATGATGTTGAAAATCAATATTGTTGATTTTTGCCAAAAATGACCATGAGTCTTTACAGATTTGAGTCTCTAATTTAACAAATTTCTGTAAAATACTATCGACCACTTTGGCACAAGCATAAGAAGGCGAGCCTCGACTATCAATCAACGGACGCATTGGTGGGTCAATTAAATCCTTATGCAATTTCGGTATTCCAAAAAGATAAGGATATCTTGGAAAAGATGTGAACATGTAATCATATAACTCTTGATTAATTCTCCCCTCAAGGAACATTTCCTCAATATTGTCTTTAATAATTTTATATGATTTGTTCACCTCACTTCTAGAACTTAAGATGTAAGCTGGTGGTTTCAACATGAGTGTCATTCATTCAAAATAATCGTCCTGGTTAAAAATTACAACACCCCCTCCCTTATCCGGTTTATACACACAAACATTGTGTGATCAAATGGTGGATAGACATTCCATCTTGCTAATTCCAGTTGAAACCTCTTGAAAACAAGATATCCTTATCTTTTTGGAATACTAAAATTGCATAAGGATTTAATTGACCCACCAATGCGTCCGTTGATTGATAGTCGAGGCTCGCCTTCTTATGCTTGTGCCAAAGTGGTCGATAGTATTTTACAGAAATTTGTTAAATTAGAGACCCAAATCTGTAAAGACTCATGGTTATTTTTGGCAAAAATCAACAATATTGATTTTCAACATCATTTTAATTTCCTCACTATCGATGTAAGGGACCTATATATGAGTATTCCCCATGATGTGGCTGTTGAGTGGGTTTGTGCTAGACTGAAAGCTAGAGAAGCGAGCAGCTATGAAATTGTACTTGTGGGTGAACTTCTTGATTTGGTTTTGTCTAATAATTTTTTCATGTTTGGTGAGAACTTTTACATGCAAAACATTGGTGTAGCCATGGGTTCACCCTTTGGTGCAAGTCTAGCCAATCTGGTCATGGCCAACTGGGAACATCAATTCGTGTTTGAACATGAGTCTTACACGGAGCAATTGGGGTACTACACTCGTTTTTTAGACGATATTTTCATTTTATTTAAGGGAGGAGAGGCTCAAGAAGTTGAATATGTGGCTTATTTGAACAACACCACTAATTTCTTGCAATTCACTTCGTCCTTTAACACCACGATAATCTCTTACCTTGACATATTATGTTGGTCAAGGATCTAGAAGCGGCTTGTTTTTCTGCCCTAATTCATAGGAAACCAACTTACTCTAATACTTTCTTGCACTTCACCAGTTGTCATCCCTTCTCACAAAAACGAGCAGTTATTAAGGGACAACTGGTTAGAGCTGCGAGAATGATTAGTAAGGATGAAGACTTCCTTCAAGAATGTGCACTAATGAAAACAATGTTTTTGAGCCGTGCCTACCCACTAAAACTGGTAGATGATCTTATTAGTGAGGTTTCACACAAAAGGTCAACTAAGTTTTATGAGCCCCTCCTGCCATTTAAAACACACATCATGTTTGCATCTATAGCCCCACCTATTCTTGAGCAACACGCTGAAAGCATCACTGTACCTGATCGACTTGAATTACCTAGGTTTATAACTACATTTACAGTTGACAGTCCTAGGTTATGGCACATCATTAACAAGAATTGGCATTTATTTAGGGCTGATTCACTAGTTTCTTCTAAATTACGTCCCTCCCCAAAAGTAACATATAGAAGAGCTAAGAACCTCAAATCATGGTTTGAACAAAAACCTGTACTAACAAGATCACCTGGCATGTTTAAATGCCAATCTTGTAATTATTGTAAGTTTGTACTGGAATCAAATAGATTTTTTGTTCAAAACCATGAATTTCACTTAAAATGTAGGGTAAACTGCAATTCCACCATGTTGGTTTACTTGGCTCAGTGCCAAAATTGTTTAGGGTTTTATATTGGTAAGACTGAGCGTAGGCTTAGGGATCGCATGTATGAACATATGTACGCAATAAGGAAACATAAAGATACAAATGTGTTGGCAAGACACATCCAGGATCACCCCACTCACCGTTTCAAATTTATTGGAATTGAACAAGTATTACAGGATAGTAGAGGTGGGCCAACTCAGCTCAGGTTGCTGGAAAGGGAACTCCATTGGCAAATTAGATTGGAAGCATATCATACGCCTGGACTGAATGAAGCCTGTTCCATTTCCAGTGTCCTTCGCATTTTGAGTCTGAAAAGATAATTTAAGTGTTGTTTTTTTTGGGCCGATAACTTTAACAGATACGAGTTTGGGGTCATATATTCTCTGTTTGGTTCTTAGTTTTCATATTTGTCACATTTTTTGGCAATAAATATATTAGTGGTTTTGTAAGTTCTAATTTGAATTGATACATGTATGAGTTTCATGTTTTTTAGGATATCTAGTTTGTAGATATATTGTCAGTTTCAATTTTTAATGCATTGTACATTTTTATACAGATTTTTCACGGTTAACGTGAAGTTAGGATTAATGTGACTTTAATTTGACGTACATGAGTTTTTTAGCTAGTCACTCATGGGAAGTTTCACATTCATTTTAAACTAGTTCTTATGGTTACTTAGATAGTTTATGACGATCTTAGATGTAGGTTTTTATACGTTTGAAAGTTTACAGTCAGTTTTGTTGTTCCTAACAGAACTTTAATTGTTTACTATATTTTTAAACTTGTGCACCTTTAACATCACAACCTCAATCAATTTGTGTTAATTAGTTTCAATTTAACCATGAGTTCACATTATTTAAAGTCTTTCATGTGTTGTAATAATGTTTTCTGAAGACTTTTGCCTAGGAGGCAAACGAAAAGCGCTTCAAAATAAATTATTTGGACTAAACGAGAGTTCCTTTTTTCTGGCATTGGTACTTCCACTGACTGTTTATTTGGCATTAGTCCATCGGGTTTCGCTCTACGGTTCACTTTTTGGTTTTTACTTGTTTGGTTTGTTTCCTTAGTTATGGCAATTCATAATGAAACAGCTTTTATGACAATATAAGATAATGTTCCATAGTCTCATATAAATATTGGCTTTCAGAAAAGTCAGACATATTTTGCAGACATAGCAGCCTTAATTCACAGCTCTGGATATAGTGTGCCCCTTAACAGCCAGGAAATGGCCAAATCAAGAATATCAGCTAAATAAAAGGTGAACAAATAGATAATAAGTTAAAATTTGCCTGTCACTTTTTCTCTGTATGACCTGGACACATTTGAAAAATGTCTCTTTATTTGTACTCCAGTCGTAGTGAGGTAAAACATTTACCTGCAAACAGTCCTATTTATCTGACTGCTTAGTTGCTACTTAACCTTTCCTTTTGGGCATAGATCAGGGCGAACTTCCCTTAACGTCCTGTAGCAAGTACTTAATGCACTCACCTTGGCTTAATTCTAAACAAGACACATCACTTTATTATCAGTGTCAAACAGTTGGACATGATGGCACTTGCTCTCAGCTTTGGTAGATCTTTTGTTATGATGAAATAAGTCATTGATATGATGCATTTACTTTTCTGACTTTGCAAAGGAAAAATGCTGATGAGATTGTTTGCAGTTGGAAGAACATGAAAGGAACTGTACTTAGTTTCTACAATTTTTTGTGAAACCATGCCTATTGTTTTTTTCAATACTCTTTAACAAAGTAATCCCTTCAAATGAACAGTAAGTGGGGTTTGTTTTCATTCTTTCCTTAATTAAGACTATTACATAAGCATTACATAATTGATCTAACAGCTAAGGCATATCATAATGAATATTTGGTTGGAGTTCAACTTTCTAACAATTAGATGTGGGCAAATTTCAGAAAGAGCTTCACTTTGGGAATGAATGCTTACCTGTTGTGATGTACACTATGATGTCATACACAAACTAGACTCATCCCCACATTCCCAATAACTTTTATTTTTGACACATAACTGTTAAGGTCATGAGCCTACCTATTGTTGTTGAAGTTACTACATTTTAATACTTTAGAAATCCACACATTGTCTATTTTGCTGTCAGCTTACTGGGCAAGTTCAGCACTAGGACTGTCTGCTTATTTTATGACAGGAGCATGATATGACATACTGAAGTAATAATAGAGACGCAGCTCTGCAATGTTGATGTCTCAGTGATTTAGAGTGAAACACTTTTGTCGTACATAAGGACTGAAATAATGGCAGCATTTAAGAGGCCCTTGCATAAGGACTGGTGAGTGTTCTCCATAGATAGTTTGGAGAATCACCATAGGTACTTAAGCTCAGATGAAAAAGATCATGATGTCATGAGGTCCAGGAGGTCAGTCTGTTTCCAAACATAGGGTACTCACTGAGGAGGCTGCACCCTGTGCCAACCTTTCTATACAGAAGATGAACAGAAGCCTGGAGCAGGAACTTCCTCAACAGTGATCTTGGGGGTGTTTTTTCCAGTGCTGTCATCAGCAGGACTTATGCTGGATGGCTGTAGCATCAGATATTTCCACCTTATCTTAGATAGTAGCTTTCTCAGTCACCTAACCATGCTACAAGTATGTCAAGTTTAAGGTATCCCCTATAAGGTTGTCATCAGGACTCTGCAGGACAAGCCAGGTTGAGATAACCACTGGGTCATTCTGTGCCAGGGCTTGTGACTCAAAAGCACTGACATCCTACAGAAATTCTAAATAGGAATCCTTCAAAAAATGTAAAGTTGTCCTGTCCCTCCTTTAAATAACCACACCACACACATAAAGACATTTGACGGCCTTTATTAAACTGTATTATACAACGGACTATATACACATAAAACCAACATTAATTATCTTCCTCAGTAATGATGATCTCCGGGCAGCGTCACCATTCACCCTGGACGAACTTTACCTCAGGGCAGCGTACCTACTCACCCACATAAAGAGGCAGCGTACCTACTCACCTCACCACCACACCAAACCATAAACCAATAACCACCTTCTTTAGTGGGGGAACAGAAGAGGACAATCCTGTCCATCTTCTTTGCCTCAAATTGCCCACATCTTCCATCCATATATAAAAGAGGAGGGCGGGAGGGCCACCAACTCATGCCAAATGTGCCTACTTCCTTTAATCCCTAACACTTAGTACTGTCAGAAGTCCCACCTACTCCTACCTCACTTCCTTTTACATCTCCCTCTCTCCTTAACCCTTTCACCACCATAAACCCACTATCCTATCCAACTACAATCCCTACCTTACTTTCTACCTCCCCACACCCCTTTACCCCCTTACTCAAAGGACCGGGACAACTTAGTTTGTCCTAAACTGCATTTATCCTGATATGTTTAGCACTGGTGCCTCATTTATCAAAAAATATGTTAAAAAAAGTCATTGTTGAAGCACTTGTAAGATTTCTTGAAGAAATATCAGCACTGCATTACTAAATTTTGAGATGTGATACTTGTTTAAATCCAGATTACATAGTGAAACTTTATTCCAGGCAATTATTTTCTTTCACCCTATAGTATGAATTTGATATGTCATTATTCTTAATTGCGACTGAAATCTACCCTTCACTTCTGGCACTGAACCTTGATTTCTTAAATTGCATTTAAGAAAAGCAGAATATGATGTTATTAATCAGTCAGAAAATAGTCAAAGGCATTGATTTATAAAATATACTTCTTGGAAAATCAAGTTTAAAGTACTAGATGATGTTTTTATATTTAAAACAGCACTTATACCAAAGATATTAGGTAAAATACTAATTAAATGAGGGGTTTACCTTTACATGTGCGTAATGCACATGGATAAAATACAAAAGTCCGAAAGGACTTTTTCAAATTTTCGGAAAGCTGAAAACAGAATGCATCGAATGTGTAATGAGCGAATGCACAGTAACGTTCGCTCATTGCAGATTCGGCATTTTTGGTGCAAGGTACACTATAGTGGGGATCAGGAAGTGGACCCTTTCCCCACTGTAGTGCAACCTCAGAGTTAGAATAATAAAGTAGGGGGGTGTGGGGGTGCATAGTACCCCTGCATTGTGCTTTGTATTTGAATTGAAGTTCGAAAATCAGCAAATTTGCTTTTTGATTTGCTGATTTTCGAACTTCAGTGCAAATCGGAATGATGATTTTCGTCATTCCGGTTTGCACAAAGGGCCATTCGGTAGGTTGATTTTCAACCTTTCAAAGGTAAACCAAATGAGGTCAAGTCTTCTGTTAGCATAGTTATGTATTGTTTACTGCTGGACATTTTCAAGTTTTTCTAGAATGTGAATGACGTTTCAGTTGGGGCTCTTGGTTAGGCTTCTAGCTCTCATCCTGTATGTTGACTTTACACAGCGCATTGTCTTACTATGCCAAGCAGAAAGTCATTGTGTGCTCCCACTCACCAGTGTACTCCAGCTATGGCTTGTATACTCCTTGAGTGTACTTGCATATGCCTCTATGCCTGGTCTCTGTGCAGACAGCTGCTGTTTTGGAACCTCCTCCAAGATCGAGCAGTTATAGTGGGATCCATACCTCTCAACCTCCAAGTGTAAGAAATCTGAAGAAAGTAAAACATTATGGTGGGAAAGGACCAGTATTTGTAGCAAATTGTCCATATTGCCTTAGGAACTGAGAAAGTTGCTGCAATAACAGATTTTGCAATTGTATGCATTTTCTCAATGACATAAACCAGAAACTGTAATGTCTGTTATCATTTAGTGACTTCCGTCCTTGATATTTGCCAGAAAACCACAATTTTTATGAGGAACAAATCAAAAATACTAGAAAAAATATGGATAACCTATGAAAATCTGGACAACTGAGAAGTATGGCAGGACCTTAGCTAACTCCCTCCTCCCCAGGGATAACCATGCCAACATCAGCTGCTTCATTACTATCCCACCTTCCACTGAATCTCCAGTGACTAAGAAAATAACTGGAGCATAAAGCTTTACTCCTGTGCAGCATGGAGACATCTACAATGTAACACCTAGTTATATCAAGAAGCTCATCAACAAATGTACATATACTAATTTAAGCATTGTATTTGCTAGTTTACTATATCTAATTCTATTGAATTATGGTTAGAATGATGCAATGCTTTCCCCTGGTTTATAGTCTTTAAATAAGATGAAATATGCACATTCGTTGGTAACACTCAGTTTTTTAAAAAATGTTCTGACCCTCAATGTTTGCAATAAAGAGTAGCTTTTTTAAAAAAGCCTACACAGGCACACACACACACACTCACATGTGCATGCACATATATTTTAATACCAGGAACAAAATGGTGTTAATACTGTACTGACTTCTGGGGAAGATCTTTAAAACTATTTGCAAGTATGAAGTAGCCATTTAAGTATATATTTTAAACAATGTTCAGTGTTTCTGATTCGCTGGATATGGAGAACACATTAAAATGGTATAACAATTTACTAAATATTATGTTTTCTATACTCTCTTCAACAGCCTTCCCCGTCATAGCTAGATATACAATTATTGACACAAATCAATGTGGGTAATATGATTTTCCTTTTCATCAGTGGGATTTATCCTTGCAGTATATAATAAAGAGGAAACTAATTTTCTCTTTCTTGTTGAAAACCACTCTAAAGAAATATTGTCATATAGCAGATTATATATGAAATATGAATGGGTTAGCAATAAATAATGTAGCAAAACAACACATTTCTTCGTTGTCAACTTAGCAAGTGAAATATATTATTAGTAGTATTGATACAGAATACTTCTATGGCATTATTATTAAGGAGCTGAATTTAGGAAGAGTGACATAGCATAAATCTCACTCTGAGCTACAGACATTACACATTTGTGTTTTCATTAGTTGTACTTTATGTAAGTAAACAAATGTGAGGTTAAGCTATATCATGAGTCATAGTGACTCAGGCATTAGTGTGCAGTTTGTTTGCTGATAAAATCATGGAAGTAACTAATATCAAAATAACAAGCAAAATGTTTAAACTTCAAAGTCTGGAAGTTGTCTGGCAAGAAGCTGCAGCAAAAGTCTCCATTTACTAAGCAAGCATTTGTTTCATTTTACATCATTCGTTAATTAGATTGTGAGAAGTGGTCAATTAAAATCTGAGTGTATTGGCAAGCAAATATATGAGTTTATTACTTGTTTTTGTTTTCCTTCTCATTGTTTTTTTGTCTCATTAGGTTAGCAAGAATAATTCCTGAATTAATGCAGCTCTATTTGGTGAGAGAGCATTTAAAAGTTATCCAGGGTAGACTAGAAAGTTTTGAAATCATACGTGTGTCCATAATTTACAAAATTCAGGAACAGGCATCTTTACCATGAAGGTGAGTAGTACCTACAGAGTACCCAGTGAGCTGCATAAAACATCTGTGAATGCACAGTCAACCAAAGACTTTGTAACTTAAAGAATTACATATTTTAGGGGAAAAACAGAGTTTTCCTGGCAGATTAATTTGTTACTTGGCTGCACCTTTTAAGTCAGTAGGGTAGGTAGGTTAGGGTAGGGATTTGAGTGAGGCCAGCAGGTAGATGAGGAAGGGGAAGGAGGTTATATGAGCTCTGATTAAGGGGTGGGAGTCCTCTTTGTCATTATAGTTTGTGTTGGTAGGCCTGGCTACAGTGTCCAGGCAGTCAGATGGCTTTCTGAGAGAGGTCCCAGGTATTGCACTTCATATAAGTGTTGTGTTTTAATAAACTTCTTTATTAAGAGGCAAGTGTTGAGGGAGGACTGATCACATTTTTTTTTGTTATGGTGAGTGTTAATTGTACCCATACTGCTATGTTTTTTTTTGCAAGACTGAGGCGTATCAAGGGATTGAGGGTCATCTACTTTTTTTTCTTCTCAGGAATTTAGATAGTAGGGAAAGTTTTAAGGTTTCTTGGGGTTGATTGCTGGTTCTTTCGTGGCTTGTGAATGGCTTGTTTGGCATTCCAGTATGCAGCGAGGAAGAAGCTTTTTAGATGTAAAGCATTTCATTTAAAATATACAAATGCATTTCTTTCGATTAGTTGAGGTGGTGATCAGAGCAATGTCTGTAGCTGCTGATTTGGCTGCTGGTGTTCTCTGGCATTTGCAGTGCCTTGTGTCTTCAGTTAAGATTGTTTTGGGGAATTATTCATTGGAGGAATGGTTTTGGATGTTATAATGGTGTTTTCAACCTCCTCATGAAGTAAAGTCTAAGCAAAGCAGGCCTACATGGGTTGGGACTTGATGACGATATCATGATGTCAGTGGGGGTACACATGAGGTTGCTAAGCAGCAGCAACCCTCATGTAATGGTGCTGAGCATGTGGCAAAGACAGAGGATATTTTACGTCTACAAAAAGTATATATATAGGAGAAAAAAAGCAATGAAATGAAAAGTTTTATCTCTTTTTACAAAGCTTTCAGCCATCATTGTCTGCTGTGTGACCTTGAGCAAGTCACTTAACCAGACAATGTGCCAGGCTGCCACTTGATTCCTGCCGTCTACAGTAACTTGAGTAGGTCACTTACTGACATTAAGCTGGAAGTTAGTACCAAAGTTAAGGTTGCAAGCTTTAGTTCTTATGTAGAGGGTTGATGGGGGGTGGGATTTCGCTAAATAGTTAAGGTGTATACCCCACAGACACAAGGTGTTTACCCCACAGGTAAGGGATTTGGTTCTCAAATTTGATCACTGTTTTCTCTATTTTCCTCTCAGGTGGCAGAGTGGGCTTGGCTAGGGAGATGTGTCTGGCAGCTGGTGCAGTGGTGTCGGTGGCAGAGTGGTTGATTCCTTCAGCCCCTAACTGTGCAGCTGGGGCCCGGGGCAGAGGTTAAGGCTGAAAGCTGGAGTCATAGGAACAGAATTGGCTTGAGGCATGGTAAGAGTTTAGCACTCGGTGATCTTTGTGTGTTGTTAAGCATGGCATGTAGACAGGCAGGGTTAAGGAAAGAGTATGGTTGTACCTGGTTTTACTTAAAAAAAAAGAAAGAAAATTGAATAAAGAGTAATCCACAAATATTATTTGTTTGTGAATTTATATAGAAATATGAAAAAAAGTGTGTATAGTTCTTCCAGGTTGTAGAATCAATCCCCCCTCCCTCAGATATGTTTAGATATATATATATATATATATATATATATATATATATATATATATATATATATATATATATATATATATATATATATATATATATATATATATTTGATATATATAT
This sequence comes from Protopterus annectens, assembly GCF_019279795.1. Taxonomy (NCBI): domain Eukaryota; kingdom Metazoa; phylum Chordata; order Ceratodontiformes; family Protopteridae; genus Protopterus; species Protopterus annectens. The sequence goes on from NC_056735.1 coordinate 607,621,747, forward strand.
ATATATATATATATATATATATATAATATATATTTATTTTTCTTTGTAAAAATTTAAAATAATGTATATAAGAGCATGAGTAAAGGGGTTAGATAAGGAAAGCAGGAGAGGATATTAACTTTGATTGCATGTTATCTGATACACTGTTGTGTTGGTCTGTCACAAGATGGCGAAAGTAGACAATCTAGCTAGGAAGTGGCAAGAGTTGGTATCACAGACAGGTGAGCTATTCTAAAGTGGGTGGGTTCACAGGTAAATGCCACAGGAGGATATCCAGCTGAAACTGGAGGAAGGTGGTCAGAAATAATGAGGCTGAGGAAAACAGGCAGTTATGGATGCCTCTGAGCCTACTACCAAACAATCCAGAAAATCTCAAAGGGCTGTGACAGAGATGCAGCCAGAAGAGCTGCAGGAGTTTGCAGGAAGGGTAGAGAGGAGTCTGACCAAGATGCCTTCAACATATCAGCAGCAAAGAATATGTACTGATCTTAGCATGTTTTCTGGATAAAGGGACTTAGACAATATCATGTCAAATACTGATTTGCTTATGCTGGTGCTTGATTTGAGTTTGTGAGATGTGTGCAGATTGCAGAGTTTGCTTGGAGTGGAAAGCACTGGAGGACACTTTGGTGATGGGTCTAAGTCAATGCAGAAGGGCTTAGAGATAGCAGGGGGTGGTGCTGCATGGGGAGCTAGGTAGCAGAAGCCAATTCAGATGTGGACCTACATCCAGTTTCAATAAGTGGGGCAGTTGGTATCATAGCCTTTATTATAGTGACATCCTACTGGTTTTTAAGAAGAAGATTTGGTGGGAAGATTTTGTCAAGGTTTTTCATATCATAGATGCTGAGGGTGTAAATTGGGTTTTGGAGGTGGAGTCACCTGGGGTTAAGGATATTACAGCAGCATTGGCTGCATTGGGGAAGAGAGTTGCAAGGAGGTATTGGCCAAAGTCTTGGAACAATTTTGTTGGTGGGTTTATTTATTTAATGGTAGTTATACTTGAAAAAGAGCCATAACAGACATTACTGATGTTATCTTATTTTTTGATGGTTAGAGAAGAACACAGGCTTAGGCTGGGGGGTAGGTTAATGTCTGGCTATGGTATGATCAATGTTTTGTAAGCTCAAGACAGTGGATATGTCCTTGGTATGGGAGTATAGACATCCTGACTTGTGGATGGGGATCATGCTGGATGGGTTATGTAGTCTGGTCAATGAGTTAGTACTCAATAGTCATTAATGCATCTAGCAGAAATAGCAGTTGTAACAGAGTGAGAGTATAGAGAAAAAATAAATTGATAACAGAGATTAAGTATTTGTGTTGTGGTAGATAAGAAGGGATGCATGAATAAATGATAGGAGTAAGAAAAGACAAATAAAGGTATTTGCTTGTTTAGAGTGAGTGGTTGTTGAAAGGGTAATTGTAGTAAATAAAAACATAAAAAGTGGAAAAGTTGAGTGGAAGGGTTATTAGGTTAAGAAGATGGTGGAATACATTAGCACAGGGGTAGTTATAGTTAGGTGAGGATATCATGTACAAGTGTATGCCCATTTGGTGGATCAATACTTTTCTGGATGTTCAAGGAAAATATTTTGCTTAGATTTGTTCCTGATGTGGAGTAGGATTGCATTCTATTTCTTTGCAACACAGACACTGAATAAAGAGTCGCCTTGATAGTACTTGATTTGGCTACTAGTAGGGGATTTTGTGTTTCTGATCGTAAGCTCCTGGATGATTGATATATATATATATATATATATATTTATAGACGGATATATAAATATATATAGATAGGTCTAGGACTATTCACTGAAAGCACATTTCACTGAAACGCATTTGACTGTGCACAATTCACTGAAAGCTCAATTCACTGAAAACACAATTCACTGAAACATATTTCACTGAAAGTTATATATGGCCTTTTCCCCACCGAAGTGCGACCCTGGAGTTAATATATATAGTAAGGGGGGGTATGGGAGGCACCACCCTCCACATTGGGGTGTGGGGGGGGTCGTAGCCCCCCACCTATTTTAAATATTTTGAACTATATACATGGATACTTGCAATTCCAATAAATTACTCCTTTCTGAACATAATATATATGCAAACAATATGGGGGGCTACACCCCACCCCCCAATGTGGGGGACAGTGCCCCCCACACCTCCCTTACTATATATACTATTTCCAGGGTTGCACTACAGTGGTGGAAAAGGCCATATATAACTTTCAGTGAAATGTGTTTCAGTGAATTGTGTTTTCAGTGAATTGAGCTAGACCCATTTACATATATATATATATATATATATATATATATATATATATATATATATGGGGGGATAGATGGGCACACGTTTGCCTTGTATAGGATATTGTGAGTAGTTTTTGGTTGAGTAAGTGTTAGAAAGTGTTAAATCTCTAGCTATTTTAGCATTTAAAGACTATGCAATGATGGGCTTTGGAATATTCGCAGCAAATTTTTCGAGCTTGTTATATGTGGTTTCAAGTTATGTCAGTAGGATTTGGGAATGTTAGTGAGGACACAAAAAAAATATAAAAGGCTTGGTAGTAATAAAGTTTGTATTGTGTTCACTTAGTTTTGACCGATAAAGCATGACCATCTTTTTTGAGGTGATGTAGTCAATGTGTTTGTCAAAGTTAAGTTTGCTATCTATGATAATATCAGGTAGTTTTGCACTGGTAACGTCTTGTTTTATGAGGTGACTATGACCGTGCCAAGTAACAGCAGTTTAGTTTTTTTGGGATTAAGTATGAGCTGTGAGTATGTGATCCGCTCGCCAATACTTTGGAAGTTTTGCCAAGTTATGTGTTATAACTCTTTAAGAGAGTTAGCAGTATAAATTATTGTCTAATTAGCCAGATAAAAGATATGATAATGATTCAGCTCACAAGTTTTAAATGGGGGAAGAAATACTGCATGGCTTAATATACTACAGGAGCTAGGCAGCCTGTGTATTTTCTTCATTTGCCCAAGACATATGACTACTTTCTCTCTAAAAGACATGTCAGAGAAATAGGTTTTTCTTGTAAAGTTTGTACTTATGCAGTTAAATGGCAAAATGATTCATAATGTATTTCATTGCCTGATTAAGCAAAAATGCAGTTGAGAAGAAAAAAAAACAAACTTTTCTTCAATTACTCAAGGAAAATATTTTTTTACTGAGCATTTCTTGAAATAGTTTTACCAGGCAGTCATGCCATGAGAGGTATACTAAATGTCACCAATGTCACTTTCTTTGAAAATTAAGATTCAAACAACTCAAGCAAAGAGGAAAACTACTTCAGTCATGTTTATTAACTGAAAGCAATTTCAGAGAGTTACAGTTCTGCTAAGTGGTTCTTTTTTTTTATTTTGCAGGGAGATGATCCCTATATAGGTGGAGATCTTCCACCCTCTATGTTGTATATACTACACAGCCACTAAGCAGTGGTGAAAAGGGCAATCTTGGGTTAAGTGAAAGTGTTTTTCAGAAGAATTGTTTCATGAGATTGGAATAGAGTAAAACTGTAGTTGTCCAGCTTTCACTTTGCAACATAACAATGTCCATGCAGAATCAGAGCTTTAAGGATACAAAATATCTAGTAAGGTAGGAATAAGGTACAAATGGAAAAAATGAAAAAAAAAAAGTTAAGGGAATTTATTAAGCTAGCATATAAAAAGTAGATAGAGGACTAAAGCAACAGATGTCAGGAAAGAAGAAATACTATATAGTGGAAAAGGAACTGCCATTTTCTATGAGACATTCCAGAATATGTGACTGTTGCTACTTTATCATGTTCCTCAATGGTCTAAGTGGAGGGATGTAACTCACCTCTAGGCAGAATCTCCATTCAGCAGTTTGAACAAGCCTTCATCAGACTTCTTTTGGGCCTATCATAAATTATTTTCTTGCCTGGGAACAGAAAATTTTCCTCTGTGGAGAAAACAGTGTAGTAGAAGGATGATTGAAACTGCCAAAGAGAAAACATGCGGATGAATGGTAATTAGTTGCACAGAATAAGACGTATTTATTGCTGCAGAATCAATGAGAGGGGTTTTAGGAGATGAAGAATAACAATGTTGTATGGCAATTGCTTGAGGCCATGACTGAGAAATGCTATGGAAAAATCACAGGGATTACAGTTAACTTTTTGATTCGTCTTCCTTATTTAACACTATCTGAACTACTGTCATTATAATCCACCAATGTCTGCCCCCATTAATTATAGACATTTGTCTGTTTGCACCTCAAGTGTTCAACTGTCAATCAAAAGAACATGTTTATAGGTAGTCCAAAAAATTGAGTGTGTGTGTGTGTGTGTGTGTGTGTGTGTGTGTGTGTGTGTGTGTGTGTGTGTGTGTGTGTGTGTGTGTGTGTGTGTGTGTGTGTGTGTGTGTGGGGGTATTGAAAACTACCCAGTATACAAGGTGAACTTACCTCTAGAGCGAGTATATCCATAAATGAAGGGAATGAAATCTGTATTCACCATACTCCACAGTTATAGTGACAGGACATAGCTGCTGTCCTGTTACATTGCAGTCTGTGATAAGCATAAGACCATACTTCTCTACTTTTCTTCACTTTACCCTGTATCTTAGTCTGTGCCTTTTAAAATTTGTGTTTTTCCGGCAAGTCCTTAATGATTACCTTCACCAGGTATCTTAGGTGTACTTGTTACGAGGAACATCCATCATTTTGATTATTTTCTACATTCCACAATGTTCCATACATAAAGGGTTTCACATACTTTGTTGGTTAATATTTTTTTAACAAATATAAGGCTGAAGAATACTAAACCATATTAATTCATCAAAAACATTTTTTAAAGTTTGAAGCAACAATTAATAACCATGCTGTGACCATTCTAGTTGCAGCTTTTAGTGAGTATTCCACAGTCTGACTAATTCTGCCAGCCTCCATTGTGAAAGGTAGCGTTTCACATTTTGGTAATGAAAGATTAAGGGATATGGTAGTCATGAAAGCAGACACTTGAGCTATAGACTTTATACTCTTCACAAAATGCATGCTGATGTAAAATATGTCATTCTATCAATTTTCTAAGTGTATAAGTCTAATATTGAAAAACATATCCCTGAATTTGGGATTAGCTCTTTCTGGCTCTCTCTCTCTCTCTCTATAAATATATATATATATATATATATATATATATATATATATATATATACATATATAGATCGAGTTTCTGAAAACTCAAACATAAAAAAAAAAAATTAAAAAAAAAAAAAAACACACAAAAGACAAAAATCTACCTTTTTTGCATTTTTACAGATGGGCAAGCCCCCCTACACCTTCATGTGGGGGGCTATGCCCACCTCCCCTGCAAACTATATATATCAACTCTGAGGTTGATTACAGTGACGAATAGGGTATATTTCCCAATCGGTACTGTAGAGCGATCTCCATTCAGAAGCTTTGGGTTTTCAAAAACTCGATCATATGGTCTCAATCATATGAATTTTGAGTTTCTGAAAACTCGATCAACTGATAGGGACTCATATACATGTATATATATATATATATGTATATATATATATATATATATATATATATATATATATATATCATGGTCTATATCACATAGTCAAAGTCTTGTAAGTTCGAACACCATATATTCGAACTGATATGTTCGAACTTACAAAACTTCAACTATGTAAAAAAAACAAAACAAGGGAAAACAAAATACAGGGTTGTAAGCAGGGGGGCAAGCCCCCCTGCACCTCCCACACCACTGGCTTTTTAAATATACCAGCTCCAAGACCGCACTACAATGCAGTAAAGGGAATCTTCCCTTTACTGCACTGTAGCGTGGTCTCGGAATTGGTATATTTAAAGAGCAGGGGGGTGTAGAAGGTGCAGGTGGACTTGCCATCCTGCTTACAAGTGTCAGGTAAGTTATTTCTTTCTTCTTTTTTTTTTTTGCATTCGAAGTATGGCAACTTCGAACATACGTTTTTGACCATATAACGTTCTAAGTTGTCATACTTCGACTATGTGATATAGACCCATATATATATATATATATATATATATATATATATATATATATATATATATATATATATATATATATACATATATATATATATATATATATATATATATGAGAGAGAGAGAGAGAACTATATCCATCCATTCACAATCCCTTTTTCCCATGTTTGCTCATAGGGTCAGGGTATCACTTCAACAGTGACAAGTATCTAGAACCAAAGAGCCAAGGTTTACACTGCCAGGTGACTAGCCCTGCCACTTAGCTCTTCCACACCACACACTCACACCTATGGCTAGTTTAGACTGTCTATTCCACCTACTGCATGTCTTTCAAATGTGAGAGGAAACTGGAACACCTGCAAAAACACACTACCGCAGGGGGGACATGCAGTCTCCAGACAGAAGGCACCCCAGCCAAGATTTGAAAGGGGAAACTTCTTGGTGTGGGGTGACAACACTATCTGCTGTGCCACTATTCTGGCCTATACATATATATATATATATATATATATATATATATATATATATATATATATATATTTATATGTATATATATATATATATATATATATATATATATATATATATATATATGTATAAATATATATATATATATATATATTTACTTTTTTTAAGTTGATAAACTTGGTAAGTAACATAATCATATTATTTGTGTGTTATTATGAAATGAGAATGAAAAATAATATTTTTGTGCAGATGTATTTACTGAATTTCTTTATCAAATGAAAGACAGAGTTCTGCTAATAACTACATATATAAGCTTGAGAGTTGAGTATTCACTGAAGTTCACAGATTGTTATATAGAATATTGTATATATGACCTCTGGCCCAAAACTCTCAGCTGTACAGATTTTCGCAGAATGTACAGATTTTTGCTTCATATTTTTGGTCCATTTTTCATAAAATTGTAGTTTTCTGGTATATTAGTGACAAATCATTAAAGATTGAAGTTAAAAAGTAATGACAGACATTTGAGTTTCAGATGTCAATACTATTCAGAAAATTTATGCTAATGTAAAAACTGTTAGTCTATCAACTTTCTTAGTTTGTAAATGTACTATTTAAAAATTGTCCCTATCTGTGGGCCCTTGTCTAACTTTTATTTATGGCTTTGTCCAGATTTCTTGCTCTGAGATGTTGAGAGGTATGGACGTCTCTACTTACAGGATTCGAATATGTAGACAGCAGAATCTGCAGAATGTTATATAACAACTCTAGAAATATTATATACATTAATATGAAAACAAAGGAATAGAAAAGAGCTACATCTACTTGGAAAGTATTAAAAGTCTTAAAACAGTCAATGTATGTGTACATTGGTATTAGAAAGTACAGTTGTGCAAAAACTTGCTATAACACTAGATATTCAAATTCCACACTGCTGTAGTAGCCTTTGGCTATTTGTGTTGTTTCCTGCCTAGGAAGCAAAAGCTGGCCTATTTCAAAAGCTCACCTTTCCTCCCATGCCTTCTCTCTCTAGCTGTTAATTGTCCAGCACCAATCCAATAAATAACACCCATAAGGAGTGAAGTTTGGGGTTCCCTGACTAGAAAAAAAACAAACAAGGAAGCAACCTCTTCCTAAGCCTCTAGTTAGATATAAATACAAAAGCATTTTATAGCCCCCAAAAATTATGTATAGGAAAGAAAAGGGGATGACTACTGTAGTAATATGAAATTTGAACATCTGCTATTATGCTAAGTTCCTGCACAACTCTGCTATGTTTATCATTTCCATTGCTGCAGTAGCCTTTGGCTATTTGGGTTGATTACCAAAGCTTATCCAACCTGGGAGGAAGATGAAGGATAAGGGCCCAGGAGTCCCTGGAGAATGGTCCTTGCAAAGCTAGCTCTGTATCTGGAAATGGAATCCAGGTTACAATGGTTTGTAAAGATAGGTATAGGGGACAAAGTAGATGTAGAGGCTGTCACTTTTCAGTATACTATCTTACAGATTATGGCTCTCATAGACTATACCTTGATACTGCTCTGAACAGAATTTTCATGGTAGATATAACAACAAGTGACAGATAAGGACAGTAATCTAGAAATAGTTTGGTTCAAGGCAGGTTGTCCTTTCATAGTCATAACATAGGAAATAACTATCATAGCTTTTCTAAATGACTTAGTTATGCCAAGATTGTACTTGGGATGTATATGCACATCTAGAGTATGTAAAATCTTTTCTCCATGGCTTTGAGGCTCTGGATAGAGAACCAGGAGATCAATAGCTTGATGGAAAGTCAATTTGGAGACTATTTTAGGCATAGATGATGAATCTGCTCTTAAAGTAACCCTATCCATGTGGGATACCAGATAAGTCATCCACCATGAGAGTTTGCAACTCAGATACTCTTTTTGCAGACATCAGAGCAGTAAGAAGAACAGTTTACCAAGTAACGAACTGTAAAGCTGCCAAATGAGCTGGTTCAAATGAAGACATGGTTAGATTTTCCAGTACAATGTTAGGATCCCAAGAAGGAGCCAACTTCTTTCATGGTGGCCTGATGTGTAAAACCCCGTTTAACAATTATTTAATATAAACAAAGAGGGCAGGGGTTGAGTCCAGAGCAGGCATGCTGAAATGGCCACAAGATCAACTTTGACAGAAGAATAAGAAAAGTCAGAAGATAGTAACCCACACAAATATTTGAGAACTGTGGCACATAATTCTTATTATGGATCTGGTTATTGGCTAGGCACAAACCAGGACATCTTTTCTACTTGTCAAAATCTTTTTTACTTGTCAAATATGACTTTCTAGTAGCAGGTTTTCTTGCCTCCTTTAGCACCTGCTGCACACACTCATAAAAGAGATTGCTAAAAGGTATCAGAATTGTATCATCAAGGCAGTCGGTTGTAGTTGTTTTTAAGACTGGGATGTATCAAATACAATTGGTTTTATGTGAATAGAGCCAATCTGCGGGGAAGTTTCTGGCAATTGCCCAGGTTCAATTCCATAAGAAGGTAGGCCACTGTTGCCGGAGATAATTCCACAAGGATCTTTGTAAGATACTAAGAGCATAAAACATACTGAAAAACTACCTCCCAAGTTATCATGACCAATAGGAAATAAGGGAAAGACATGGTGTCCATCTACTAGTTGAGGTGCCACATCACTGTGATGTTGTCTGTAATCACAGGCTAGAGTCCCTGATACCCCAGATAAAAAGAGATACTACTGCATGGATCATAGCTAGTATTCCTTTGGCACTGATATGCTTTGGCCTGTCTGAAATGGTCTATAGTATGCACTTTGTATGCTCATTGAAACTGTTCCCCAGTCAAAATTTGAGGCATTTGTTGGTACAGATTTTGCTGGGGTACAAGAAAAATAAGGCAGACCTAAATTCTGAATTATGTGCAGTCTTTACCCATGCAGTTCCTCCTTAATAAGTCCCACAATTGGAATCTGTTGTTCCACAGGATGAGAATGTTTGGTCCTCATGTACCCTAGAAACCCAGTCATATATGCTGAAGTCAAAGAGACATTTTGAATATTTATCTGGATCCCCAGACTGGTGGGAAATGCAACGATTCATGTTAAATAATTGATCTCCAGGAGAAGACTCTGTAAAGATAAGAATGTTGTTTGAATAAAAGCATATGAGTATACCTGGAAGTCACTAAAGGGCTATTCCATGGGCTAGGCACTTTATGAATACTCCTAAAGGTGTGGACAACCTAAAGGGTAATATATACTATGACCAAGACAGACAGAATCTGAGAAGAAAACAATCTAGAATTTGTCTCCAGGCAAGTTATTTCTTTGGCATCAGAAGTAATCTGAAATAACCACCTTTGTTCCTGTGGCTTAAAGGTACTGTGACTATTATTCATAGGGTTAGCATGTGATTACAAAGGGAATTATTTATGTCCTGTGTCTAAGACACAATAATACATATGATTGCAGGAGGGGGGAGGAAAGGAGGACTGCAGATATAGTTATTCTGAAGTCTGAAGGTGCAGATTGCTGCCTTTTCTGAATAGATCTACTTGTTTTGTTAATGTTGACTCTCTCCTGCCATTACTTCTTTGAGTCTTGTTTGCCAGACGTGAGCAGGACTGTTTAGATAGGTTTTTGAAGGAAGTAGAGGATCTATTTGGTTTATAATGGGGGACTTGAACAACTAATTTCCCTCTTTCTTCATATTGTTTTAGGATTTGAATAACCAAATGACTAACTCAACTTCTTTATCTAAATCAGAGTTCATAATCTCAGATGTAACTAGATCTGTGAACTTTGGATACATACCCAGGCAAATGTCTTTGGAATAGTAGCAGTAGTTCTAGACACACTATTTGCACAATCATACACACTTCTTAGAACACATTTAGAGACCTGATAAAAATTAGAAATAATGGAATACAGAAAGGATTTATTCTCTGTAGGCAGATTAGTAGAGTATTCTCTTAAAGTTTCAGCACAATGTAACATATCTTCTACATATAACCCTGGCAATTGTGAATTCTAAATGTCAACATGGCTGAAGAGAAAATTCTCTTCATAAATCTATCCGATACCTTATCTTCTTTATTTCATGGAGAGGGGTTATAATTCACCAAAAGGCAATTGCCAGCTGATACTGATGCAGAAATGACTGAAGGATCAGCCCAAAGGTGAGAAAACAAGAATGTGTTAGCCTGAACAACTCTATATAAGTCTACCTGCCATTTTAGGGACTGAAGATTGGGGATCAGGAATCCTGCAAGCAGCATTGCAGACATCCTCCAAAGCTGTTAAAATAGGAGAAATAAGAATAACATTTGGGCCCTCCATTTCTAATAGCTTAGAGTAGTGCCTCATTTCAGGGGAAATCTCCACTTGTTCCCATAAAAATACACAATTCATCCTGGAAATAGACTAGGAGAAAGAAAACCCCTGTAAAGGAGTTGGGACATATGTGCTTTCCTCAGAATCAGAGTCCTGACCACGGCATTCCATAGAAGAGGGAACTCTGTCTCTATCAATGTCACATTTTTCTGACTGACTATTTTCAGGATTTTCTTTATCACAGTAGTGCTTAGATAGGGATTTCTGAATTGCATTTCAAACTGCCCACAATAAACTCCTTGCTAAGGTAAGCTTTTCATCTTTATGCACTATAAGTGTATGCTTAGATGAACACTGCCTAATCTATTGTTTCTTTTTCCTAGAATGACTGGGAGATAGCTGATTTACCAATCAACCCCGAAGAAGAATATCCCAGATCATCTACCCAACCCAGAAAATAAGATGGTTCTCCTATGCTATTGGACATTGCAACAGCTGCAGAGGATGTGTCTGACTCCCTCCCAAGTTTGTGATGGCAGAAGAAGCAACACCAAAGAAACCCAGAAAGACCAGCTGAGGAACTGAGGAACAACATATGGTCACCACAGAATCCTCCACCCATGGCCAAGCATTGGCATTGCCCACAGTTATAGCAAGGACTTGCTTTTGGTAAGTATTTTCTTTTTGTTTAGAGCGTAAGAAGAACCAGTAGGTCTGGAGTGAGTATCCGTGCTGTGACTGAGGAAGAAGCCTAATTGTCAGTAAGTAGTGAATGAGTTGCTGAGGAGATAATTTTCACAAAGTGATCACAAGCAGCCCATATACATGTACACTTCCCCAAACAGTCTCAAAACCAAAGCAGATATACAATCAGTACATTCAATTCTTTTTTCTTGGCTAAAAATGTTTCATTAAGATTTTTTCAAAATGTTTACAAGAAATAAACTTTTTAAAAGTAATAAAATAAGCGAGTAAATTGAAATAAAATGTTTAAAAATTAAATGACAGTGTAACTATCTCTAGTATATACAAAATGCCTGAGACAAAAGTATTAGGAATTAACACAAGGCAAGTATACTAATTCTAAAAACAAATTAAATTTTATATGCTAAGATGAAAATGTTTCAATTAGGGATAATACTTTCAACCAAGGATTATTCAGAAGTTTCTTCTTCTTCTTTCAGCTTTTCCCGGTTAGGGGTCGCCACAGCGGATCACCTGTCCGCTCATGATTGGCAGTGGAGTTTTACGGTGCCAAGTTGCTAGCCCGGTGCTCAACCTTCCAGAGAAGGCACACACATGCATGCACCCACACCTAGGGCCAATTTTGAGTGTCCAATCCACCTACAGCATGTCTTTGGGATGTGGGAGGAAACCAGAGCACCCGGAGGAAACCCACGCAACCACAGGGAGGACATGCAGACTCCAAACAGGAGGAACCGATTATTCAGAAGTTTATTAGGGTTAAATTCTGTTCTCTTTTACTGCTGTCTCTTTGATTGCCATGTCTTTCAGAAGAATAAGGAAAATCTTCAAATTTTGATTCCAAAGGGTTCTTTCAGTTTCTTGTAATAGTTTTCCTGGCCACAGCAAGAACTGTCCAAGTTAGATAAGAAAAGTCCTTTTTGAATTTTTTTTCCAGTAAATTAAATAGAACCACCTCTTTTGTTAAAATAAAGGTGTCATACCATGAAGCTTTAAAAAAGTTTTACATCTTTACCCAAAATTCATGATCCACAAAACAGTCATAAAATGCATGTGCCCAGTTACCCTTAGTAAGTATTTTGCATCTCCAACATTCAGAAACTTGTCTTCTCATTTTGGCTACCCTTACAGGAGTCAAAAAAGCTCTAAACAAAAATGTCCGCTTAAATAAGCTCATATCTAGTATCCTAGATGTGTTTTAATAGGTGAAAGAAGTTGTATTTTATGTTGTTCAGTTAAAGCTATTTGGTATTCTTTTGTAAACAAGTTCCAAAAATTCTCATTTAAATTATATATATCTTTAGCGAGTATTGAATGGAATTTATATGTCCACAGTGGTGATGACATCCTGCTATGTGGTTCAGCTTATAAGTAAGGACATGGCATTCAAATTGAAGGATGTCTTAATACCACTGTACTTGGTCCTCATCAGACCAATAATCAAGTACAATGCACCCTTTTAGGATGTATCTCACCAGGCACCTGCAACAGCTGGGGCACCCTCAAAGGTTTCTCACCAAAGAATGCAGGGTATAACCAACATGTAATATGCAGACTGATTAAAAGCCCTATAAATGTATTCAGTTTCCTGACAATTAATGAGGAGAGATCTGTGCCTGACCTACAAGTCAGTCTCTGACCCAGCCCTGTTGGAAATGTTGCATATTCAAAAAAATTAACTGCATGAGGGCTACCTGCTCCAAAGAACTTAGCCTGATTTCTGACATGAACAGATCATGCTGCAGAGATAGATATGTGTCCCAGAGATTATCCCTCCTCTGGAATAGGTTTCCTATTTATCTGAAGCAGAGACCTTCCCTGATCATCCTTAAATGCATCCCAGGGGTGGTGCCTATGTCCATTATGGACTGAATCAGTCTGTAAAAGTAGTCAAACCCCACCTGCTGACCCTTGTTATGTTTTCCCTAGGAATAGAACACTGGGTAAAATCTGAGTAAAACTAGCTAGGTTTGTAAGGGCTCTAGAGCTTAGTGTAGTAATCTCATATGACCCTATGAAGCTATGAAGCAAGACTGTTCTCTATGATAAGGCTTCTCTGAGGGAAAAAAACATTGTGGGAGACTAGACTAAGAATCAGAAAGGCTTAATGTGATAGAAAAACCTACCAAGTTAAGGCTTCTGTATGGTAGTTTGCCTTTCTGAATCCCAGAATGTGTATTTACAAGTGCAGCATTGAAATGAGAGACTATAAAGTCAATGCATATTGGAACACATTTTCTTTTAGACAAGGTAAACATTTGTTGACATAACCAACTTTGAAATGTGTTTTTCAGAAGAATTTGAAACTCCTTACTTATAAGATTCTTCAAGATTAAGTAGTGATGCAGTGCTTAAGAAAAGCTGGGATAAGTCGGTTTCAGAAATGAACATAACACTTGATATATACCAAAGTAATGACCGCCACAGATTAATAAATTACATTAAAATGCACATTATGGCATATTAGCTGGCCCAATGGTACAGAGGATGGGCATCTTTCTACATTGCAGGTGACCTGAGTTTTGGTATAGTAATTACTTAAAACCGGTGGCACCCAAAAACTGGCAAAAAAATAACTTAAAAAGAAATAAAGAAACCAGCAAAATGGAGCAGTGTACTCAAGAAAATAATTGCTTAAATGGTTTAGCACTTTTGTCTTTATTAAAGTGAACAGATCATCAGAACCATTCCATGTTTAAAATACAACCAATTAAATAGTGTTAAAAAGGCACACACCTCGAAAAAACAACCAACCATAGATGCCTCATAATCTAAAACACAACCAAGACTTCCTTAAAGAACCACTATCACCAGAATTAATTCAGTGTTTAATAAAAGGTTATAAAAACTAAAAAAAAAAACTTCAAATACTAGAAAGAGAATGACTGTTAAATATTATTAGCTCATGTCTTCAGTTCACTAAGTATTGAAATGTTATCATTAATCCCTGGGGAACTGGTAGTATCTAGTCTTAATTGCCAAATCAACTCTGTGCAAAAGCCAATTTCTCCAGTCCCCAGAGTAACCTTCAGCTCTGATTTGTTCAAGAACCAAGAACTTATATATTCCAGGACCAACACAGGTCAAGGAATGTCTAGCGAGAGTGCTTCTATTTTCTACTTTCATTGTTATATTTTAAATATAGAATGGTTCTAATGATGTCTTCACCTTAATACAGACGAAAGTGCTAAATCATTTAAACAATTATTTTCTTGATTAGACTGCTCCATTTTGCTGGTTTCTTTGTTTCTTTTTAAGTGAGTTTTGGAATAGGCTTCGATCCCTGGTAGGACCAGTTGAAATGGATATAATAGCCCATGGTCACCTCTCAAAACCTGGGGGAAGGTTTTCGGGCAGCTATTTTCTGTGCAATCTCTGGTGGAGAAAATACGCCTTTCAGCTCCACAGTACAGTAAAAAGTAGTGATGGATGTGCTGACATCATTGCATGTCATTCATCCTGGTTTGGGATTCTGACCAAGAATGCCACTGAATGATGGATCACACTACCTGATCCATGGCTTTTCATTGGGACCTCACTCTTCAGGCTCTAGGAATTGTGCCATAAGATGTCTGGGGACCTGTGTGGTGATAGGATGTCTCAGGGGTTTTCCTGTTGTTGTTGTCTTTTGACTTTTCCCAGTTAGGGATCGCCACAGCGGAACTCCAGTCCGCTAATGATTGGCAGTAGATTTTGATGAATGCCGAGGTGCCAGCTCGACGTTCAACCTTCAACGAAGGCACGCCCATATACGCATGTCTTTCGAACACCCACCCAACCATGGGGAGGACATGCAGGCTGTAAGCTATGGAAATACCTGGGGGAGTGGACATGCTGTCCAGAAATATAGTCAGATGATTAGTGGCATGTAGGGAGGGTGAGCAATAACAACTAAATACTTTCCTGACATATTCTTCATCTGAAAATTTTACTTAATGAATTATGGAACCAAAAAGAGTATGAAAAGAGTTTTAATTAAGTCACCAATTAAACTGTAATTTCGTAAACAAATTATGGAACTAGGAAAAAAATCAGAATCTTTAAAAAGAAATGATAGACTGGCTTCAGTTTCACAACTTCTCTGATTCACAAGAATTTTGAATTTTAAAATCTAAGCATATGCATTAAAATGGATCATAGGATCATAGGATTATAGGAAGTTACTAAGCTAATGGCCCTAGGGCTCTTACAAGCCCAGCCAAATTCTCCCCTTATTTCCATAATAAGCACCTATTGCCCCTGTTCACTAGGGACTTCTGGCTCAAGGGATGTTTTGTTATACATTCTGTATGTTGATGTAATATGGAAATAGGCAACATTCAATACTCTTTTAAATCATAACATGCTTACGCATTCTAATGTCTGTCTGTTAGTCTGTATGTAACACAAGTAGAGAAGAAAGGCTTAGATGGTTCATAAATACCATGAATTTTGGAGCATATTTTGTATTACTGTGTTTAATATTCTGAAAAAATTTTAAGTACATTTGTCTTACTTGGAAGCCTCATTTATTCTTGCCAATGGAGTTTAATTACTTTTCTCCTTCTAAGGAAATCAAGTCATTCTGGACATTATTATGTAGCTGATTTTCAGTGGGTAGGAAATTAGAGTAGGCAACACTCTCCACCTCGCCGCATCCAAAACCATAGCCAGCATGTATTGAAAGATTATGCTTCTTGCCACATGGTAACGTGCAGGTCAGAGAGATGGCTTCTCTGGATATTGAATTGACTGAAAGGAAAATGTAAATGTACTGATATGCTGCCAAAATGAACTTTTGCTTGAAAGTGCCAATAAACCTCTAGTAATAGGTAAAGCCCATGCCAGTTATTCTCCAGGCTTTATTTTGCACCAACAGAATTTTATTCATTGAAGTACCTGAGAGAATGAGCATATCCATGATCTCACTGCATGAGTTTTTTTTCTGTAATTGTTTTCTAGTGCCTGCCTTGGAGATCTTATCATTTCCTTTGTTTTTTGTGTCTTTGTTACCAACCCATTAATTGCTCCTGTGGCAGGTTTGTGCATTATCGGATCTTATGCTTTCTTCTGTGCAGATAGCTTCTGGCTTGTTATGTAGGAGATTAGATTTTATCATTTTGAGCTCAGTTTTCATACATAGGCTTGATGTCTGCCATTTCCATGGTGTGCATGACCTTATGTCTTGTCCCCTTTTACAAGCTGTTTTGACTTCCCACGTTTTCTTTTCTATTGGCTCACTGTTAAAATGGAGTTCCTATTCTACTTGCTGTTTAATATGTCAAGCTAATATTGTAAAATTTCTATCTATGCAGAGTCACAGAATGGTGGAGTCCACAGAAATGGAAGTCAAAAGCTGGTGTAACACAGCAGTGTACTGTCACAAGGGCTGGATGTAACTGTATCACAAATACCCAGTGACAGATGTCTAACAGAATAACATAGCATACACAGATAGTCTGTATGTAGAGAGAGTGTGTGCAACTGGCATGTAGCTGCAAAAACAGCGTGGCTGAACCAATAATAAAACTAAGTAACAGTAAAGCTCCCAGCCTAGTAACAGAACAAATGTGCATTAACTGTTACTCTCAAAAGCTGCTCAGAATCTGTAAGATGGTATGACCAGCACACTAACATAATAGCATTATTCCAGTCACACATACACAGCTGGAGTGTGATGACAGGTGAAGCAAACATGGAAAACTGCATTCAGACAGTGTAGACAGCAGCAAGGCATGGCCCATATAAAGAGAGACATACAAACAACAACAACAAAGCACACATATACTTCAGTTAAACAAACTTGTATGACCCAACATACGATAAAGGAAGGGAGGCTGCCACCGGAGCCACAATAGTCAAAGGAGGAATTTGCACAGTGTAGATCTGATACTGTTTATCAGTCAGGGGTGCCACCTGGAACACGGACTGTAGCCAAAAACATGGAGTATATGATGGATGGACTGGATTAAGGCTGGATTTATGTGCAGTTTTATTTTTCTAAATAGATATTTTTTTTGAAGAATAACAAATCTACCCAACAGCATTTACACTGGCACTCAATGCTTGATAAATTAAAAAAAAAAAAATAGAAAGATATGTGACATTATATAAGTTAGTATAAATCTCAGTACATTTTTTGGAGACTAACAGAACTGCACAACAGCCTTTACAATGGCATTCATTACTTGATAAAGTCCAAATATAGAATGATATACTACATAATATCTTAATATAATTCTCTATGCATAAGGCTGGCTCCATAATAAAATCATAAGGACCAAAATTGTGAATGCCTTTATCTGCAAAAGTGAGATTTTTAAACAGGTGTTTTTGTCCTACTTCTATATAAACTACCTCTGAGGTCATTGCTCTTCTGGAAAGAGCCAAAACCACCTGCTGAGAAATGCCTACTTTCACAAGTATAGTCCTTCAGGGCTGTTTGTAATTCCAGTCTTCATGATTTCATATAGATCCAACTAAACTACTTGGTCAATGTGGGTTGGTCATTTAGCATGATGGACACAATTTGTGATTCATAGACATGGCAAAGTGTACAGAAAAATGCAACATTAACGTCTCATTATCATTTCTCTGAAATGAACAGTGTATTGTCAGACCTGACTGCTGCCCATGCATTGTTTTAGCATGAACAACCCCTGCATGAATTTTTGCACTCATGCATGTGCATGCATACATAGATATAGTTGGGTTCTTATACTTTCTCTCCACAGGATGACCACTCAGATAAACAGACACACACACACACACACACACACACACACACACACACACACACACACACACACACACACACACACACACACACACACAAGCACATGTGCACACATGCACACACAAGCACATACTAACACATATACACACTGACTCACACAGTCAGCCCCACAATTCTGCTATACTTAGATCTAGTAGTTGCAGCATACACTGTGACAACACCCATAGGAGTAAATGGGTAGAAATACACAAATCACGGCATGCACTTCTTCCTCCTAGAGAAAAAAATGAATGAGGTAGAGCATATGGCTAATTATTATTAACTAATCCTCTGGACTGCTGCATTAACTTGCTCCTTCCTCTGTGAGACCTCTGTCTGTGCTACAGCCACTGCTAGGGAAAACAATAGCAGGGCAGAAGACACTGAACTGGAAAGGCTTACTGCAATGTTGAAGTCTTTCTAGCTAAGGTTTCCCCACATCATGATAAACCTTTCAGAATCCTGCCCTATATCTTTTATATACATTAAGTAATGCAAGTTTAATATGACAGTCCCAGATACAGATTTTTTTAAATTATTTCTTACTTTTATAGGTATATATTGTTGCATTTCTACTGCACTATTCTTATGTCCCATTGTTTTCTATGTCCTGTTTATCTGGTCATCTGAAAGGAAGCCAGTGTTGATGTTATGTGGACTATTCATTGCTATGGGTACCAAAGAAGGCCAAACAAATAAAAAAATGGCGGGTGGGGCCAGCTCGATGATGTAGGAGGGCACTTAGCGCTTTTTTGGTGAAAGCACTTCCGTTAATGTGTGTTCGGTGATTGTGGATTTGGACTATTGAACTTTCATTCAATAGTCCTAGATCCCAGAAAATATATTCAGAGGTAATAGTAATATGTAAAAACACACAGAAAGGTAAACACTAACATGTACTTAAATAAGCAGATAATGGCAAGTGCTTAAAATACATGATAGAACAGGCTTAATAAAATAACATTAAGGAATTACCAAACTACAGCAAGATCAAATAGAGGGACCTGTTAAAACTCATATTATCTCTTGGATGTATTGATCTTTTCTTCATCTTTTAGGCAATCAGATTTCAGTAAATTTTTGGAGGATCCTTCATTAAAGAGATATCATGGCCATTCAGTTCACACTTTGACATTATATATCAGCTATCTATATGTGTTCTTTCCTAGTACCCACCAGTTCTCCTCAAAGGCGCCAGCAAATATTGTTCTCAAAATCAAGAAACAGCAATGAAGATTTGAGTGTGCACCATTAGCAGTTAATATGCAAGTATATGCCAAGTATTGTCCAACTTACAGGGACTACAACATCTGAGGCTGGGTAGAGTGGCTGCCTATTAAAAGAGGGTGGATGTGGGTATTTCTAACCCTTCAAGGAGGGTCCACTCACTGACAAACTGATATGGAAATTATTTGCCTGATGTACCTCATATATCTAACACCATGGACCCTCTCTTTTAGTTCCATGTTAGGGCTGTATCTTAAGAAAAAGCCACAAAAGAAGAAGGAGGCAGATGACACTCCAGTTACTGTTGTTCAGACAGTTTGATCCTGAAGTACAGTCAGTGTCAAGGCAGTGTTTGGTAAAGATATGCAGAAAAGGCATTGTGTCTGTAGTGCAAATGTGTACAGTGGAGACATCTTTGAATAAAGTGTTCTAGGTAATAAACTCTTGCACTGCAATAGGATATCGCTGATGACTCAACAGTGAGCTGCTCTTTATCTGATAGCATATTATAATGCAGTTGGCAGTTTTCATAGAAAGTATCTGCTTACCATCTGTAAGCCCCTCCTTCCACAAAATAAAGAAAAAACATATGTTTATATTCTTGAACTCCCCAAATTGTTTCAGGCTTTGTCCAGATTTCTTGCATTAAGAAACTGAGAGGTATGCATTATGGTCTCAGTAGAATACTCCATGAACCCAAATAAAGAGACCTTCAACCTTTACCAATGCCTGAGGTTACTGGAGGAGGCTGAGACTTGGGCAGATAGTGTGAGGAACAGGGGACACTAATCTCCATTGTGGGAACAACTCCTGTCCACAGTTTTATACTTCTTGTCAGTTGGGGGGTGGTAAGATGATGTGGTTTCTGGAATACATGCTTGATAAAAGAGATCACATAGGAGTCTGGTCAAGGGTTCTTAGAGAGTTGTTTAAGGGGGGACATTGTCTTTGTCTTTCAGAGAGACAGTTGCATCTGACTATTCAGACTCTTTTACATCTGAGAAGGGAAGAAGGGGTATTACATCCTATGATGGCTCTATCATGGTCTTGCAAGAGAGTAGAAGCCAATGGATACTCACCTAGTAAAGAGAAGGCAGATCTAGCACAGTATGGTGTATCTGCCAATGGAAGCATATGATGCTGAGATGTCTGCCCAGGCCTTCTCTTTGAAATTAGACTGTATTCACTTCAAAGATATGTTCCTTGTTGGCAATGGACGGTATTCACAGTAAATGAATGTTCCTGCATCAACATCTCAAGTTACTACTACTCAGCAAACATAACTTGCATTAAACACGTGTTAGCATCTCAAAACAACAGCACATTAGCCACTACTGTTCCTTTCTGTTCAAAATCTAAACACAAAATGTTGCTTAGATAAGGCTCTAGAAATTGTGTTTTCCTTATCATGTGCAGTGGCTAACAATAAAATGTACACAGCATAATAAATAAGATTATATTTTTAAATTGAAATTTGGAACTGTAAAGGGACATTGCACAAGGCATTTAGACTTTCAAAAAGTAGAACAAGACAAAAGTATTATAATTCACTACATTAACAGGCTATGCAGTCATTTGTTAATTAGAAGATGACGTGTTGAAACAATACTTAATTCTTTCACTTCATTATAATCTGCTTAATCCATCTCATTGCAACAGGGAACACATAATTTTTTTTTTATTAGTCTGTATATGGCATTGTAAAAGTACTTCTGATCGAGGTACATATACATTACAGGTCATATCTACACTTGCTCTCACATAGGTTCATAGGTTCATAGGTTAGTTGACACACATATACCTCTGGTAATTTTAAAGATCGCCATTTCTACTATGGCATGTCTTTCAGATTGTGCCACTAAATTAATGCTTTGATCCATATCCAGGTAAAATATTTTAAGCATTCCTTAAGCCACCAACATGTATCTGATGGATGGTCTTATGTCAAAAAAGATGCGTCCTTGTTATTCAATTAATATTATATAGAAAATTGAACAAAACAGAATAGTTATGATCCACATGTAGTGGTCTAAGTGTGCTTCTGAACTGCTGACACTCCCATTTTCCATGCAGTGCAGAATTCCAAGGTATAACACTACGAGGTAGGTTTACGCTGTTACTTTTCAGTGTTTGGCCCTTCTTCACAAGTATTGCTCATAGAACTTAAAACCTTAACATAAAAAACAGGAGTTGTTCAACTCTCCCATGTGACCAGCATGAAAGTCAACTTAATTGCCACCCTTAAATATATATAGATAACTATTTAGCATGAAATTTATTGCATACTAATTGATTACTAAGTATTGGAATCAAGATCTCGTACTTTCTTTCTCTTAATTAAAATATGATATATTTTAGCAATAATTCCTGGCTGGGTGTGGGTATCACAGAATTTTCCAATGGTTTGTGTGGTTTGCATGAGTGTGAAACCCAAGGGATCAAAAAGGCCAACCATGGGGAAATCATGCAATTCCCACACCTAATCATGGATTATTGCTATTATACAATGATATTTTTTAAGAAAGAAATTTCTTACCTTTCTTAAATAATGTCATTGTGTAATGGCACATTTGTCTTCTTCCATGTTCTCCTCTCTCTATTGATTTTCGGTAAACACATTTGAGACTTACATCACCACTCTTGCACAGTACATCAATACAATGCAAGAGAAGCAATGGAGAAGCAGAATAAGAGTTCTACAAACAATCCACCAGGCATGAATCTCAGACGCTGTTTTAGATTTAAGCACTTTTCATTCTTTAATTAAATGCCAACACAAATAACTTCTTCAGAATCTCTGAATGCATTTACCAAAAATCAATATAGAGAAGATAATGTGGTCTCTTTCACTCATTCATTGGTTTGCAAGTGACACACCTACCACTCAACAGACTAAAGCAATTTGCTACAGAGGAACTTTTCTACTTCCTATTTCAACAGACATTTCTCTCATTAGAGACATTTTGAAAGATAATTGGAAGATAATTTTGAGCAGCACTGACCTGGCAAACATTTTTGGTGGCATCCACTTTTACTTAGAAAAGGATGCACAGTCTTAAATCTTTGTTGGAAATTTATGCATCTGAATTTTTGTCCACATGTAAGACACCTGGCATCTACAATGTGGGAGATGTAAGTAATGTTGGTACATCTGCGATTCATCTCAAGTTTTTATTTTGTCACTTAATTTAGATCTTTGGGCAAAAAAGAGATATGACTGCAATTCTCAATGTGTGGTCTACCTCACAACATATGTATCGTGTCCATGTTTTTATGTTGGCAAAACCATCAGAAGATTATTGAGAAAGATTTATAAACACACATTAGCTATTATAAGAAACAAACCTACAAGTAGTTAGTTAGCAATGCCTTAACCAAACATTCAGTTGTCCAGATTTCAAAAAGTTTTCTTTTTTGTACTTGATTCTGTAAGCAATGATGTTTTTTCTTTGAACTACAATGTCACTATAGAATGCTGTGAAGATCAAATTGAGAACCGACAGATATCTTGGCCTTAATGAATCTGTCAATATTAAGTGCCTTTTGTTAGCTCAGAACTTTAACAATTATTTTTATTCATTTTATTATCATCATGTAGTTTGTTTAGTATCAATCAGAGTCACATCATAGTTACTATGTGACACTTTCATACATTGTCCACCGGATTCACGAATCCTCCGTGTAAGACTAAATAAGTCTTACTCGGAGGCTGCAGTTGAATGGTATGACGTCAGCATGCCATGAATATTCATGAGGGCACACTGACTCTACCCCAAGTCTAACACGGACCGTGCAGGAAAGCAGGGGGCGTGTCCGACTGCCAAGCAGTCTAAAGGTCCACAACCCTGCAAGTGTCCGAAATGCAAAATGTCAACACACAAGAGCGAGTCCACTGAAATGTCCATGTACCCAACACCACACTCCCTGACATTGTAATCCCCCAGCACAGTTATAAAAAGTAAAACATAATTTTTTTTTCTAATTCCTGATATAGCTGCCCGTATTTGCTTGTGTGTGCGCGGGTGTGCCCATTGCTTAGCTGCAGTTAAGAATCTCGACATGGAAGAGCATAATAAGGAATGTTTATGCAAATTACGCCAAATAGTAATAGAGTAGTGGTAGAGCGTTCGCACAAAGAGGAAGCATTCACGGTTCGAGTCCCACCACTCCCCTTCCTATTTTATGTTCAAAATTAGTATATGAAATAATTACTGACATATATGATTAAACTTTTACTAAAAAGCATTGAAATGGCCTATGTATCAGTGAACAAAATGTATATTTATAAAGGAACCTGACATATAATTGCCCGCAGTTAAGCAATGCTTTACCCAGCGCAATATAGTTGCCCGTAGTTAAGCAGCACTTTACCCAGCGCAATATAGTCGCCCATAGTTAAGCAGTGCTTTACCCAGTGCAATGTAGTTGTCCATAGCTAAATAGTGCTTTACCCAGCACAATCGGTTTGCGCAGAAGTGTGCTCCGCGCCAACCAGTGCACTGTCGGGCAACGTGGAGCAACGTAGAGCAAAGTTACTTAAACACAGCCACACCCCCTAACCTGTCTGGACAATAGCAAAATAAAAAGCAATGACAAGGTTCGAACCCAGGACACTGTGCACCATAATCAAAGTACTGAACCACTAAGCCACAACAGCTTAGGATAAACATCCACTGTTAACATATATATATATATATATATATATATATATATATATATATATATATATATATATATATATATATATACTTATAAATGGTAGATTAACCATTGCTAAGCAGGTCTGCAGTCAGCCGAGATTTTTCAAAAATGGCCAATCACCAAAAAGTGTGAGAAATGCGGCATATTTAAGCTCCATAGGCGGGAATACTCACCATAACTGATTGTAGCTCCCATCTGCAGTTAGAATGTTCTGTGCTGGAGAGGGTACTCGCTTTCGAGTGCAACGCTGGGGCATCAAGGAGTCAAAATACATGGTTTGGCTCCTAGTCCATCGTCATGAGTCTCGACTCCTGCAGGGCCAGTTCCAAGGGATGGAGTATAAGGCAGAGGCTTGGAACTGGTTGGCTCATGAACTCACCAGTGCCACAGGCTTCCCTCGGACTGGTGAGCAGGTCCATCACCACCATGCAAACCTGAAGAGACAGAAGCAGGACCTACTGAACCAATGGATCCAGGAGGCCCGTCATATGCAAGATGCCCCATTACTAAGTAGATAGCCATGGAATGCAGTATGTAAGACATGCTAATATAGTCTAAATAATGGATAGGTATGTCTCAATATCCCTTCATTTACTTCACAGCTGCAGGTGTCCATGCTGTGAATCAGCAAGCCTATGCAGATAGGCTGCTAAGGCTGTGCCACCCGTTAGGTTAGTAATTATTCTGCATGTATTGTTATATAATATATGTGAGAGAGCATGAAAAAAGTGTTGTAGGCCAATAATACAGCTATAAAATGCCTTGAATAAATTTTCTGCATGTACTGTTATATAACATAAGTCAGAGAGCCAGGAATAGAGTGTAGTAACCCATTGTTTGTTTGTGTCTTTCGGCTTTTCCTGGTTAGGGGTCACCACAGCAGAACTCCGGTAGTAACCCATTAATAAAGGTAAAATAAGTCTGGAATACTATCTCTACATGTACTGTCATATAAAATAAGTGAGCGAGCCTGAAAAAGAGTGTTGTAACCTATCAATAAAGGTATATTATGTCCTGAATAGGTCTTCCATATGCACTGTAATATCAAATAAAGGAGAGAGCCTGTAGAAAAGAGTGTTTAATATAATTAATAAAGGTATAATACTTGGAGTGTGTCTGTGTCACTTACTTTGAAATGTTGCTGTACCCTTGCATTAAATAAATAGTACTGTTGTATTAAGTGCTGTCAACCCACAGTTGTGCAGTCCCATATAAAGTGGATGAAGGAAGTGCCAGTAGCTGTGAAGCATATAACATTTATTCCCTGAATAAATTCTCTGCATGTACTGTTATATAACATAAGTCAGAGAGCCATAAATAGAGTGTAGCAACCCATTAATAAAGGTAAAATAAGTCTGGAATACTATCTCTGCATGTACTGTCATATAAAATAAATGAGTGAGCCTGAAAAAGAGTGTTGTAACCTATCAATAAATGTATAATATGTCCTGAATAGGTCTTCCGTATACACTGTAATATCAAATAAAGGAGAGAGCCTGTAGAAAAGAGTGTTCAATGTAATTAATAAAGGTATAATACTTGGAGTGTGTCTGTGTCACTTACTTTGAAATGTTGTAGTACCCTTGCATTAAATAAATAGTACTGTTGTATTAAGTGCTGTCAACCCACAGTTGTGCAGTCCCATATAAAGTTGATGAAGGAAGTGCCAGTAGCTGTGAAGCATATAACAGTCCTCAACAGTTGGTAAATGGCTGTCATGCATAGGTAAATCTGGCACACAAGTAGCTTGTCAAGGTGTTCCCCAGAAATGTGAGTGTGCTACATGAAATGTAGGGTTCTGTAGAAAATTAAGTGAAAATGTCACGTGAACACATCCAGATATGTAGATACATAAATATAAAAATAAAATACAACTATGTAGCAGTAACATCTGCATCTTGGACAGTTAGTATGTCAGATATAGGTCAGGTATATAATGAACTAGCCAAACCCATTACACAATCTAATGCATGTTGCCTAGTGTAATAATACATGTAGGGGGTGTACACCTGCAGTCAATAGGAATGTAGTGTAGAGTAAAAGTACTAATAAGATGTTAATGGAGGTTTCTTTTTACACCCTACTCCATGTGCATAAACAATGCATTTCCACACCTCAATGGGTATGTCTAATCTCAAAACATTTGTTGGGACATATGTCCTATTGTTCTATAAAAATCCACATTTACTTTGATGTATGTGTCCTGTTCAAACAGCACAATCTTGGTGGCCTGTTGCCACCAATCATCCCTGCATGCTGTTGGAATGTCCACTGCCTTTCAATATATGCATGTGTTATGCTTGCTGTTCAACTGTTGTAACCCTGGTGTGTTGGGTTAATGGGGATATTACTGCATGCCGTTACAACTGATTTGGAATGCTGTTGTTTATGTTGTAGTTAAACACACCTAATCACAGAATGTATGGGAAGGCCGGTCCCAGCGGACCCACCTGTCCTTCCTCAGCTGGCGATTGCACCTGGCACCAGCAGGTCTGGTGCCCAGCCCGGGCTACCCTCCTCCATTGGCTCTGTGCTACCTTTGGTTGGAAGCACTGCAGGGGATGGGGCTCGTACCCCCTGCAAGTGTGGGCAGAGAAGGGCTGCCTGTCGCTCTCCGAAGGGTCCGGGTTGTGGTGCATAGGGAGATCCAGCATTTAGTCGCTTATCCTCTATGCCAGCTCAAGGCGAGTGTGGAGCGATTCACAGGTGAGCCTGCCCCTCCTATGCAGCCACCAGCACAGTGACCCTTGGGTCTGTGACGGTTCAGTGGTGACTGCCCATGGGTGGGGATCTCAGTCCCACTGTTACCATCTGTGGGCTCATGGGCTTGCGATTTCCAAACATCCATCTCTGTCAATTGTGTTCACCCAACCCATGTGTCATACTCCGCCCCTGTATGTGTCTTGTTTGTCTTGTCTGTTTACCTCCCCAACTTACCTCCCCTAATATACCTACTTCCTCTACCTCACTTTCCACTCTCACCTGAAAAAAAAAGGGCAATCTGTACCCACAAAAAAATTATTCCCCATACATAGCTGCCCATTTCGCACACAAGTCCACTGGACATGTAAACTGATAATTATAATTGGCAGTACAACATACTTTGTTGTCCTCACCCCTCTCCCAGGGGTGGTAGGTTTCAAATTTCACTCCAAATGCATTGCATATGCACAGCTGCTGCTGGTAAAGAAATAGGCAGCTATGGACCTTCCCTACACCCATCCTTCACATCCAGAGCTTGTTTTCCTACTGTCCTTCCCTCTTTGTGCCCCCTTTTTCACCACTTTCCTATCTCCCTATTTTCTTTTCTTTCAAAGAAATTAATGCAGGGGTTAGCGGGAGTAAGCACTTTTAAGCAGTAGTAAGCGGGTTTAAGCGAGTGTGCGCATGTGCGCTTAGCTAAGCATCAGTAAGCATCGCGCAAACCTGCACAAACCTGTGCAAACCCACTTACAACTGCTTAAAAGTGCCTTAGTCACTCTATGTCAGGGCCCTTGTTCTGCTTAGCAGCAAAATGAAACACCTCTGTCAGTCTCGAACCCCAGACCTTGGACGCACTAGACTGCATGAAGTACCACTAAGCCACAGCAGATATACAATAACTTGGTGCTGAAATAAATATATCATGCATTTCAATGAGTGAATGTAAAGGAAAATTAGGAAGGCCATAACACAAAGCTTGTTCTGTGGATCTTTACCAGCAATTATTGTGGAATTGCATTACATGAGTGTGATGTGAGAAGCAGCCATTCAAGCAGCAAATAATGTTACAGAGGCACTTTACAACCCCCACACAGTATCATAGCAGGACAAACAGTGGCATATCTGATTAGGGCAGAGGCCATACTTCCTAACTGTGACTACATTTCAGGGATGTCCCTGATTGTGAAACATATTTTAGCTGTGTCCCTCTGAATCCCTCTGAAAAGTACTGATGATTTGTTAGGTTTGTAGTCTTCCAGATAGAGGGTCCTGCTAAAGTCAGAAAGGTGGGGTATTACACAATGAATACTGACAATAATAACAGTAGACACCGCTTGTACTTCATAAAAGGAGTACTAATCCATATGCACTGCTTCACTCAAGTCTACACTTACTGTCCCTATTATGTGTAAGGTGTACCTCACTTTTAACTACCTATCCCTGACTCCATGCAAAGATGTATCTGAGTGTTTCATAGGCCTGGCAGAGGCACAAACACACAGGCATATAAGCTATTTTGCTGTTACACTCTCTGCAAATAGCTTTGGTAGGACCTCTACAAGCATACCCTTATGTAGGAGTACAACACAGAAATACCAATGGATGTAGCCATGTACTGGTAGCAACTGATTGTAACAATGCTATTGTACCAGTCCTGAAAACACCTGTGAGTTGCACAGACAAAGAATAACAGTCTAACTTCTGGTTACCATCTGGATAGGTTCACAGTTGGGAACTATGTAGACAGACCACCTGCCTTAATAAACTAACAGGTGCACACCAATCCTTTAAGTCCAGTAAGATATTATTCACACAATAATGCATAATGCTCTCTGTATGTAAGCATCCCCCCACAATTAAAATATACTTGTGTGTCTAGGGTCTACCAAGGGTGTAGGTAGGCATACTCAGTACTGGAATTGTCCAGTTGTCCTGAGAACCCTGTGCTAATGTCAACAATAAAAAACACAAACCCTGCAGAAATGAGTACATTAATATTCATAGTATAACAGTTCACAAACAGTTCATGTGCCAAAAGAATACTTCTCAATAACTACATTTGTATGGCAGTTAATTATATTAGTACAAAAGAAACTACATAGTCACATAAATGTTGTGTAAGCATTTGTAGGGGTGAGTTAAACTCTACACTGATAGCTGTGTACTGGTAGTGGCAACAGTCAGGTCTGAGTACAACATGTACATCACTGTCTACACCTCTAGCTTCATTTATAAGACGTATACCAACCTTCTGACTTACACAACAGTGTCCACAGCAAACAAGCATGGGCTCCACTCTGGAAATCTGAAAGGGCTACGCCTACATACCTTAGCTATTTATAGCATTGGGTTGCTGTGACAGTGAGTACTGCAATTACCACACAGCAGGCTGTATGCATTTACCAAATGCTGGGCACCAATTGGTGCAGAGGGCATCACATGCACATGTGCAGATACCTATAAAAGCAGATTGTACTTGCTATCCCCACATGCAATCATTACATTGCACGTGTCAGCAACTCTAGACCTCCTGAAGAGTAATGACAAACTGTAGTACTTAATAAAGAAATATTTAATTAAGTAACAAATATGTATATACTTAATTATAACCTAAATATATTAATTAAGAAAAAAAACTTAATTAATAACCAAAAATAAAACTTAAGTAAAAAACTTTACTTAATAAAAAAAAACATTGTCAAAGCATACACAGACGGACCTGAAAGGGACAAACAGGTATGTAACAGATTTGTAGTTACCGGCAAGTAGTAGATGTTTATGAATAGTACTGTACATACTCTAAAACATGCATATGTGGCGGCAGAAGGTATGCATGCACTGATGCCATGCATAACTACTGCCATGGAGAAATTAGTATGTAGCTGTGTGCAGTGCGACATAACTGTGACATTTGTAGCTCAGCATTATATGTCAAACATCTGAACATGTTATCTACGGTCTGTACAGTACTGTGTATAATGGCAGTTTGGGGGAGTAGTGCAAACACCTATATAAACCTGGATGTTACAGAGTAAGACATGCATGATAGTCACATAATGTGTAGCTTAGCACTGGCAACTGCTGTACCAGGCTAGTATAGTAATGTAGCATTTTCAGCTATATATACTCCCTGTACTATTACTGTATGCACACATGTGATGACTGTCCATGTTGTAGCAAGGCCCAACAGGTCATCCGTGAGGTGTACGGACTTACAACAGTGTGGACCTTGTGTGTGTATGGCACACACATATGGAGAGATATATATGTGTCTGATATATTAGCATCTGAACATGTGCATAGAGTAAGGGACATACTGTAACTGTTTGTGAAGGGTGGACATTTATATGTTGGTGCAGGTTGTTATGTGCATATTTATATGTAAGTTGTAGTGTGTGTCAAACAAGACAGCATACAGTGCTGGCATATGACATGTGGTGTTTAAGCACCATGGGTATGATTTGTTAGGTTTGTAGTCTTCCAGATAGAGGGTCCTGCTAAAGATACATGGGCTGAGAATACCTTCCATGCATTCTGCACAAGACTGTGCAATATCATTACATAACTGTATCCCGGTCAACCTTTGCATAATTGATATTCCCATCATGAAAGGTGGACTGTATATGTTCCTATATGTATATCTATATGTACACCAATGGATGTTCATATGTATGCTCAAGCTCAATGTTGTACACATATTGCCATCCCTTTTGTTAGAAACTCTGTACCCATGAACTACCACACAGGTGGTAGTCTACTCAACACTGAAAGTGTGATAAGAGACTATGGGACACAGGTGGACAGTAGTGTCCATTTTGATAATCACAGTGCCACACTAGTCATGTAAAATGAGTACGGTGCACATGTCATCAGAAAAGGTGTGTCATCCATGGAAAAAGAGGTCAGTGTTCCACTCTACTCATCAGTCATAACACCCATCATAGAGTACAATGACCCTGTTGGTATGTACTTCAGAAGACATCCACAGCAACTGTAGACGCCAGATACATACCTCACAAAGAGTATTACCAGACTCAAACAGATGCCCTATGCAGACTGTCTTACAAAACCACAGCTACACTGTGTCGCATACTGCCTACCCAGAGGCTACCTCTGCCTAACATACAAAGCTATGCCAAACCCACAGGTGTTGGACATGCTCCATATAAATAGATGAAACTCCATACAAGCTACACACTGTACTGATCTAAACCTTGTAACGTCAAAAAGCAGAACATGCTGGAGTGGTAAATTATCATCTCAGACACATACCATACTCTGGAACTAACAACCTATCAATAGAAAATGAAGGTCCTCATTAGCAGTTGGCATGAATATTCATGATGATTGGATGTGAGATAGGAAAGACAACCCGGGAATCACCTCTGTGGTTCTGCATGACAGGGGCACATGAACCTACATTACATGGGTGTTGAAGGGCAGGGTACCATATGGCTAGGCTTCCATAGGCCCTACGGATAATAGCCTATTAGCTACCTAGGACCCGATACACACACACATGTACTTGTTGCATTACTTGCTATGTGAGGTTGACTGGGTGTGATGAAGAATGTGTAGGCGAATGTGTCAAAGATGTGTATATGTGTGATAGCCTAGTGGGAAACTGTGTATATCATGATATGTAGTGTTGTAGCTCTAATCCCAGCAAAAGATATGTATGCTATTGCTAGGCAGGAAAAGCAGTATGGCATACGGTGTGACGTAGTCCCATGGTGTTGACTGGAGTGTGCCATTGTAGGCTAAAGCAGTACATTTATGCTTATTGATTGTTAACACTAGTGAATACAAATCCCATATGAATTGTAGTACTACCTGAAGCTGTAGGCCTAAACAGCACAGTATGGTTTATATCCACATTGCTTGGAAACACTGTATTGTTTGTTACCTGTAGTCCTCACACATTACATACCTCAGACATGAGGTTTTGTAGGTGCTGACACACAGTACTGCATGGTACACAGGTAAAACTAATCTGGGTTGCCATACCTTTGTGTCTTGCAGGTAAGTCTGATGTGTGTGTGGGTATGCCTGTAACTTGGCCTTGGTGGTATGTGTGTCACAGGATATAAGTGCATATCTAGCAACATGTATAGTGTAGTACAGCAGTATGCCACCTATAGTGATGAATGTGCACATATGTTACTGAGGGGTTTGCTATCAACAAGCAGAGTGGTGTACTGGTAGTACTGTAACTGTCCTTTACATTCATTTCAATGGATGACAAATGTCTGTATGCATTAGCTTCATATACACCTGCTGTGGCTAGGTGGTCCATTGTGTCACATACAGTGTGCCATGTACTGTTGTATAGTCTTACATACTGGTTTCACCTTGTTGCTGTGCAGAACATGGTTTGGTATATAGTATGTGCCAGGCACTGTCAGGCAGTTTTGGGTAGAGCAGTCATATGTTGTATTAAAAGTGTGTATCTACTGACAGCCAATAGGTTGCTATATATGGCATTTCACTGATGTCTGTACTTTAGAACATTGTGTGCCACATGACTTGCTCACAATTACTGTTTTATTGTCTTCCAGGGACATGTCTCACAACAGGAAACCTGCTTATTCCCCTGTGGAGGAGGAAGTCATCATAGACGCCCTGATACATCATCACAACCTGCTGTTCTCCATAACCAGCCAGGACCAGCATGGCCGCGCTGCACTGTGGCAAGATGTTGTCCATCGGGTGAATGATGTAGGCATGCATAACTGGACTTATGAGCAGGTACGCCATCACTGCAGTGATTTAATCAGACATGTCCGGCAGCATGCCTCCAATGTCCAGAGACAACAGCTTGCCACAGGTGGTGGTGCAGGAACACATCCTCCCCTCACCAGAGTGGAAGAGCTGCTCCTCAGCGTGGTGGCTCCTGGCCAACCAGTACAACAGACCTGTGTCTTCATGGAGGCCGGAGTCACCCAGCACATCGATACAGAGCATGCAGGTAACATGGCATATCTGTAGACTACTGTTAGCTCAATTGTTAGAACATGCATTTATCAGATGTGTACTGTGTATTCAGAAGATGTGGAGCCTGGTGTCATGCATTACTGATAATTTGGGACATAATCTGTATGCCTGTGACTGTCACCTGTTGTACTACTGTAAAATTGCAAACTCACAGCAGCAATACAATAGTTGTTGACACTGACAAACTGTCTCATATCCTTGCAGGTCCCTCTGGTGTGATAGCAAGACAGCAGACCCATGCTGGTGAGTGTTCTACATTTAAGATAGCATTTAACATGTGCATGTCATAGGAGAGTTGTAGGCCATATACACATGTTAAACACCTACACATAGTGCATGCTCTGCATGTTCTCTGTGGGACTATGCACATCCCAGTAACATGAGTCGCTGCCTCAAACACATGCAATACACAGAGCATCCCAACCAATTGTGGTACACTGTAGTGGGCATAGTATAGGCAGAGTCAATACACACGCACACAACATACACCACTTTGTTATATGCAGTAAGTGTTAATATGATACACATGGCATATGTAGACACCTGCTGTAAGGTCATACTCCAGTATCCCAAATGTCATCAACACAGCACACATACTATACCTGAGGGGTAGAGGCCTATCATGGGGTGGTGTGACACGCTTCAACACACAACACAATCATGTTAGGCAATGCTCCCTATTGAGCACATTACATACCCATGTAACAACTGGCTGTGAAATGTTTAATGTAGCCAAAGTGGTGCAGGTCAGGTGCAGCAAGATAGTTGCCAGTGTGACATACATTAGTGGCCTTGAGTGACCACATGATGCTGCCTGATGATGGCTCATGGTACTACACTACATCCAGTTACAGTAACTACAGTACTACACATAGCAGTCATTGCTATACACCTGACAGTTGTGTGCATCTGGCCATGGGATGTATACCTATGCATGATGGTGCACAGGACATTGGACAGCGTTTCAGATTTGCACTGCAATGTTGTGTCCATGTACACATTGTGTTCCAGGGTGAGGCCAATTATTGAACAACACACATGCATCAATGACATGTATACTGTTATCAACAAGGGCTCTCCAAACTCGCACTGCATGCTGTTGAGCAACACATATCCTGCATGCTGACATGTTTGATAGGACTCTTTGGCTTGTGATAATGTACTCCACCATCAACCACTAATGAATATGTTCCATATTGCTGTTGGTGTGTGTGTGTGTGTGTGTGTGTGTGTGTGTGTGTGTGTGTGTGTGTGTGTGTGTGTGTGTGTGTGTGTGTAGATGTGTTCATGTGTGCATGTGTTCATGTATTCATGTGTGCATATGTGCATGTGTGCATGTGTGCATGTGTTCATGTGTGCATGTGTGAATGTGTTCATGTGTGCATGTGTGCATGTGTTCATGTGTGCATTTGTGCTAGTATCCTGTACAGATGGTAAAGTGTATTTCCTGTCTCCCTCTCACAGGTGCTGAGGTATTGTTGGATGAGTGCAGCAGGGAACCTGAAGTCACTGCCACAAATAGTGGACATGATGATACATGTGTTGTGGCATAGGCAGGTTTGACAGGGTCTGTTGTTGGTCTGCCAATCGACAGTATACAGCTTTCCACCCCATCTATGAGCACATAAATACTGTCAATACATCCCTCAACACCAATGGCCTTAGCTGAGGAACAGCATACAGCAGGCATTGACCAGGATAGTGTGGTATCTATGGCACATGCAACCCCACACAGCAGCCATGCCCAGACACCTGGAACAGTACCACATAGACATATGTCCAGGGGTTCTCGTGGGAGCACTGCTGGTCATAATGCCCTTGGCAGACATGCCCCCACAGGTTTCACAACCTCAGGTATGTTCCGGGCTGTAATGCAGGCACAGGCACGTATGGAACGGTACACCAGGCAGGGACTAAGGGTGCAGAGGGCTCATAACACCGCTATCAATGACAGTATCTGTGACCTTGCCAGTGCCATCCGTAATTACACCAAGGTCATTCATAGACATTGGGGGGAGACACTAGATGCCCTCCGCAATGTAATGTCCATGCACCAGGACAGTGCAGGACGGCTGAGATGTCGACATATGCCAGCAACATCATCAGCTGGCAGTCATCGTGGATGACAAACAAGTCCCAGCCGCTCCCGTAGTGGCAGTACCAGCCCCAGCAATGTTGGGGCTGGGCTGTCGGTAGACCGTCCTAGACGACCACATGCATGTGGCTCTGGCCAGTCCCATCAGGGGCATGGGTCCAGTCGACATCCCTCTGTCTCTGACAATAGTACCCAGTCTGGCTTAGTACCCGATACTATCCGTGTCACCCCTGCCAGGCACAGGCACTGTGTCCGTGGCCGGAGACAGTGATCTGTACAGCCTGGCAGGTACAATCTGTGGCTGTCCCACAATCTCCCATATTTGGCAGCCACAAGGGGGAACTGTGTGCATGCAGACACACACACATAAACCTAACACCTAGGGCTAACACATACACACACACATTACTTCAACACTGACCCATACTGTACTGTTGTCCCTCACTCACACACACACACACACACACACACACACACACACACACACACACACACACACACACACAAACATGTCAATTGGATGGGTCATTGTCGGACTCTGGCAAACCAATAACACACCCTGTGAATATGATGAAACTGTGCCACCTCCTGTCATCTGTGACATTGATGCAGGAACAGGCTAACATGGTGCTGATGCACAGGGCGACCTAATAGCAGTGTAGCAATGTTAGGATGTTGTCAACAGTAAAGTGTAATGATATCCTTGTAGGTATATCTGAGCAGGCATGATGCATCAAAGCTATGGTTATATATGTAGTATTGTTTACTCCAGTGTTAATTCCAAACATGGATTTTCTGCCCATGTGCCACTTGGCTGATATATGTGGTACTGGCAGCATGTGTTGGTGAGTGGACGGTACGTGTGTGATGTGTGCAGTACAGATTTGCAGGTGTGCATTTGTGAACGTGGTGGAGGTGCACAGTCTGCATGTACGTGCATGGTGGACACATGGGAAGGGTGACATGCCCTGTATTACACAGTGTTAACACTTTATATTTCCTATTGGTGGCCAGTATGCATTTTACTACACATATGTTACAACTTGGGTACACGTGTGTATGACATGGTTTGACACTATGCTGTGGGTGATACTGTTAATATCGGTCATTGGTTTGCATTCTGGTAATGTACATAACCTCAACAGCCTGATTTTAACCAATCGTTAGATGATCTCTTGACAACTGACACACAGCTGTAGGATACACAGTAGCATTTGAATCCTTCCGGTACTATACTATACCAGTTACTAGTGTTACTTGACCGCCACACATTCCCGTGACCCCTCCTGTTTGGCATGTGGCCATCCTAGGTACAAGCAGACACACTAGGGATATGTCCGTCCACATCTGGTAATGCATACAGTGGCCTACAATGCATTCTCTGTATTAGACACTTATCCTCCACAAGGGTATCATTCAGACAGATACCTGTTGACCAACCCATGCTGTGAAGCTATAAGTCAACTATAGCATAGTCATCCACATTTACTATACATAGTATCCTGAAGTACCACATTGGTAGTAGCCCACAACATGTAGCAGAGGTACCGATGTGTTCATACAGCCACACGTGATGCCATCTGTCCTTTGATATTCACATTCCCAAAGGTATGCTGATGTCCCTCAGTGTATAACATAAGCAATAAGGGTCTGTATGCATATCCATGGAGTTGTTGTACACCTATAATGAATGCCGATTATTGACAGACTGTGTTGTGTTTGAAAATGTCTGAAATATGCCCCAGGCATGAACCCTCACTCACACTATTCTATAGAAACTGTCATATGTGTGTGTGTGACACAGATGACCTAGGGCACAGATCACTACAGTGGCTGGCCTTGTCACATACATACATATGTGACTTACGGTCTGAGAAGCAGCAGCACCAACTGTCAATGGTAACAGATGTATTTGTGTAGAAAGCAGGCTTCACACCTATGAAGTGATTGAGGTCACATGTGCATATATGTCTTTGCCACACAGTTACCAATTGAGGTCACATGTACTTATGTGTATTTGTCACACAGATACCTGAAGTGTGCAATGCACATACTGTTGTTTTACTGATATGTCATACAGTAGTAAAAGCAAAACCCACAACACATTGATTAACAGTGTCTCTCACACACACACACACACATTCAGCAATTGCAGGATTCAAACCCCTACCTAATTATGTTATGATACTAGAGAAATACGCATTAACATGACGCGCTATATGCTTTACTGGGAGTTTTCATTTCCACTGCTGTATTTGTGGGATACTGATATCATCAGACTTGCCAAAGAGGAATTTACCTCTTTTAATGTGTTTTCCCAGTCTCCAAAAAGGCAACTCCTCTCAAAGGAAATCACACACACACATACACCCCCCCACACACACACAGCAATTGCAAGATTCAAACCCCTACCTAACTATGTTATGATACTAGAAAGATACACATTAACACGACACGCTATATGCTTTACTGTGAATTTTCATTCCCACTGCTGTATTTGTGGGATACTGACATCATCAGACTTGCCAAAGAGGAATTTACCTCTTTTAATGTGTTTTCCAAATCTCCAAAAAGGCCACTCCTATCAAAGGAAATCACACACATACACACACACACACACACACACACACACACACACACACACACACACACACACACACACACACACACACACACACACTCAGCAATTGCAGGATTCACACCCCTACCTAGCTATGTTATGATACTAGAGAGATATGCATTAACATGACATGCTATATGCTTTACTGGGTGTTTTTTTTTCTCCTGCTATATTTGTAGGATGCTGACATCATCAGACTGGACATGGTAATGTGTGTGCACTTTGTTTTATGCAATCCCAGGAATGAACAATGTGGGTCAGCAGGTGTTAACAGCTTGAACAGGACTCCGCAGTTCTTAGCTTGTGTGATCTATCTGTGGACAAATTGTCATTCCTTCATATGACAATACATATTTATGCACAGATTGTTGATTTTGTGGATATGACATGTGTCTGGGATGTTGATAAAGGGCTATTCAAAGTCTTTGTGGGACGTGTGTAGCTCCTTTCAGTGATGTATGTCCTGGGTGGCTGCCTTGCAAACAGTCTAGCAGGTTTGGGAACCATGATCTGCCCATGAACATACCACAGTTGGTAGGGTTGTGTGTTTGTCGGCTTCCAATAGCTCTGTTTATGACTTCAGTAATGATGGACTCCATAGCCTTGCAGTTCAGACTTCATAGGCTTATAGGACTATAGTTCCCATGGTCTGTTGTGCACCAACACTTGTGGGGTGTGCCATATGTTGCTATAACACATTCAACAGTTTCAGATCTTGTAGAGAGGGTGAGGCTCAACAGACTGTCCAGGTGCTGGGTCTGTTTGTTCTGTAGTTCACTTATGATACATATAGGGAAACGATGTAATCCAATTGATGCCATGTTTTCAGCTTTGGGAGGAGCTGTTTACCCATTCTACGTGTGATATCTCCTGGTATGATGATAGGACCTTTTGTCATTGGGAGGTGGGTATGTATATATGGGCTTGTCTGACAGGATGTCAGCATTGTCAGTCAGGTACAGTTGGCCCTGACTTAGGACATATATGAGTGTACATTGCTATTTATGACATAGCTGAAGGAGGTGTCATGGTTCTGTCTGGACTCCTTCGCAGATAATCTTTCCAAAACACCAACAAACTTGACCACTAAACCCCTGTTATACTCTTTTACACACTTAACACCCTACTGATCCTTTGTGATCAGTCAACAGAGTATGTCATCATAATATCCTGGCATGTCCAAAGGTCGGTTTCATGTGTACTCTCCAGTCCAGCTGGTGAATATTGGAAATTTGACGCAATGTTACAACTGCCTTATGCACACAGACAACCTTCTCCTCCTCCCAACAAACTCAGATATATGTGAGAGATGCAACTATATAGACAAACAGGAGGCTGAGCTCTCTCGACCCATGACTGGCACAGTCTATCAGGTGGTGAAGGTAACCACACACACCACATATCCAGTTACACATAGACCTATAGCGACAGCAAACAAAATACATTACCACACAAAAACATACTCGGAGGCTCTAAATAAAGTCTGCCTAAGCAGCAGAGACCTCTAAAGCAGACACCCAAACAACTGCTACCCCACAACAATACCCACATATCACATAGTTCACAAAGTCAGTGTGCCACACAGTCACTGCCCTTAGGGCTAAACAACACACCTAATACACTTCTAATAGGTGACTCTTATTGTCAGACACACTGACGTCCCACTCACCAGGCTGAACAAGGAGAAGGTCACTTTGAGCTGTCTGTCAGGTGCCAGGATCTGCCACATAACACATGCACTCAGGTCACTCCAAAGAAAATACAAATATGGCTTCATCATTGTCCATGCTGGTGTGAATAACCTCAGACGTTCCTCCCTGGACTACATGACAAGAGACATAAAGGAGCTCTCTGATCATGTAGCCCAGGCCAGTATGACCCCTGACCTTGTGTAGCATCTTACCCTCACCAAGAATAATGTCACAGTATACAGACAAACTGATCACTTTTAACAGTTGGCTAACATATTGGTGTCATTCAAAGGGGATCCAGTGTCTGTCAGCCTGTGATGACATGCTCGACATGCCACATAGCTTCGCTATGGACGGCTTGCACCTGTCACACCTAGACTTTCAAATACTGGCTA
Organism: Protopterus annectens; assembly: GCF_019279795.1. Lineage (NCBI taxonomy): Eukaryota > Metazoa > Chordata > Ceratodontiformes > Protopteridae > Protopterus > Protopterus annectens. The sequence continues at coordinate 607,661,438 of NC_056735.1, forward strand.
AGGCTTTTGTCACCCCTATAGTGGCTTTTCTAAGTGAGGCTCAAAAGACAAACCCACCTCCATAGACATTACAAGGTAAAAGAAACTAAGGGTAATGCCGCTCAACACCAGATGTCTAACTCTCAAAATGCATGCACTCAGGACTCTCCTCAGTATGGAGAATGTAAATATCTGTGCAGTAACAGACACCTGGCTCTGAGTCCCAAAAGCACAGCAGCAATACCAGGTTATACTTCATACCATGCTTTTCGGCCATAAGACTCGGACCGGCCAACAAAAATAGGGGTAGTATCCATATACATCACAGATACACACACCTCCAGGTTAGAAGCACTGCACGAAGCATCAGAGACCATACATGTGCAACTAACAGTGGGCAAAACTGCCTTTTAGTTTGTAGCCTTCTACAGACTCCCAAACTCAGGAACAGCACTCGGTATTCCTGGGAACACTGGAGAATATGAAGGTTTTTCCAAACACCATTATATTGAGTGACTTCAACTACCCAAACATTGACTGGGAATACTACTAAAGCCCCAACACCCTCGCACACCAGTTGCTAGAATTTATAAACTCAAATGCTATGGCACAACTGGTCACCACACCCACAACAGGGGAAAACATATTGGACCTGATCATCACCAACATGGGGACTCTATGTTCCACACCAGAGGTATACCCCTCATTGGTAAGGTCAGACCATACATTTATCTCACTGGATATCCATATCCCATCCCCACCCCCATCCTAGGTAATCTCGGTAAAGAACTTCTCAAAAGCAAATGTCACACTTCTCCAAACCTAGGTGGTATCCTTCAAAGACCCTGGGACAGTGGTAAATACGGCTCAGACCACTGAATGCTTTACAAACGCATTCTATGGACACCTACTGGAATGCATGGATCGTGCTATCCCAAATAACAACAAGACTCACTCCTCCAAAGGCAGGGGACCTGTCTGGTGGACCCCGGCCGTTAATAAGTTATACAATGAAAGGAGGAGGCTACTACATGATAGAGCACAATCCCAGAAAGGGAAGGCATCTCTGATCAGTACTAGCAAAAAGCTACGATCACTCATGGATTCATCTAAGGCCCGCTTCTAATGGAAACTTGCACCAGACACTAAGGACAATCACAAGGCCTTCTTTAGTTGTGTCAGGAACCTGGTTGGAAACTCCCAGATATGCTGTGAGTTACTGCATAATGACAAAACATACACTGAACCCACAGACATTGCCAACATCCTGGAAAACAGGTTCAGTGCAAATGTCTCCCCCCATCCCCCCTAAAGAGCAAATGTCCATCCCAACAGAGTGTAGCCTCCCTGACATCACAGATGAACAGGTAAGTGCTGCCCTCTCCAAAGCAGACAACACAGCATCAGTGGGACCGGATGGTGTCCCGGCCTGCGTCTTACACGAGCTTCATGACAAACGTAACCCTCACATTAAGTCACTGTTCAGTATCAGAGCTACTACAGGATATGTACCCAAGGAATGGCATACAGCAACAGTGGTCCTGCTCCACAGAGGTGGTGCCACAACGGACCCCAGACAATATTGCCCTATAGGCCTAACTAGCCTGGTCTGTAAAGCTATGGAGCGTATCACATGGAACTCATACACATAGACATCAGGAACCTACAGACACTGGATCCTACATAATTCGGCTTTGCTGTGGGCAGATCTTGCCTCTTGAACCTGTTCAACTTCTTTAAACAGTTACCAGGTCCATAGATGTAGAGAAGGTTGCCCACACAGCCTACCTGGACCTTGCAAAACACTTCAACACAATACCCCTCTCGGGCATTATACATAAGCTCACCAACTTCAATATCGACACATCTGTCACAAGATGGATTGCTAACTGGATCAGGGATAGCACCCACATGGTCAGTATTGCAGGTGCCATGTCTGACTATACACCAGTTACACATGGTATCCCACAAGGCTCAGTCTTGGGACCTCTCTTGTTCAGTATATATTTCTCTGATGTACAGGCTAACACAGGAGGAATATGGTTGACCATGTTCGCAGATGACTGCAAACTGGGTGCCATAATCAACTCTCCAGCTGGCACAAGCATCCTCAAAAAGGGTCTCACAGAGATGGATAACTGGTGCCAGAGCCATGGCCTTCAGCTAAATGCCATTAGATGCATAGTCATCCCGTTTGGGAATAACAACGTGCCCACACATTACCACATAGGTGGTAATCCATTACGTATGGTAGGTGTTATTAGGGATTTGGGGACACAAGTAGTTAGTACTCTCGCCTTTGACAATCACGTTGCCAAAGTGGTTAGACAGACCTTCTATATAGCCCACCTTATCCCATAAGGTTTCACATCTAGATCAAGTGTGGTCATTGTGCCCCTATACTCATCAGGCCCATGCTTGGATACAATGCCCCATTTGGGATGTACCTTACCCAACACCTGCAGCAACTGTAATGGCCCCAAAAGTACCTCACCAAGTAGATCTAGGGACTCACACAGATGCCCTGAGCAGTTTGGCTAAAATAACTCCAGCTCTACTCAGTCGCTTAATGCCTACTCTAATGCAATCTGTGCCTGTTGTTTAAAGCCATGTCCAACCCAGAATTAATGGACATGCTCCACCTCAGGATATCCAAATCCCTTAGAGCTACAGGCTCCAGGGACGTAAACCTCAGCACAGATATTAATAGGACATGCTGGAGGGACAGATTCCTATCCCAGAGGCTCCACTCACTCTGGAATGAGATCCTAGTCCCGCATACGCAGAGCCCCCCACTGACCACCTACAGGAGACATCTTGACAAGTGGATGGGTGATCGTATGTTTACCCCTGGGTTATCTTCTGGGTCCCTGCTAGACAGAGGCACAATAAACTAAACATAAATGGGCTATCTTGTGTGACCTACTATTCACAGGCACAGTCAACTAATCTAACAGGGTTGCGAAAGCCAAACACACTCTGGCTAGGCTTATACATGCCCTAGGCAGATAGCCTAGTATCAACTTCTGTACCTATGATAATGTTCGGGATGCACATTGTTTATTGATGATACTGATTGCAGGTTTTGTTTCTTGTTTGCTTTCCCACTTTCTATGAACAACCTAAGTATCTGCAGAACATATTTAATTATGACAGGGTTCCACTATATTATATATGTGTCTGTTGTCATATAACTGTATGCACAAGGCGGATTGGTGAATAGTGAGAGGTTCCTGGGTTAACACATACAACTGCCGGATATGTGTGGCCCACTGCTGTACTCAGACATGGTCTAAGTGTGTGAGCATGCCCAGTTTGGCCTTTCAGTGTTTTGTTGCCCGACATTTGTCTCATTTATTCAAGTGTGTGAGCATGCCCAGTGTGACCTTTCAGTATGTTGCTGTCTGAGGTCCACTACATTTGTTGATGTGTGTGAACATGACCAATATTAACATTTATACTATATGTGTGTTGAAAATCAGGTTCTTTTCTTACTGCAGGGCTCACCTTTGTGTCATAACTCTACAGGGATTATGCTGTGCCTGCAGGGTTTCCATGAGATACTTTTCATAGACTTATCAACATTTCTTCATACAGGCTGACCACTGAAATACTGTCATGGTTTAGTGGTTCAGTACTATGATTGTAGTGTACAGTATCGTGGGTTCGAGGACTGTCACTGCTTCATATTTTCATACTGGGCAGACCAGACTGCTTAATGAACAGTAAAGCAAATATGACCATGTTTACCTGCTTTTGCTCAACTATACCCAACTTTGACCAAACTTGCACAACATTGCTCAATGTTAACCAACATTGCTGAACGCTGCCCAATATTGCTCAACATTGGCCAAAGTTGTGCTACTTTGTGTGTGCAATTTTGTTTACATATACTAAATAGTGGTAAAAGCTGTTTAGCACTGCTTTATCTTGCTTAACACATGGCAATCATGCCTCAGGTGGTGCTGCAGGGCTGCCTATGTCGGATGCACATATTGCACTCTCTATACAAGTTTGTTAACAGGTAGTGTCAAGTTAGGCATCCCTTTTACTATATGTGCGAGTCAGAGAGAGGTATCATTTCCAGGGTTCCTACTGAGCCAGTGTATATGCTATGCATTGCCTCTTTGCCAAGACCAAAGCATACTGGGCACACCTCCTTCTGCCTACTGGGGCAGGCTCAGGTTGTTCCTCCTCCGAGTCACGCTCTGCCTGTGATGGCCTTGGCAATGGTGGGGGGCTGTTTGGCCCGACCCTATGCTGCTCCTGCTGCAGCTGTTTTCACAGGATCATAGTATGTAGCATAGCACATACCATGACTATTTGGGTACATGTACTTGGTGAGTACTGCAAGGCTTCACCAGATGCGTCCAGGCACCGGAACTGTGACTAGAGCAGCCCAAACACACACTTGATTACATTTCGTGTTTGTGTGTGTGCCTCATTATGGCATTCTTGTTCAGGTGTGTGTGCATTTCTGATGGGTGTCATCAGCCATGGCTTGAGTGCATATCCAGCATCCCCCACTAGGTGACCATGAAGGATGTCCCCAGTGGCAAATGTCTGGTACAGCTGTGTCAGATGCCAGATATGGGAATCATGGTAGCTTCCAGGGCAGCCAGCACACACATTCATTATTATGCCCTGGGCATCACACACGACCTGGCAGTTGATGGAGGGGAAACCCTTGCAGTTATAGTAGACCCTACCCCGCTCACCAGCTGGTGCTTTGATGCGTATGTGTGTGCAGTCTATTGCACCCACTACCTCAGGGTATTCCACTATTTGCTGGAAAAGATGCATATTGCTGGCCGATACCTCACGGGAATTGGGGAAATATACATGATCACCGACATGTGCTGACATGGCATTCAGGAACTGGTGCAGTACCCTGGATGCTGATGCCTGTGAAATCCCCATCATATCACCAGTTGGTCTCTGGAAGGTACCTGTTGCTAGTATTCTTAGGCCAACACATACCTTGGTTTCCACTGGGATGGGTTCCCCTCTGTTGGTTCTGTGTGTGAGGCGTGGCCTGCACAGTTCAACAATTTGCTGCATGAGGTCTCTGTCCACTCTATAGCACTCCACTATCTCCAGCTCATGTAGCCCCTGGTAGGTTACCCTGGGCCTATACACTCTTCTCTGTCTCCTCACTGTGGGTTGCTCAGCAGCATTCACATTGTCACCACCCTCAGCATGTTGCATATGTCGCCTAATAACAGCAATGGCAGCCCCTAAAATTTCTTTATCTCGGTAAAACTTTTTCAGTTTTCACTTCTATTAGCTTACTGCAGTGTTGCAGTGTCTCTGAGAAAAACATAGTGGAAAGTGAAAGTTGTTTGCTGAGTTTTAGGTGCTGGGCTAGTGTACTGCCTGTGTAATTGCCTGATTCTGATTGTTTTCACCTGCTAGCTCTGCTAGTACTCCCTGGTTAACTTCCTACTATTTGTTGTGCTTCCTTTTCCCTTTCTGTTTCCTCAGGGGGTCAGCACCATGCACACAAGCGCAAACACGCGCACACCAGCTCTCATGCATGCACACATGCTTACACGTACTAAAACTTGCTTATTCTAGCTAAAACATGTGCACACAGGTGCAAACATGCTTACACAACTTTAAATGAACTTAGACATGCTTACTCCGACTTAAACGCATGCACACAGGTGCACACACGCGCACACAGTCTTACTCGGATGTATGGGTGTGCACCCGCGTGCAAACATGTTGCAAGCACTTCTACAAGAAACTTTAGTGTTATCCACAGCATACACCTTCAATTTCTTGCCTTTAGCTAGGGTACCTGTTGACACACCTCTTCCAGTGATGAGTAACTGACAGAAAGCACATGCCACTCTGCTCCAATGAGCTTTACTTCTTTCATACATACCCCCCTCATGATGTCACCTAGCTTCTACTCTGATACTCCCCTTATCCTACTCCTACACTCCACTGACTGTGCTCTTTTGCTATGTAAACTTGGGATTCACTATCCTTACCCTCATTTGCATAGGATTGCCTACTAATGCTTGGTTACATCTCTTAGACTGAGCTTCCCCCCTTAGCAACCTCTATTCAGTAGCCATGTTGTCTTCAGCCTGTCATTCTCTTGCATTGTATATTATCAATTACAATAAAATCCACATTTGTGGATTTTAATTATTGGTTTTCTTGTTTTTAGAGCACAGAGCGTTTGCACCGCGCTGCGCTATGCTTAAACATCGGCGATCGGGATAAAAAAAATTATTTTATTTTTATTTTGGATCGGTGAACATTGCCAATGGCCATATTTTTGGCCATTGGCATGCTTCCTCAACTGGATGCATCCTTTGTTTGGAGCTGTCACGGCTCCGTTTTGCTATTTGCAGAACCGTACTCAGTTGTCAATGGAGTACATTTCTGCAAATAAAACTACTCTTACTCAGGCAGGTTCGGGTTTCCTGGATCGCAAATTTACCTCATTTGCATAGCTTTCACCTGCAATTGAGGTAATTTGCATATCCTAGCCCTGTCCGTGTAAGAGTTTTAGGAGCTCTGTTGCACGGCCCTACTGGCTGTTCCTGGATCGCTCGGCGGACATGTTGGCTGCATGGAGTCTTACTCTACTCTTAGACTCCGTGCAAGCCTTCGTGAATCCAGCCCTGTATCTTTAAGGAAATACCTTCCTTTTATCTTTAGTATTATTGGTTGTTCACAGTCACGTGCTTTTTGGGACCTGTTTTAAATTGCTTAATTTATTTAAAAATCTTTAGATTCTGAAGAAGTTCTTTGTGTTGGCATTTAATTAAAAAATGAAAAGCACTTAAGTCTAAAACAGCGTCTTAGATTCATGGTTGGTGTTTTGTTTGTAGAACTCTTATTCTGCTTCTCCATTGCTTCTCTTGCGTTATGTTGATGTACTGTGCAAGACTGGTGATGTAAGTACATTATAATGTGAGAGTTTGGCAGAAGATCAGCAATGAGTATGTACCAGTACCAATATTCTCTTACTATGGTGATTAGTAAGCACTGAAGCATGATTAGTAACCCTTACTATAGTGGTTAATAAGCACTGAAGCATGATTAGTAAGCACTGAAGCATGATTAGTAACCCTTACTATGGTGATTAGTAAGCCCCGAAGCATGATTGGTAACCCTTACAATGGTGATTAGTAAGCAATGAAGCATGATTAGTAACCCTTAGTATGGTGATTAGTAAGCCCTGAAGCATAATTAGTAACCCTTACTATGGTTATTAGTAAGCCCCAAAGCATGATTGGTAAGCCTTACTATGGTGATTAGTAAACAATGAAGCATGATTAGTAACCCTTACTATGGTGATTAGTAAGCACTGAAGCATGATTAGTAACCCTTACTATGGTGATTAATAAGCAATGAAGCATGATTAGTAACCCTTACTATGGTGATTAGTAAGCACTGAAACATGATTGGTAACCCTTACTATGGTGATTAGTAAGCACTGAAGCATGATTAGTAACCCTTACTATGGAGCTTAGTAAGCAATGAAGCATGATTAGTAACCCTTACTATGGCGATTAGTAAGCACTGAAGCATGATTGGTAACCCTTACTATGGTGATTAGTAAGCAATGAAGCATGATTAGTAACCCTTACTATGGTGATTAGTAAGCACTGAAGCATGATTGGTAACCCTTGCTATGATGATTAGTAAGCAATGAAGCATTATACCGAGGGCAGCCATCTCAAATGTCCTGAACTGAATCCATAATAAATAATACACAAGTTCAGTAGGAGTAACATGCATGAGGTTATACATGCCTGCATTTCAGTGTGAACATAAAGCCAGATCTGAAATTTTATCTAGCAACTTAGGCATAGCTTGTTTTAGACCTTGACTTTCTACCCTGTATCAGACAGAGTTATCGAGAGATTACAGACTGCTTCAGTGGGAAGATGATTTGGTATGTCATCAGACATTCAAGTTCACCTGATATAGGCAAATACTGTTGTGTAGTTAAATGGGGAGGTTCATATGTAGTTATGATGCATACAGTCCAGTAGGTTATTCAGACGTCTATCCCATTTTCCCCAAAGCATCGTCTGATTAATAGACTTGTTCAAGATCTTACAGTAGACAAATGAATGCTAATGGAATCAAACTCTGGACCAAAGGGTGCAACTTTTTGAGAATTTTTAGCCTTAACCCTTTCTGCTTACTGCTGGTTGATGTTGGAGTATATTCTTCACTATGAGATGTGGACTGAAATGACAGGTGTTAAGTCTAGGACCCTCCTCCAATGTACTGCTGAACACAGATAGATGTAATTGTGAGCACATATGTGGGACCCCAGTGAGATCAAATGAAGCTATACACAATTGCAGTTAAATGCCTAAACCATTATTAACAAAATACTTAGCAGCTCAAATAGTCTAAGAAGCCAATGGAAAATGCAATTAACACTGACCAGTTACAGTGGACATCTCACTTACCTCAGTACACTTTACCATTAGTGGCTGAAGTCTGTTTGTTCATACCATAATATAAAGCTTATAGTCTAAAATGAACAATGCAACTAGCTTATATGTGGCTGGGGAGTACTGGCCTTTGACCCCTTTTATAAGGAGGCAACTATTAGCTTGATTCCATGGGAGGTAGGATATTTATCCTATCTGTTATGGAAGGAAGGAGTAAAAAATGAGTGCTTCTGCTCATTGTGGTAATTATTTATTGAGCTATGAAGGGAGACTAGATCCATCAGTTTGAATGATTCTGTTTAATCTTCAAAATCCCCTCCAGGACCTCTGCTTTAGTAAACCCTTGGACTTCTGTTTGTGATATCAAAACAGTATTTATGTTGAAATCTTTAAGGAAGCTTAGAAAATGGAAGTAAATATGTATTACATGGAAGTGGTTATTCTAATTTTTCAAAGATTCCCTTCATACTAGTATTAGGATCACTGAAGATGAGATCTACCAGAATCCTTAAAAGTTACTTATTTCTCTTTTCTCTTTTCTTTTGTCTTCGGTCTTCCATCTGTTCAGCTGTGAGTCATAAGGGACACTGCATAAAAGTAGGTTTTATGCTTTTCTACTGAAATTGCTACCCTACAATCTATGAGCAGCTGGAACCTTAGTTGGAGAGATTTTTGGAAAGAGTCGTAAATTGGGTCTCTGGTGATTTAGAATACCTGTTTAACAATCTTAGGTATGTCCTGCAGTAAGAACAGATTCTCATGCTGAAAGTAAAATGTATCATTGACCCACAAATAGAACTGGGCCTCTTAGAAAGAATTCATAAGAGACCTAAAGTTTTTTGAGAGAGATGATGAATATTGGTGAATAGCTCAGTTAGTTCCTTTAAATTGTTTTTTAACTAATACACCCATCTGATGCAAAAACATTTTTTTATCCTTTAGAATTATGCTTTTTACATACAATGATGAGGTGTTTCTTTATCCCTGCAACTAGCAGTATGAATTGATCAAAAACATAATTAGTGCTGTATTTCATTTCACAAAAGTAAAGAAAAGCATATGGTTTTCTCTAGTAATTAGAAGGAAAAGCTATAAATAAGGTTAATATACTTTTGAGAAATCTAGGGAAAATGGATAATCTTAGAAGTTTTCAAGGAGCAGAGGAAACTCGGAAAAAAAATAAAATATCTATCTTTCCATAAAAAAGATAGAACAGAACAATGACTATAAGGGAGAATGAAAGTAAAAATTGATAATGGGTAAATGAGCATGGGTTGGTTCAGGGGAAATGTATGGAAGTATTCCTTTTTCTGAACAATAGTGAGTGGGTACATGGAAGAGACTCTTTGCTGCTGATGATGTACAGTGAGATGAAAAAAGGACAGCTGCCTAAAATAATAGACATGAGAAGAGTTAGCAACAGATGAATTAGGGAAAAGAAGCCTGTAATATATGTCAGGCATCACATTCAAATCTTCCTGTAAAAAGTATAATATAAGTTCACCTCAGTGACTTCCACATTCCCCCAAATAGCTATGTTTTATGTCATAGGATGTTTCATATTTTACAGTACTGTAATACTGACATCAACAGGAGAGTACACTACTAGCATCTCTTCAAACAAAATATTAATTAAAAAACATGGAGTTTTGCTGTCATTCAGTATGTTTGATTTTTAAGATGCAAGCTGGGATTTGTATGCTTAGAATGAAATACAGACTAAAAGTAAACTGAGAAGAGAATCTAATTTATGAAAATCATGCTGGGAGAGGTATACAGTTAAGCAGGACTACTTCTTATTAAGTTGATAGCCAGGGGAAAATCAGTGTATTGGTTTAGAGTCAGATCTGTGCAGTGCAGAAAATTAATTCTTCCAGCTCTAGTGGCTGAAAAGACACTTTGGGAAATAAATGGGTACTGAAGCTTTCCAAGAAATCAGGGAAACTAAGGCCAAAAATAATTTTAAAAAATCGATACTCTGCTGTTCAGTGATGCAGGCAGAGAAGCATTTATAACCACTGTTATCTGCTAAGTTTACTTTTAATTTTTATTGCTGCTATCTGGTTTCATAGATAGATCATTCTTGTTCCTGTATCTAGCTTCATTATAAAGTCAGAGGAATTACTGAAATGCAAGGCCATGGCTTTTTGACTTTATCAGCATAAAATGACTCCAGCTATTTGAGGAATAACACGTTGCTCATCTAGTAATAATTCTCACTTCTTTATATATCTTTTGACTATAAACCCATTCAGACGAGATCAATTTCAGTGCAGAGAGATCATTATGCTTTTAACTGCGACGAGACAGTACTTAAAACTGGGCATGTTGATTCTGTTAAGGTTATTGCCAACCATGATTATGACCTCTATAACTTTTAAGTAGAGTTCTTAACATAGTTTGTATATTGGCACCTTAGTAAAACACTTCTGTGCAATGCTTATCAGCAGAAAGACCCGGGCTTCCTCCATGGTCACGTAATGTTGCCTCTTTACCCCTGCATGGCTTTGACAACCCATTGCCTCACTATAGTGAGTCACAAGAGAAGCCTCACAACCTGTTCTTGAGATGTGAAGCCCAATGAATTAGTCATAATCCTTTCTATTTGTAATATTTTGGCATAACAAAATAAGTTCATAGGTTCATAGGTAAGTACTAGACTAGCTGCGTTTGTGGACTATTTTAAGACTAACCAATCTTAAATCTGTTCAAAGTCCATTCAAACCCTTGCAAATTGCAATCACACTGCATACAAAGCTGCATTATAGACAAACTCAGTAGCAGTTTATACTCTGGACATCATTCTCTTATAATAAGGAAAAAAAAAACACTTTTTTTTAAATTGGAATGGCTGTGACAACATGATCACAAGTTCATTATTTGCTAATCCTAAATGGACACCAGTTTATACAGATATTAATGGGCTAGCCAGAGAAACTGTTAAGGACTGTCATATTTAATGTGTTAAAAAGTGTACATTTATATTGACAGTATTATATTTATCTGTTTTAGATTTCATAATTTGGGACATTTATAACTAAAACATGTTACAGTTATACAATCATGCATGTCTTAATCTAATAATTGGAACGTGAGAGCCTGTAAACTTTCTCAATTACCAAATTCCAACAATGTCACCAAAGGAGTACCAGCAGCAAAAATAGCAGATAAACAGCAAATTAGAAGTCCATGGCTAGACAAATATCATTTCCAAAATCCAATACGATATCAACGGTAGTAGTAGGAACGTTCTTTATTCACACAACATAGGCTCAGTAAGCGCTTTCACCATACTTGGCTTCCTCAGACTGTAACAAACCATCTAACACCACAGTCACTTAAATACTATTGCACAGATCTAAACAATCATTCAATCACCATGTAATAAAATATTTAAAGAGGCCCTGAAACCAACCTAACATTCTTGCTTGATTAAAATACACTGCATATAAAGTTCTTTAAAAACTTACGAATTTAAAACACTTACAGTTCTAAAAACACTTACAAAAATAAAATATACTTATACACAAAATACAAAAAGAAATATACTTGTGTACATAAAAAGTACAAATATATATGCACATAAATATATGTTCATAAAAAATGTAATCCTGTAGCAAACCTCAAAAATAGGAAGATGCATTGATGTCAACACCTTTTTAATCTCCTTTTCTTCAGCATGGGATGGATACTAACCTTGTCATTGAGACCAGGGTAGGATTCCGCTCTGCATCGCAGAATCCACCTTAGTTCCATTTCCAGTGTATAATTCTCAACATCCCCCCCTCTGATGTTGGTTTGAATATGTTGTATTACAAGGAGCGTGAACTTATGTTGCTCATTGGTGGACATCTGATGTCTTGCTAATGCATTATTAGGATCTTTCACTCTCATTTTATAGCAATGCTCCCTGATCCTCTCTCTAAATTGCCTGTTGGTTTTACCAATGTAAGCAGTACAGGCGGAGCAGAGTGCAAGGTAGACTACATTCTTAGATTTACAATTAGTCCCTGTCATAAAAGTAAATATCTGCCCTGTAGTGGGTTGCTGAAAGCTGGTGCTGTCATTAATGAACCCACATTGATTACAATTGCAGGCTGGTATTAAACACCAAATTGGAGTATTTGGTACCACTCTTATGACAGAGAATTTCTTTAAGGTTCTTCTTATTTTTGTACATGTACTTTGGTTTTGGACCAACCAAATCCCTGATCTCATTATCAACACATAATACTGCCCAATGTTTCTCAATAATATCCTTCACATTGTAGACATCTTGAGTATAAAAAACAGGTAAAGTAACGCTGGTACCTCTATACCCATGCATATACCCATTTCCTTCAACCTCATTGTTCCAAGTATTATCTGAAAAATATGGTCGGGCTGTAGTAGCCCTTAATCCTTTGGTTTCTTTAATAACTCTGTCTACTTCAACACCATTATATGATCTGGCTATTAACCTGCTTCTCAGACTCGAAATCTCTCCATGATAGCCCTCATCTATGGGATTCAGGCGAGAGGCTCTCATGGCTTGACCTCTCATTACGTTATTGAAAACGTGGAGGGGGTGCATACTCGTTCTATGCAGTAGGGTGTTCTTGTAACAGCTCTTCCTATGAACAGCTGTATTCAACATGCCATTCTGTAATCTTATTAAATCTACATCCAGGAATGATAACCTATCCCTGGAATATGTCATAGTAAACTTCAAGAAATGAGTTGTATTGTTCATAAAAGCTGCAAATTCTAATAGTTCTACTTCAGTCCCCTCCCATATAAAGAAGAGGTCATCCACGAATCTCTTATAGAATCTAACATGCTGTTTGCATAACATGTTAGATAATAATACATCCCTTTCCCAAAAAGCCATAACTAGGTTGGTGTAGCTATTGGCACAGGATGTGCCCATAGCTACGCCATCCCTTTGTAAATATAGCTCCTCAGCGAACAGAAAAATATTGTTCTCCAAGATGACTTCAAGAAATAGCGCCAATAATTCAATCACATGAGTTTCCATACTGGAATATTTCTTCAAATAACTTTGCACATATTCTACACCACAATCATTAGGAATGACCGTGAAAAGACTGGTGACATCAAATGTGACCAGATAATAGTCACTGTTCTCATCCAATCTACTGACATGCTCATATAAACTGACAAGAAACTCTTTACTGTCTCTCAAAATAACATCATTCGAATCTATAACTGGTCTTAAATGTTTTTCCACATAAAGTGAAAATGGTTGCGTCAACCAGCCCTCTCCAGAGACAATGGGCCTCATGGAGGGTTTTATCAGGCTCTTATGAACCTTGGGGAGACCTTTCAGTACAGGTATTAAGGGGTCATTCACCCTTAAGAACTTGGATAGATTCTTGTCTATGATACCACTCTTAAATAAGTCATCAATAGTGTCATATACACGAAACACTTTCATCCTTACTTGCTCCATATTCAACTTACTATAGAATGAGGTGTCGCTCAACATCTGGCATACAGTATCCCTATATACCACAGCATCCATAATCACAATCGGACCTCCCTTATCTGCAGGGGCAATGATTATGGAATCATCATTTCTTAGGCTATCTAATGCATGTCTTTGGGTAAAGGTCATGTTGTGTTTACCTTTCCTATTTCTACCATAGTTGTCACTATTGCTATAATATTCATATAAATCATGTTCCACTAACCTGCCATATGTTTCCAATACAGGGTGTAATACTGGAACATATGTGCTGGTAGGCTTGAAACTATTCACACTAGAACTATTATCACCCGAGTTCCCAAACTGTAATTTTAACTGAATGTTTCTAACAAACATCTTAATGTCAATCAATGTGTCAGTAATATCACTCCTTCTAGTAGGAATGAATGTCAATCCCTTGTTCAGTACAATTTCTTCATCTAAACTCAATACCCTGTTAGACAAGTTGATTATAATTGATTCCCCTTTTTGCTCCACATCTTCTTTATGGTTGGACCTACTGACTCTGTGTCCATGACCTTTCGTTTTTGATGGCCCCTGCTCATGGAGCGTGTCCTCCCCTTGAATCGGGGTGACTGTATCGGGAAAGGGGTATCCCTGTTGTTAACATCATCAATCTTTCTATATTCTATAACTTTCCTCCTTACCACAGGCTGATTGACATTATTAATTTGAACATTACATGCATCCTGTTTGTTACTAGTTGTAGATATTCCATTTACACTGTTATCACTATTAATTTTCTTATTGACCGTAACAACAGACGGATATAAATTCACACACTCAGAATTATCTGAAACAAGAATATTATTCTCATTGTCCATCACTTCACTATTAACAATCCCGGTGCAACCCGGTTTACTTTGTGTAACATAGGCTAAATCATTACTATGATTTACATGCTCAACTGTATTGGAAACAGAATTCGACTCATTGGTTCCACTGGCCTGGACCCTCTTATCAGTCTTACTGTGCATAGTCCTCGGCCAAACAAATATTTGGCCGTTAGTAAAGTCATAAGTGTCCCTCTCAATTTTTTGTTTCTTCTGGTCTAAAAGTCTTTTCTCAATCAGTAGGACATTGTCCATTAATCTATCGACTCCTAGCGTCGCCCTAGCCGATGTAAACTTCCGAGTGATAGATTCATACATATTTGTAACATCTTCACGTAATGCCAACTCCTCAGGTAGATGGTATTCTATTAATAACTTCATATAGCTGAAGCTCAATTCCATATTGAGCTTCTGCCATTTAAGTAAAAGATCCGGAAAATTGTTACCTGAGCTGGGCATTTTCAACACTCTCAGTCCCCTAGGAATGATGCGTTTCTTCAGGCACGCCTCGAAATGGTGCCGTTGTAACTGCAGCCTCTTCAACTTAACGAAATTCGTCTCCAACAATTCTAATTGTTCGGCTAACTCCATTATTTCCTCGGCGTTATCCACTTCGGACCCACGCGTAGCATCTGGTTCAAACAGCAACAAAAAATTATCACTCCCAGCAACACACTCTGCGAATCTATCCAACTTCCTTTTTCCGGTATTGTTAGCGTCAGGAACATACGCTAACTCTATTTCATCTCCTCCGACAGTGCAGGCCATATCCTCAGCGTATAAGCAAGGCACAGTACATGTAATGTAAAAGAATAAATATACGCTGAAGCAACACGTTCCAATAGCAAGAAATAAAGAAAAAATCAGTGTCATAAACGGAACGTGAGAGCCTGTAAACTTTCTCAATTACCAAATTCCAACAATGTCACCAAAGGAGTACCAGCAGCAAAAATAGCAGATAAACAGCAAATTAGAAGTCCATGGCTAGACAAATATCATTTCCAAAATCCAATACGATATCAACGGTAGTAGTAGGAACGTTCTTTATTCACACAACATAGGCTCAGTAAGCGCTTTCACCATACTTGGCTTCCTCAGACTGTAACAAACCATCTAACACCACAGTCACTTAAATACTATTGCACAGATCTAAACAATCATTCAATCACCATGTAATAAAATATTTAAAGAGGCCCTACTAGAAGGAGTGATATTACTGACACATTGATTGACATTAAGATGTTTGTTAGAAACATTCAGTTAAAATTACAGTTTGGGAACTCGGGTGATAATAGTTCTAGTGTGAATAGTTTCAAGCCTACCAGCACATATGTTCCAGTATTACACCCTGTATTGGAAACATATGGCAGGTTAGTGGAACATGATTTATATGAATATTATAGCAATAGTGACAACTATGGTAGAAATAGGAAAGGTAAACACAACATGACCTTTACCCAAAGACATGCATTAGATAGCCTAAGAAATGATGATTCCATAATCATTGCCCCTGCAGATAAGGGAGGTCCGATTGTGATTATGGATGCTGTGGTATATAGGGATACTGTATGCCAGATGTTGAGCGACACCTCATTCTATAGTAAGTTGAATATGGAGCAAGTAAGGATGAAAGTGTTTCGTGTATATGACACTATTGATGACTTATTTAAGAGTGGTATCATAGACAAGAATCTATCCAAGTTCTTAAGGGTGAATGACCCCTTAATACCTGTACTGAAAGGTCTCCCCAAGGTTCATAAGAGCCTGATAAAACCCTCCATGAGGCCCATTGTCTCGGGAGAGGGCTGGTTGACGCAACCATTTTCACTTTATGTGGAAAAACATTTAAGACCAGTTATAGATTCGAATGATGTTATTTTGAGAGACAGTAAAGAGTTTCTTGTCAGTTTATATGAGCATGTCAGTAGATTGGATGAGAACAGTGACTATTATCTGGTCACATTTGATGTCACCAGTCTTTTCACGGTCATTCCTAATGATTGTGGTGTAGAATATGTGCAAAGTTATTTGAAGAAATATTCCAGTATGGAAACTCATGTGATTGAATTATTGGCGCTATTTCTTGAAGTCATCTTGGAGAACAACATTTTTCTGTTCTGAGGAGCTATATTTACAAAGGGATGGCGTAGCTATGGGCACATCCTGTGCCAATAGCTACGCCAACCTAGTTATGGCTTTTTGGGAAAGGGAGGTATTATTATCTAACATGTTATGTAAACAGCATGTTAGATTCTATAAGAGATTCGTGGATGACCTCTTTTTTATATGGGAGGGGACTGAAGTAGAACTATTAGAATTTGCAGCTTTTATGAACAATACAACTCATTTCTTGAAATTTACTATGACATATTCCAGGGATAGGTTATCATTCCTGGATGTAGATTTAATAAGATTACAGAATGGCATGTTGAATACAGCTGTTCATAGGAAGAGCTGTTACAAGAACACCCTACTGCATAGAACGAGTATGCACCCCCTCCATGTTTTCAATAACGTAATGAGAGGTCAAGCCATGAGAGCCTCTCGCCTGAATCCCATAGATGAGGGTTATCATGGAGAGATTTCGAGTCTGAGAAGCAGGTTAATAGCCAGATCATATAATGGTGTTGAAGTAGACAGAGTTATTAAAGAAACCAAAGGATTAAGGGCTACTACAGCCCGACCATATTTTTCAGATAATACTTGGAACAATGAGGTTGAAGGAAATGGGTATATGCATGGGTATAGAGGTACCAGCGTTACTTTACCTGTTTTTTATACTCAAGATGTCTACAATGTGAAGGATATTATTGAGAAACATTGGGCAGTATTATGTGTTGATAATGAGATCAGGGATTTGGTTGGTCCAAAACCAAAGTACATGTACAAAAATAAGAAGAACCTTAAAGAAATTCTCTGTCATAAGAGTGGTACCAAATACTCCAATTTGGTGTTTAATACCAGCGCCTGCGGCAATTGTAATCAATGTGGGTTCATTAATGACAGCACCAGCTTTCAGCAACCCACTACAGGGCAGATATTTACTTTTATGACAGGGACTAATTGTAAATCTAAGAATGTAGTCTACCTTGCACTCTGCTCCGCCTGTACTGCGTTTTACATTGGTAAAACCAACAGGCAATTTAGAGAGAGGATCAGGGAGCATTGCTATAAAATGAGAGTGAAAGATCCTAATAATGCATTAGCAAGACATCAGATGTCCACCAATGAGCAACATAAGTTCACGTTCCTTGTAATACAACATATTCAAACCAACATCAGAGGGGGGGATGTTGAGAATTATACACTGGAAATGGAACTAAGGTGGATTCTGCGATGCAGAGCGGAATCCTACCCTGGTCTCAATGACAAGGTTAGTATCCATCCCATGCTGAAGAAAAGGAGATTAAAAAGGCGTTGACATCAATGCATCTTCCTATTTTTAAGGTTTGCTACAGGATTACATTTTTTATGAACATATATTTATGTGCATATATATTTGTACTTTTTATGTACACAAGTATATTTCTTTTTGTATTTTGTGTATAAGTATATTTTATTTTTGTAAGTGTTTTTAGAACTGTAAGTGTTTTAAATTCGTAAGTTTTTAAAGAACTTTATATGCAGTGTATTTTAATCAAGCAAGAATGTTAGGTTGGTTTCAGGGCCTCTTTAAATATTTTATTACATGGTGATTGAATGATTGTTTAGATCTGTGCAATAGTATTTAAGTGACTGTGGTGTTAGATGGTTTGTTACAGTCTGAGGAAGCCAAGTATGGTGAAAGCGCTTACTGAGCCTATGTTGTGTGAATAAAGAACGTTCCTACTACTACCGTTGATATCGTATTGGATTTTGGAAATGATATTTGTCTAGCCATGGACTTCTAATTTGCTGTTTATCTGCTATTTTTGCTGCTGGTACTCCTTTGGTGACATTGTTGGAATTTGGTAATTGAGAAAGTTTACAGGCTCTCACGTTCCGTTTATGACACTGATTTTTTCTTTATTTCTTGCTATTGGAACGTGTTGCTTCAGCGTATATTTATTCTTTTACATTAATCTAATAATTGTTTTACTGAGATAAATGCAAATTGACAAGTTACAAGTTTAAGTGGCAAAACCATAGGCTTCTCAAATGTTAGAATACACTTTGCAGACTGTGACAGATTCTTCATAGGTTCATAGGTGTGTACTAGGTTAACAGACCTGCACCCTATATAAGCCTAGCCCAAAAAGATTCCCTGGCATCATGCCGCCCAAAGTTAGTTCCCAGTGCCCCTGTCAAGCAAAGCAACTGAAGTGATCACCGGGATGAACTTCCTATTGCCCATCCACTCGTCAAGGTTTCTCTTAAAGAATGACAGTGAAGTGCTCTGCTTGGCATGAATGGGAAGTATGTTTCAGAGTATGGGAAGTCTCTGGGGTAGGAACATGTCCCTCCAGCATGTTCTGTTTATTGTGGTAATGAGGTTTAGGCCCCTGCAGCGTGTAGCATTGAGGAATTGGGATTTCTTTAGGTGTAGCATACTATGTACATACCAAATAAGGTGTTGTACTCTATAATAGGTCTAATGAGGGATGAGTAGAGAGGGATTATGACCTCTTTCTTCCTGGATGAGAAATCTTTTGCAATGAGATGTGCCACATAGAGGGAATAAACAGCCCTTGCTGGTTTTGAACCCAGGACCCTGCACACCATAACCAATCTAATTTACCAATAAGCCACCTCAGCTGTAAGTACGACACAGGTCTAATCAAGTCAGATTTTAGAATAAACTTTTATAAATAGCTAAGCAGTCATTATATCCTTTCCAGTGTTCTCTGTTTCAGGAGAGTTCTGTTCACAGTACACTGGCATTTAGTTTAAAATGTGCGAATGCCAAGGACCGATTTCAATAAAACACTTTGTTTCTTTTTCAGTGACACATGCTATTTATCTGTAATACATTGTTACATATCTAGATTTTATAGTTCATTGTCATATATATTTATACTTTGCAAACATCATCAGTTATTTTCATTACTTCATCTCTCATCTTCAAATCCACCTACTCCTGTTATCCCACTATTCCCGATTCCAAGTTCTTCAAAATATATTCTCCATCTAATTCCTTATTCTTGACTTAGTGTTTCTTATTAATCTATGACATTCATCTTCTCTCACTTCTGATTTTAGATATTTTCATTTAGCCTTGCCATGTGTATCTAGTTCTTTGACTTTTCTTTGAACAATCTGCAAAAACTGGCTATTGGTGCAGATAGTAAGGTTGTAAACTACAGTTACTGTGATGCAGGGTTTGATTCCCACATCTCTCCTTTGCCTACTGTGTGACTTTAAATAAGTCCCTTAACCAGACAGTGCTACTAGAGCACCCATGAAAATGAGCTTTGTGTCTAGTGGGACTATCTGGTTAATGAACAGACATTGTTTATTTTTGCTCAGTTTGGTACATGTTTTGCAACTCACTAGGCTTCCTTTGAGTTCCAGTATCTTTTAATCTATTTTTTCATATATATGCTTAAATTTTAATATGTGTGTGTGTGTGTGTGTGTGTGTGTGTGTGTGTGTGTGTGTGTATGTGTCTGTGTTTGTGTGTATATTCCATTTTTCTCCCTTATAATAGAACACTTGTTGATGATGGCAGCCATCTCCTTCCTAACTTTATTGCATGAGATTTCCTTTATTACTGCTTTCAGTTCAGGGCACTCACACATATGCATGTATCATATTCATTATTTATTATTTTTTTATTCATCATTTGATTACCAGGTGGGTGGGATGGTGCCATTGACTCTTTTCAGAGATGAATCAGGTTAATTGAGCAGATAACCTACAGAAATAGAAGATAACATAGAAAAAATAGACAAGTAGGTATACAGACATTAGAAATTAACCAAGACAACAATTGTCATGAAGTAAATACCACATTGAATATAAGTCACATCAGTCATACAGTAACACAAAACAGAACAGTCACATTACAAACAGTATATAGAAAAATTATGTGCAATATATACATTGTTGTCAGAGCTATTTGAATTATTAACCATTATCCCCAAAACAATTTCATTGGTTTCATTTGTGAGATCCTTTTGCTCTATTTATTTTTAATTCCTTTATAATAGCGAGTACCCTGATTTCATTGGGAAGGTGGTTGCAGGAAGCAGCCGCTATGCATGAGAGCATTGCTGTCTACTATATTTTAGAATTTATGGCAGAAGAGAAAGGTTTTGCTGTCCTGGCTCTCTCTTAGAGGGTAGAAATGTTTAGCAAGTGGTAGTTTAGTTCTAAATGGTGGGCAATACCCTAATTTTAGTATTTTGAAGATGAGATAGCTCAGAAGGAAGGTGGACCTATCAACTACAGTGAGCCAGTTAACACCTTTTATGAGGTTACAGTGATGAATATTTGATTCAGCAAGCAATGCAAATCATAAGATCTTATTCTCCACAATTTGTAGTATTTGGGTATTGTAAGATGAATTAAATTTTAGCATGGGTAGGAAGTACTCACATTTGGGGAGAAAGACTACCTTAGCAAGAAGTAATCAAGCTTTTGGGGTCAGCAAGTATGAGATCTTACACTTTTATTTGTGACAGTACTTGGTGCTATTGTCTATTGGAACAATGTTGTTTGTTTGACTTTGTGTAGGCTAGGTTCTATGCTTGCTTTTCATGTGGAGTGGAAAAAACACTGCATTTGTTTTCTTTTGGTTGATAATAATTTTGTTAGCAGGTGACCACTGGTGTAATTTTGAAAACAAATCTTATTTGGAGTTGTGGGAGTAGGTCAGTGATGGATATTTCATACTTCAGAAGTAGAACGTCCATATGTATATGGAGGCAGATTAAGTGAAGAAAGTTCAGTAGTATGTCATTAATGAAGAGAAAAAAGAATAGTAGGCATAGGACAGAACCACGGGTAACTTCTACATCTAGGTAGCCTCTTACTGAGTGCCAGTTACAGAAGAAAACTTGGAAGGACCCATTTGATAGATAGCTACTGAATGAATTAACAGTGTTATCATTAAAGTTAAACCTTCTAAGCTTATTACATAGAATTGTACAGCCCACGAGTGAAAAGCATGTGTCATATCCTCCAAAGCTCCAGCTGTTAGGTAACCTGCATTTATGTTACATAGTCTGTTGTCAGTAGCTGAAATGAGAGATGTTGTAGTTCTACAGATGTTGCAAACATTGTGTTCTTATCAGAGAGTTGCCATAATTGTTGATGTGTTAGAATAATTGTCCACGTAGAAGTTTTTCAAAAAATTTTGCAGTTGGAACAAGAAACAGGATGAATGTCCTTATAGCTTTGGGGGTTGCTGCCTTATGAAGGGGTATTGTGACAGAGTATTTATCCCTCCTTTTTCACATTGCTTCCACTGCATCTTATTTGTTCTTCAACAATAACCTCTAAAACATTCACTACCATCCAAAAATGTATATTCTTACCCTGTCATGCAAGTATCAACCAATGGTCTGAAGAAAATGTATGTCTTCATCTGCCAATAAGTTGCCCATTTTTTCCATCAAACTCCAGTTTAACATCCTTTTCTCACATCCTTCTTACTTTTCATTTCCATCCCTTTTCTTTCTATTCAGACTCCTCATATAACCAATCTACTCAGTGCCTATCTATCCTTGATATGAACACTTATTTCATTAAAACATCCATTATTATTTTCCCTCATCTTGTATTTCCATCCTACTGATATAGCTTCCATTAGTCATAAAATACAAATGTTTGAAAAACATATACAGACAAATCCTACTTGTTGATGATAACTCTCATCACTGTGTCCCCTTGAAATATTTAAATGGTTATCAATAAGTGGTAGAACAACTCTACTACTGAGCACACTGCTTTTGAAAATGATCAAGCATGATTATTACCCTCTTCTTAAATCAAAACTGATAATTAAGGAACAATATTACTTCCTTGGAGACACCCCAATGATTCAATCACTCTGGTTAGAGCACACTTCAAAACAACTAAAGGGGGAAAGAGTATCAACAAAGCTAGGCCCATCCATACCTCACAGCTGTTCAGATTTTTACAGAATGTCCTGATTTTTACCTCATATTTTTGATCTGCTCCTCAGAAAATCTGTGCTTTTTCTGGTAAATCACTGAGGATTACAGTCGCTAAACAGTGACATGCATTTCAGATTCTCAATTCATATCCTTCAGAAAATGCATGCTAATACAAACCCTGTTATTCTAGCAGCTAAGTTCTTTTGAGCAATATTTAAAATCTGTTTCTATTTTTGGGCCTTTGTCCTCCCATTATTTTAGGCTTTGTCTAGATTTCTTGCACTAAGAACTTGAGAGGTATGGGACATCTACATGGAATCCCTTACCACTGGACGTTAGGTGACAACATAATCTGCCAGCTTTCAAGAGTAAACAAAAAGATCACCTAATCAAGGAAGCGTCCTGCACATGCTTTCAGCACAATGGTTACTTTTATTTAAAATGTTTCAGAAAATCGTGCACTGTGTTATGCTCTACCCTCTTTAAATCAGCTGTAATTGAATGTCAGTTGATGAAATCATGCATTTCTTGTGATGAATGTGCACCAACATGTTCCTGTTTTTATTGCTAATACATTCTTGTTTTATTGTACTATATGAAGGCTGTATATATTTCACTTTTAATAAATATATCACAGTAATGTCAATTTCTTTTGTACCCTTAAGGGTCTGGGTTACAGCTGAAAAGGTATGGATGTCCAATTAACTAGTTATCAAATTGGCCAATTAATGAATTAAATGTTTAGACTGTTTTCAGCTTGTATTTTTTTTCTAACACTGAAATTTATGACTGCACCATAAATTTGCATCAATAGGGTGTAAAGCCATATTCCATTTGAAATATGGAAAAATCTATACGCCAAAGCAGAAATGGCAAATGGGTTATGCAGTATATTACATAACTAACATATAAGGGATAAAGGCAAACAGTCTCTCCTAAATATAAAGCATATAAAAATATCTTTAGGGAAACCAAATCTATCAGCTTTTGATAGTAACTGAAATGCAAATAGCATAGGATCATGAAGGAAGAGATGAGATCTAGATTTAATAATTATTCTACCTCCTTAAACATAACTACAGATAAAAAGTTATTTTAGTAGTTATGACAGGAAAAGAGGTTAAACAGATATATAAGACCATGGGTGGAATTAACTGACAAATTATATGATACAAATTTGTACAAAAGGGGAGCATGATTCAGAGAGAATCTGTTATTAAACTGCATTATATTAAAAAAAAATTACATCAATGTCAAATGACAAAACCACATCAAGGAACATGTCTTAAAATTTAACAGAAAACGTCATACATAATTTACAAGCTCAGCTATACAGCAGTAACAATTTCAACAGAAAATGAACTGACAATAATAATTGACATTACTACTACAATATGACTGCCATTATAAAAAGAGGTAAATCAAACTACAACGCTCTTTAGTTTTTCAAAAAAGGTACTACAAATGGCAAGGATGTTAGTATGGTAGCCAACACATTTAAAAGAGTACAAAATATACTATACATGCTTGCATATGAATTGTTTTACATGTCCCTCTGCTAATTTCCTCTTGGAATTCCACTCCTTAACAGAAATCAATTTAACAACACTTGCAGGAACCCAACCTACTTTCAAAAAATGTACATTAGAATTCATGCCCAGGTTCGGCCATGTGGGTGCAGTGGTTAGTGTTGCTTCCTCACAGCAAGAAGTTCTCCGGTTCGATCCTCAGCTGGGGAGCCTTCTGTGTGGAGTCTGCAAGTCCTCCCTGTGGTCAGGTGGGTTTCCTCCGGATGCTCCAGTTTCCTCCCACATCCCAAAGACATGCTGTATGTGGATTGGACACTCTAAATTGGCCCTAGACATGAGTGTGTGTGTGTGTGTGTGTGTGTGTGTGTGTGTGTGTGTGTGTGTGTGTGTGTGTGTGTGTGTGTGTGTGTGTGTGTGTGTGCCTTCTGTGGATGGCTGGGTGCTGGGCTGGCAACTCGACACTGTAAAACACTGCCAATCATGAGCAGACAGGTGATCTGCTGTGGTGACCCCTAACCGGGAAAAGCCAGAAGAAGAAGAATTCATGCATATGTTACCGATTCCAAAGTGCCAGAATTTCCATTTCCTAGCAAAGGTCAACCTAAAGACCCCCTCCAAAAGCCATATAAGATACTCTGAACAAGAGGTAATCCAAAAACATGTTGAGATTATCTTGTCTGGGTGCTTGACACCATGGGCACTAGAACCATAGTGTGAGGGTGGAGGGGCATCCCCCCAGTTTTGCAGCAGATCCAGCAAATGTAAGGACCTGTCTCGTCTGATTTTTAAGTTTTCACAGCTGGAGCTCGTACACGATGATGTCAGCTCACTCAGGGATTCCAGCCCTGTCAGAATTGAGCTAAAGGAGCTCACGCATTACACATTTCCAGCAATGTGAGCAGGAGATTTACTGGCTGCTGCAGGGATTATCAGCTGCCTGCACTGAATGGAAGTGCAGGGCAAGTTTACAGGGATTATCGGCTGCCTGGCGAGTTAGTAAGGTAAGGAAACTAAGTGTGTGTGTGTGTGTGTGTGTGTGTGTGTGTGTGTGTGTGTGTGTGTGTGTGTGTGTGTGTGTGCATGTTTGCACGCATGCACCCTTCTGTCTCTGTGTATATAAAACAGGGTGAAAGGCATTACTATGACCAGAATTGTTTCATTTGCTCACAGTTGAAAATCAAAGGTATCATCTCTAAGTAAATGGTTATTTGAGAAGTTGAGAAGGTCTAAACTGTATATGAAAATAAATGGACACCACTGCTACTTGATCAAAATTAAATACTCATAGATCTTGCTTGTCAGGGGCATTGTGGGTAGTATGCCTATTGGGGAATTCTGTATAAAACAATTGTTACACCTTTTAAAAATAAATGTCACATATTTTTATTATCTGACAAAGTATGTGACATCTTCAGAGGAGGTTTGCACTTTTAAAAAGAGACATTATGGGGAGCACAATCTGTGTGCAAAAGACCAAAAACAGTTGATTTGTGGTATTTTATGAATAGAGTGAAGCAGCATATGCTTTGTTTTTTTAGAACTGTTACTTTATTGTAGCAATTTCATTGTATATCTAATGTGCTTTACAACAAAAGTACATTGTCCTTCTTTCTTACTAAAGCAGTGTAGAACATATACAACTGCAAATATATTATGTTGTTGTATCATCAGTATTTATTTGTTCATAAAAGTGATTTTTTTAAAGCATTGGAAATGCTTACAATGGAAAAAAAAGACAAACATACCCCAGGAGTTGTAAAAAGGCATTCTGTAATTCAAGATAAAATAATACCATTATATTCTGCCAAAGTGTTACTGTGAATGGATAATTGAGATACTGCCCTTCATCTGTAGACACAGAATGTAACCTTGCTCAGTCATTGCCCTTTTACTGTCACAATCTACCAAGCTGTGTTATATTTGGTTTCCATGAAGGTGGCAAATGAAAAGTAATATATACATCGAGCTGGCATTACACCAGAAGTGAACATTGTATACATATATATATATGTGTGTGTGTGTGTCTAGTAGCTAGAGGCACTGAGACTCAAACCCTGTACCTTCAGTATAGGGTGAAAAGAGCCTAAAGCCCCTAGCCACCACCACTTGTGAACTTTGCCCATCTTTCTTTGTGCTAAGAATTGAGAGCTATAGTGAGAACTGAATTTGTATTCCTCCAGGTTTCTTTGTGCTAAAAGCTGAGAGCTAGAGTGAGAACTGATTTTTTATTCCCCCAGGTTTGTTTGTGATAAGAGTTGAGAGCTATAGTGAGAACTGAATTTGTATTCCCTCAGGTTCTTTGTGCTAAGAGTTGAGAGCTATAGTGACAACTGAATTTGTATTTCCCCAGGTTTTTTGTGCTAAGAGTTGAGAGCTGCGGTGAGACGTGAGAAATGAATTCACTAAATGATAGCTAGTAAGTTTCAGTCTTCCTATTTTGTAAAAAGCTGTTGATTTAGCATAGTGGTATGCTACTCTGACTGGAGTACATAGGATCCTGGGTTCAAAAATTGCTAATGAAATGCATGGTGGTAACACAACATTTTATTCTAGAAACTTTACAAAATTACACAAGCAATGTTTAAAATGTGTCCCTGTTTTTTTACCTTTTGCCCCCCCCCCAAAAAAAAACTGAAATTGAAAATAAGTGCGAGAAGCTGTGTGAGATGCCTAAGGCTTACACTGCTGTCATTCTAGTTATAGTGTGAGTATGGAAGTAGACTTTTATGATGGAAATGTTCTGAATTGGGCAGTTTTGTCATTATTGCTTCATACATTTTGTTTCATTGTTTAATAGAAGACTGTTCCAAACTACAAACTTAAAGCACATTCGAACAAGTGGTGCTGCATTATACAAGGAATACGGTGCTGAGACTTTCTGTTTGGCATATACATCTCAAAAGTAAAAGGAAATACCAAAGGGCTTTGGCCGACTAAGTCTGAGATGGCTACAAGCTAGGAGCAGTTATTGAATCCCCAAAATGACTTAACCATCATGCAGGAAGGTTTATCAAAACAATAACTGCTGCCAGAATCATAAATTGAAACTTAACTCCAAGAAATGCATTATCGTATCCTTTGGGAAGTCATCTACTCCAGAGAACTGCCAAATTGGCAATGCCCCCCCCGAGAACTAACCCAGTTGTTTGGCATTTGGGAACTTGTGTGTACAGTGACCTAACTTTTGACCAACATGTGCCCAGAGTCATAAGAAAGTCTTTCTATATTGCACAGCTTATAAACAACTTGATTGTGACTAGATCTAGAGATGTTATTGTACCCCTTTACAAAGCCCTCATTAGGCCAGTAATTTTGTCTAATGCCCACATTGGCATGTATTTGTCTAGACCCATGCAACAATTGGTATACCCACAGAGATACCTTACTAAAAGGATACAAGTCCTAAACAATAGGTCTTGCATGGACCACCTCAAAGATTTATCACTATACTCAGTATCCTACAGGGTGCTTAGAGGTGATGTGTCTAGTATACAAGGCATCCTCCGACCTAATACAGGTGGACCTACTGAACATCAACAAGTCAAATGGCATCAGAAATACTCAGTCCAGGTATCTAAACTGAATGTTGTGGAGAGATGGATATATATCTAGAACAGACTATCCATTCAAGGAAAGCAAAGCTCATCCCTGTCCATATTCAAATGCAACTTGGATAGATTCAGTTCCTAAATGCTGCATCCCTTACACGGGTCTCCTCAAAATATTCATAGTGTGATCATATTTATTCTCACTAGGGCTAATATGACATTATCAGCCATGGGATCGGTAAGACCAATCAGGAAATGTTAATTCAAACACCAAAATGAAAATTGGCTAAGCTTAAAATGTCCTGCAACTGAACCTATGCAAATAGCTTAAAAAATTGCCCTTTTTAGATGACTAATTGCCCCTGTCACACCCCCCCTCAGTCTTCAGCAGTTTCCAGCACCTTTGCTTGACACTGCTCAGAGCTATCAGTCTGCCTAATACCCTGAGTAAACTGCTGAAAGGAGGTAAGATACCATCTATATAAGGAAACCCTCTATTGGCCTTTGTAACACAATTACCTGTTTAGCCAAGCAGGAACACTCCCAACTTTGAATAACTCCCTTTCCATCATGGAATGCCTCTCCTGCCTACATCTTCTCCATTAGAACTGTTATAAGGTGTCTTTGGCCAATGCCTCCCACATATTGTTCTTGCCCTTCCTTTCTTGACCTTTATCAATTTAACACATGGTATCACTTTTGTGATTTCCCTGCCTTAACTATGTATGTGATCTAAATATGGCATAACTGCATATATGTAAAGCATTAGTTTATGTGAGGGAAAATTCAGTACAAAATACTGAAAAAAAATTTACAAATAAATTCTCAATTTTTAACTGCTAGATCTCAATCACTTATTCCATTATCAGACCAAAGTTAAGCTGACTGGCACCCTGTGCTTAAAACAACACGATGATGGTGCCATATTCTATTTGTAGGCTGCCATCCCCATAACAGATCACCCAGCTATATGCATTTTGTGTGGAGTCCTAACAGTCACTCCTGTGGTAATAGCAACCAGACTTTCTTCATAAAGAAGGACCCAGATACCTCTGCCCTCCACTTGTTGGTAAATGTTAGTAGCTGGGCCAGTTTGAAGGCTACTGTATGCCTAGGAAGGTGTGGAAGTCCCCAACCCTCACAACAATTCAGGAAATAAGCTAACTTGCAGAACATCTTCTTTATAGAGTCTCCTTAAACATCTTCATTAACTGACTCTTGTACTTGGGTAAAGATAGGGTGATCAACAGGCATGGGCAGATTTCTAATAATATATAAGATATTTTCTAATCACATATAAGATATTTTTATTTTTGTTTATTTATTTGACATTTGGTTCCTGGGAAAGTCCGACTGGATAGACTAGATAAAAAAAGCTTTTACAGTACTAAACAGTATCATGCAAGTATAACTCCGTGTATTATTGTCTGAAATTGAAGCCGTTTGATTTTGATGTTGTCTACTATGTTTTATCCATGTTTGTCACTCTTCTGAAAACTGCATATTATACTTATCTCTAAATGTTTCTATCATTCCTAATGTATTTATACTCTGCTTTCTGGAACTTTTCTCCCCGGACCTCTGCTGAAAATGGACATATATCCAGTCGGACTTTCCTGTTAAACAAATGTAAAATAAAATAAATAAATAATAAATAAAATAAATAATATAATATTATATAATAATAGAGAGTAGAGTACAAATGAATAATATTGTACACATGTTAACAAGATTCAGGAAACTGGTTAAAATAGAAATCAGATGATACATAAACAATTGCTTTGTAAGAGAATTAAAAAAAAAAAGAGTATTATTGACCTTGTTATAGATTTGTGTAGTTAAGTTGTTGCCCTTGTTTGTTGTATTTACATATTATTTACATGGCGGTACATGGCAGTAGATGTTATAAGAAAACACATAGAGTGCAACGTTGATCTGAATAAGATGAATATGTTACAGGAATCAGCAGTGAGAAGTAGTTAGAAAGGGACAGCAAATGAAATACAGATTTAGTGGAAAGTGGATTAAGTATACAGTAGACGTTTGAGACTAGGTAATAGGGTATAAAATGGTGTGAGGTCAGTGAGAGTTGGTGAACAGAAGATTGTAGTAGGAATAAATAAGTATAGGAAGTTAGTGGAGGGTGTGGGAGAGGGCAAGGTTAAGGGAGTGAAGGTGGATAACAGGAAATAGGAGGAAAGAAGAGAAAAAGGTGGAATGGTAGAGTCATAATAAAGAGGTTGGTATTCAGTTTGGTTTTGAACAGAGACACTTACTTGCCTTGAGTAGCAATTGTTTTAGCTTACATTTCTTGAGATTTAAGGTAGTTCTAATGTTTAAAAGTAGTGTGCCCCATAATTTAGTTACTGAATAGGAGTAAAAAGATTGTCCAGCAGTTTTGTTTTGTTTATATAGACTTAAAAGATGCTTGTCTTTGGAGTGGAGAGCTTGATTGGATATATAAATTTGGAGCAAAGAATTTATGGAAGGACATGTTTCAGAATTATAGATAATTTTATGGGCCATTGTTAGTTGTTGGTATCTTAATTGTTGGGATAGTTATAGCCAGTTGACAGATATAAGAGCAGCACAATGATGTTTGTAAAATGGTAATCCTGTTGCAAATTTTGCAATTTTATTCTACCAGGATTCCAGCTTATTTGTTAGTGTAGTTTGGAGGTTGGTTACTGTGGGGGAACCATATAGTAAGGAGGGTAGTAGGTACGCAGAGGCCAGTGTTAGTGGTGTAATTATCACCTGCAGGGCTTGGAATATGCCTATGACTGAGCTAAACATTTTCAGTTTTTGTAGTATTCCTCTCCAAGGACTGAGACTAATTTGCATATATTAGCATTTTGTGTAGCCTCTCAACTAGTGTCCACCTTAAAGCGAAAGTCTTAGATATTTTTTTGCTTTGATTCTGGTCTTTGTTTACATTTTCAATATGTCTTACTAAGCATGTCCCAGTTTTGGTTGCGGGGGTTGGGGGAGGAGTGCTTACAGGAAGTTTCAATGGTTTTAGTCAAAATCTATTTCAAACTGCAGTTGTACTCACAACAGCTCTCATTGAGCCATTCAATAGTTTCACCTGTGCTTTTTATCCTCAGAGAAAAGGAGCCTTTCAGGAATCTTATGACCTCACTTGCTACTACCTTGCAGGAAAGCATATGAGCAGTGCAAAGCTGAAACTTTAGTAAACAGTTTTCCGTTCATTTCATTTCATATTTTATTTTGTGCAAATTTCTGAATGCTAGCTAAGTGCTATGATTTTATGAATGACTACCACTTTCTCTGTAGAAGGCATCAGACTGATGCAAGTTTTGAAGAGTAGTAGAAGCAGTGTTCTTTTTTTCATATTTTGTTTTTTGTTCTCTGAATACTAGCCAAATGTAATGGTTTTCTGACCTGCTGTAAAAAAAAAAAAAAAAAACTATGTGTGATACAAGCAATAGATTCATTTTAAACAATTAAACCCAAAACTTACTGTTACAATGGGGGCTGTACAGCATGGCAACCTGTGATAGTACTACCTACTAAGTGGGCCAGCAGAGTAATCCAGGCTGCAGAGAGCTGAATAAGCGACTTTTCTTGATACTAAGTATATTTTTTGTTGCTTTCCACATCTGAATACCTAGCAACTGTATTTCGCCTGCCTTTCTGTTACATTGAAGCTGTTTTTACTGCATTTAACTTAATATTGCACTTGGAATCCTTGTTTGTTACTATTTGACTGTATTTGTAGCAAATTCTTCTGTGTAAGCTGTAGTAGCTGATTCATAGCATTTATAAGTGTTTGCTGTACCTGTTTCTGCCTGTTTTGTGGAAAAAAAAAAAAATATCTCTTGTTTTTCCTGCTTTACTAGTTTAGTCCAGTTTCAGAGTTGCTGATTCCTGGGCTTTGGTTGTAGTTCCTGTGTACTGTTTCCTTGCCTTATTTGGGGGAAGGGAAGCTACCTTGCTTACCAGTGGGAGTGGGAAGCATTGAGCTGCCTTCTGTCCAGTTTTGTGAGGTTTCAGCCAGTACCTAGTAGTTTATTGGTCGTTTTGGGCCAGTTTCTAGCTTTTTCCAGCCCCCTGGTATAAAACTTTCAGCTTGTACCTACTCAGCACAGACTCCACGTGGGCCAGCAGAGTAATCCAGGCTGCAGAGAGCTGAATAAGCGACTTTTCTTGATACTAAGTATATTTTTGTTGCTTTCCACATCTGAATACCTAGCAACTGTATTTCGCCTGCCTTTCTGTTACATTGAAGCTGTTTTACTGCATTTAACTTAATATTGCACTTGGAATCCTTGTTTGTTACTATTTGACTGTATTTGTAGCAAATTCTTCTGTGTAAGCTGTAGTAGCTGATTCATAGCATTTATAAGTGTTTGCTGTACCTGTTTCTGCCTCTTTTGTGAAAAAAAAAAAATATAAGAATTAAATTATCTCTTGTTTTTCCTGCTTTACTAGTTTAGTCCAGTTTCAGAGTTGCTGATTCCTGGGCTTTGGTTGTAGTTCCTGTGTACTGTTTCCTTGCCTTATTTGGGGAAGGGAAGCTACCTTGCTTTCCTGCTTTACTAGCTTAGTCCAGTTTCAGAGTTGCTGATTCCTGGGCTTTGGTTGTAGTTCCTGTGTACTGTTTCCTTGCCTTATTTGGGGAAAGGGAAGCTACCTTGCTTACCAGTGGGAGTGGGAAGCATTGAGCTGCCTTTTGTCCAGTTTTGTGAGGTTTCAGCCAGTAACTAGTAGTTTATTGGTCGTTTTGGGCCAGTTTCTAGCTTTTCCAGCCCCTGGTATAAACAGCTAAGCAGCGTTAGCGATTTAGAGCAATTTAGCTGAGCTGCCACTGTTGCACACTAGGGCAGTGCCGGTTAAGCAGGTTTAAACTATTCGGGTTACCTAAAGTCCACTCTTCAAATTTTCCCTTAAAACTACCTTCCTCGAACTATACTACTGATCAAATCAGCGTATCCTATAACTAAAAGATCAACTCTACTTGACTCCAAGTAGACTATTCTCTATCTATTAAACCTAGCACTTGCTCCTACAGTACTTATTACCTTGATACGGCACTCTTGTCATAGATAGTACCCCAAAAGGCAACCCCCATTTCTCGGTCACCCACGTCCCCGGAATCTTTTTAAAGTTTTTCGTCTACCCTTCTAGCATGTCGAGGGATCAGTTGCTAGTGTCCTCTCCTGCTCAGCTGGTGAACCTGGGAATATTGAGGCAATGTTTCAATTGCCTCATGTACACAGACAACCCTTTCCTCCTCCCACAAAACACAAATACATGCGAGAGATGCAACTATACGGCCAAACTGGAGGCTGAGCTCTCTCAACATAGGACTGGCAAGACCAGTCAGGAGGAGAAGGTTACCACACACACTATAGACCCAGTCTCACATAGTACCATTACAACCTCAAATCATACACATAAACACACAAAGACATACTCGGAGGCTCTGATCAAAATCTACCAAAACAGCAGAGGCCACCAAAGCAGACACCCAAACAACCACCACCTCAGAACACAACACCCGCAACACATAGACCTCACAGTCAGAGTGTCAAACAGTCACAGCCCTTAAGGCCAAACACAATGCCAGACACACTAGTCATTGGTGACTCCATAGTCAGACACACTGATGTCCCGCTCACCAGACTGAGTAAGGAGAAGGTCACAGTAAGCTGCCTGTCGGGCTAGAATCCGCCACATAATGCAAGCACTCAGGTCTCTCAACAGCAGGTACAAATATGACTCAGTCATTGTCCACGCTGGTGTAAGCGACCTGAGGCGTACCTCCTTGGACTACATGAAAAGAGACATTGAGGAGCTCTCTGATTATGTAGCCCAGGCAGGTATGACCCTGACCTTGAGCAGTATCCTACCTTCACCAAGAATGATGCCACAATACAGAGATAAGATGATCAGCTTTAACAATTGGCTTAAACACTGGTGTCATTCAAAGGGGATCCAGTATCTGTCTGCCTGGGATGACATGCTGGACAAGCCACGCTGCTTCACAAGGGACGGCTTGCACCTGTCACCCTGGGATTCGGATATTGGCAAAGGCTCTTGCCACCCCATAGTGCCTTTTTAGGCAAGGCTCAAATTCTAAACCTACCACCCTAGAACACAAAAAGGAAAAAACTAAGGGTAATGCTGCTCAATGCCAGAAGTCTAAATCTCAAAATGCACGCACTCGAGGCCCTTCTCAGTATGGAGAACATCGATGTCTGTGCTGTGACAGAAACCTGGTTCAAGGCTCCTGAGAGCACCCCAGCGCTATCAGGTTTTACCTCATATCATGCGTCCCGGCCCCAAAATCCGGACAATACCAAGAAAGGAGGGGGGTATCCATATTCATCAAGGACACCCACACCTCAAGACTGGTGGCAACGCACGATGCATCGGAGACCATCCAGGTGCAATTAACCATAGGCAAGACTGCTCTGCAAATTGTAGCATGTTACAGGCCACCCTCACAAACTCAGGAAACTCACATGGCCTTCCTGAAAACACTAGAGGGATAAATGTATCACCAAACACCATCATACTAGGTGACTTCAATTACCCTAATATAGACTGGGAACACTACTCAAGCCCAAACACCCTAGCCCAAAAGTTCCTGGAATTCATAAACTCAAATGCCATGGAACAACTAGTCACCATCCCCACAAGAGGAGATAACATACTTGATCTCATCATCACGAACATGGGAGCACAATGTTCAACACCGGAAGTATACCCCTCACTGGTGAGATCAGATCACAAACTAATCTCGCTGGAGGTCCTCATCCCACCCCACCTGAAATAAAAAGACCACAGTAAAGAACTTCTCAAAAGCCGACTTCACACTTCTAAAGACTAGTGTGCTCTCCTTTCAGGCCCCGAGGCGGAAAACAATCCTCAAGCCGCTGAATCACTTACAAACGCCTTCTACCAGCACCTGCAGGACTGCATGGATAAGGCAATCCCAAGCAAAACAAAGACTCTTTGTACCAAAGGCAAGCGTCCAGTCTGGTGGACCCCAGCCATAAACAAACTCTACAACAAAAGGAGGAAGCTACTACAAGATAGAGCAAAATCCTTAAAAGGTAAGACACCCTTGATCACTATAAGTAAAAACTAAGAGCTCTCATAAAATCATCCAAAGCAAATTTCGAGAGAAAAATAGCTAAAGACTCAAAGACAATCATAAGGCCTTCTTTAGCTATGTTAGAAACCTAGGAGGAAACTCCCAGATATGCTCAGAACTAGTTCAAAATGATGTGAAGATTACTGATCCTGCAGACATTGCCAACATACTGGCTGACAGGTTCAGTGCAAACTTCTCCCCCAAAAGGAGAGATACCTATACCAAATGAGTGCAGCCCCCCAAGCATGTCCAGCGCCCAAGTGAGAACTGCTCTCTCCAAAGCAAAAAATACAGCATCCATGGGACCCGATGGTGTCCCCGGCTGTGTGCTCCACGAACTCAATGAGGAATTAAACCCACAGCTAGGACAGCTGTTTAATCAAAGTCTTACCTCTGGATACGCACCAGGAGTGGCGCACTGCAACTGTGGTCCCACTTCACAAAGGCGGTGCCTCCACAGACCCTGGAAATTACCGCCCATTAGCTTGACAAGCCTTATCTGCAAAGCCAAGGAGAGGATCATAATGGACCTCATAAATAAAGACATAGGGAATTTGCAGACTTTGGATCCAACCCAGTTTGGCTTTGTCAAAGGCAGATCATGCCTTTTAAACTTGGTTGACTTTTGAAACAGTCACCAAAGCCATTGATGAGGAAAGGCCGTCCATACAGCCTACCTCGATCTGGCTAAGGCCTTCGATACAATACCCCACTCGGGTATCATTGAAAAACTCATCAGCTTAAATGTTAACCCATACATCACAAGATGGGTTGCAAACTGGCTGAGTGACAGAACCCACAGTGTCAGAGTTGCTGGCGCCATGTCAGACTCAAAGCCTGTCACAAGTGGTGTCCCACAGGGCTCAGTCCTGGGCCCACTCTTGTTTGGCATCTACTTTTCCAGTACAAGCAAACACAGGAGGGTTATGGCTGACAAAGTTTGCAGATGACTGCAAACTGGGCCATAGTAGAAAACACATCTGACACAGATATCCTTCAGAAGGGTCTCACAGAAACGGATAACTGGTGCCAGAGCCACGGCCTAAAGTTAAATGCCAAAATGCATAGTCATACCCTTCGGGAAAAACAAGGTTACCCTAGCTACCAAATAGGTGGCAATCCACTGAGCACAGAAGAAGTTATCAGGGACCTGGGGACCCAGGTTGATAGTAGTCTGTCATTCGACACCCATGTAGCTAAAGTAGTTAGGAAGTCCTTCTCCATTGCCCACCTTATCATGAAGGGATTCTCATCTAGATCAAGGGAGGTCATAGTCTCCCTTTACTCATCACTCATCAGACCAATGATTGAGTACAATGCCCCATTCGGAATGTATCTGACCCGACACTTGCAGCAGCTGGAGAGGCCACAAAAGTTCCTCACCAAAAGGATAAAGGGTCTCAAAATCTGTCCTATGCTGCCCGACTGAAAGAACTCCAGCTCTATTCAGTCGCACCGCTTGCTCAGAGGTGACCTTTGCCTAACATACAAGGCCATGTCAAACCCAGATTTGATGAATATGCTTCACCTCAAAAATCTAGATCCATCAGAGCCACAAGGGCGGAGACTTAAACCTCGACACGGCTATTAATAGGACGTGCTGGAGAGATAGATTCATCACCCAAAGACTCCCTATGCTGTGGAACAAAATCCCGGTACATGTGAGGCAGAGCACCTCGCTGGCCTTGTTCAAGAGAAATCTTGACCAATGGATGGGAGATCGCAGATATACCCCAGGAATTACCTCAGTGTCACTGCTCGACAGAGGCACAGCAAAATAATGGGTATAGTTCCCCATACTAAAGGGGTGGCGTAAGCCACAAAACAATGGGCTAGGCTTATAAATGCCCTCGGGCAGATAGCCTAGTATGAACCTATGAACCTATGAACCTATGTAAGGGGAGCGTGTCAATAAACTGCTCAGATTTAGTATGAATTATTCACTAAACTGTGCTCGTCTGACTATACTGTTTGCAGTTATGCTATTCAGAATGAATAAAGGAAATAAAGAGCTACACAATTAAGATAAACTTTTTGACGAGTTCATAAAAAGTAAACACTGAGAGTTTTGCCTAACCACCCCATCACAATCACAAACAAAAATGTAATAACCTTATTGTTTCCCAATGATCAGGGACTGAAAGCTTTGGCAGGAATTGAATTTTGTTAATTGTGCACACCAGAAGGAATAAAAACAGGGCTGCATAAAGTAAAATGAAACCAGGAGTAGGGTTGCTGATGATGTGGTAAGTGGGTGGTGACAACTGTGAGGTATCAGGACAAGTTTCTTTTGGTCAGAATTTTAGACTCTGGGATTGCCCCTTTAAGGCCCAGATATTTAGGATATGCAGTCACTGAGCAGATCAAAGTATTTAAAGCATAATCGATTCAGCCACACTTAACCAGTGCTGAGTTGCTAATGTTACATAATAAGGCAGGCGCTTTCTCAAAAGAACTAAATTTGTCCAAAACATTTCCTAAGACCTCAAGTCATTTTGTACTCAATAGTAGGCAGTCATCTGCAAAAAGATGAAAAGAGCTTTTGGTCCTCTTTACAAGCATCTTAGCCCTCAAGAAAGTCCTTACTCAAGATGCAGTTCTTCTGTTACCATAACAAATAGATCTGATGTGTGGGAACAGCTCTGCTGAGGGCCCTTAACAATATGCCCCTCCTCTGAGAGTTTATTATTGAAAGGTATAAAACAGTTTATTTCATTTAATGAATGAGGCACTAAAGTACCTAAACTCCACAGTTCTGAAAAGAAAGTCCCAGCTGACTGAATCAAAAGCTTTGTCTACATCAAAGACAACTATTCACACTTCACATGAGGCCTGGCCATAATGTCATAGGAAACTTGCTAGCAGTGTGGCTGGTGACTTCAAATCAAAGGGGGTTGCAGGAGACAGCTGAATGGGTGGGATCAACAGGAAGGGGTGTGGCCAACTAGAAAGGGGAGGAACTGTGCTCAGAACCACAAAAACTGGGACTTTAATTAAATACGCTACCCTGGGTGCCCAACCGCCATTATGAGAGTCCAATCAAGACAAAATGAAGCCTAGAAATAAAAACATTTCAATGCATTGGCTACATGACAGCTTACTTAATATCTAGATGGAAACAAAAAGGTTGTGAGGCATGAAAAAATAAATTACTTCTTAAATACATTACTGGAATGCCAGTCAAAATCAAGTATAAAAAAACAAGCAGCACTCAACTCAAACCACTTCACCTTGCACTGCAGTTCTAATTATAATTTATATTCAGCTATATAGAAGTACCAAGTGACATGCTGAATGTAGCGATCTCTGTGATATCCCCACTTGTAAAAATGTTTCTTATCCAAAAAAGACCTGCTGCCTGCCAACTATCTACTTGTTTCATTGGGAAAACTTGATCAAAGTAAAAAATGAACAGCAAACAAGAAACAAGTTCAAGATAAATTGCTTAAAGGATTACTGCACAGGTTATGGACTACACATGATAGACTGGCATTCTGTTTAGTTTATGGGTAAAGTCTGCAAAGATGACTGCAAGTCTCTAACAAATGTAATGACCTTTTGAAAATACTGTAATCCTGTCCTTTATTACAAATCCTGTCATACGCATTTCAATACCTAAAGCTTAGTTATGTAAATATTCTCTGCATGGCAACAACAAAAAGGCTTTCTGTGTTGGTAATTCTTTAACAGTATGCTTATAAAGCTTACTTGCATCTTACAATCTGTGTCTACCTTGATGGGGGTATACATTGCACTCTTACACTGCATAACTGCTCCTTGCCTTGCTTGGACACATGCAGTCACTACATGGGGAAGTGAGGTGCAACATGTATGCCACAATTTGAAATATCTCTGGCTGATGGTAATGGCCCTGACACATTTGTCATACCTCTCAATCTCAGAGCAAGAAATCAGGTCAAAGCCATAAACAGAAGTTGGACAAAGGCTCAAAAATAAGGACAATTTTTAAATATTGCTCTTATAAACTTAGAAAGATAATAGAATAGTAGGTCTTGCATTAGTATGAATTTTCTGAAGGGTATGACATCTGTAACTCAAATGTCTGTCATTAGTTTCTAACTTCAGTCGTTAATGATTTGCCAATGATTTGCCAGAAAACCACAATTTTATGAAAAACAGACCAAAGATGTGATGCAAAATATAAAATAGCCACAAAATATAGCTGGGAACCTGTCAAAAAAGGGATACTTTTTTAAAATTAATAGTTAACTTGAGCAGCTGACAAAATAACAATCGACATGCATTTTTGAAATAAAAGCAGTCTATAACTCTGATCATTACAATTATTTAATTGTAAACCCTCCATGTTTTCTTCCAAAATTGCCATTTTGCGAATGGATTATTAGAAGGAGAGCAACATTTTGAGCCAAAATTGAATTGTATAAAGCGATGTATTAGCTTGTACCTCTCAACCTCTTAATGCAGGAGATCTGGACAAGGCCAAATATATTGGGGGAACATACAAACAGTACTAAAAATTGCTGTTGTATAAATGTAGACAGTTGATACAGTAACAGGTCTTGCTTTAGTATACATTTTCTGAAGGGTATGAAGTCTGAAACTCAATGTCTGTTATTATTTAGCGACATCATTCCTAAATGATTTGCCAGAAAAACACAAATTTTATTAGGAACAAACCAAAAATAAGAAGCAAAAGTCTATTCATTCTGTGAAAATCTGGACAGTTGAGAGGTATAGTTCAGCCAGGGCTGTCTTTGAGTTTGCCACCCTTCCCCCTCACAAAATCATGGTCGAATGGGGTCCCCCCTGCAGCCATTCCAATCTCCCATTACTTGGCTATTTCTCACCATTAATCATAAACACTGTAATGTGCATACTGCTTTACTTCTACAGTGATTTGGATTTCTTTAAAAAGTTTTATTTTACATTTTACAGCACAAACACTAATAGACATCTGCTAAACAAAGCAATGCAGTGAAAAACAGACTTAGCATTAAAACTTATCTGCCCTTGAAACTCACATTCATTGAAACAACATTGAAACCCACGTTCAAAGAAAATACATCTGGCCAGTGGCAGATAAAAGATTAACTTTGGGCTGTTTTCAAGTCATAAGCCCCCTGCACATGAAACATACATGTGCTCTTTGGTACACCTTGCTGATTGTATTAAATTATATTCCTTGTATAATAAAATATAGTTGTCAGAGGGCATTTTAAATGTATTGTTTTGAACATTTTTTCCCAGTTAGGGGTCACCACAGTGGTTCACCTGTCTGCTCATGACTGGCAATGGAGTTTTTATGGTGTTGAGTTGCCAGCCCAGTGCCCAACCTTCCACTGAAGGCACACACACTGCCCAATTCAGAACATTTCCATCATAAACGTCTACTCAAACTTCCACAATCCACCAGTATCAGTAAATATGCACAATCTCTGCTTAGTAAAAATCATCTAACTAATTCCACATTAAAGAGCTCTGTAACCAATGAAAAGGTGGCTGCTAGCAAACAACTTTATAGTTCATTGTTTCATCTGCAAATAACTTGCCTGTTGTCCTTGAGGAATAAATTGCCTATGTTACATTAAAAAAATAATAAGCTAGTAATATTGTAATAGGGAATGGATGGCAAACTGATAACAGGTTCATAGATACTAGGTATCTCTGCCAAAGAAGACATTCTCAGTACTGTAGCATCCACCCCCTTTAAAAGTACAACACAGTACAGTATCAGCAATGCATCTACATACTGTGGGAGTAGAACCCACAGCTGTCTGCATCAAAAACAAGTACACTACCTATTGTGCTATTAACAATGAAGGCTGGCTTAGCCTAAGCAGCACTAAAGTTCTCTTCCCATGAAGGTTTCGGCTCCTTGTAAAATCCACTCGAAACTGAACTATATCTCTCAGCATAAGAAATGTGGAAAAAACAATATTTATTGAGGGGGACAAAAGCCCAAAAAACAGGAGCACATTTTAAACATTGCTTGCATAATCTTGGAAAGTTGCTAGAATAAATTGCTGTGTTACCACCATGCATTTCACTGCCAAGTCTTGGACCCAGGAGCCTGTACATGACAGTAAGAGCAAGATACCACTATGCCAAGCCAACTGCTTCTTGAAAGACAGGAAGACTGAAATGTAAATGACTATCATTTAGTGAATTCGGTTCTCACCATAGCTCTCAACCTCTTAGCACAAAACACCTGGACAAAGCCAATAATGGGGGAATACAGCCCCCAAACATATTCAGTGAATTTAGTTATCACCATAGCTCTCAACCTCTTAGCCCATAAACCTGGACAAAGCCAATAATGGGGGAATCCATATGCAAAAAGGGGATACATTTCAAATATTGATCTTATAAATTTAGAAAATTGCTAGAGTAAAAGGTTTTGTGTTAAATGTACTTTCTGAAGAATGTGAAGTCTGAAATTCAGACGCCTGCCATTATTTAGTGAATTCAAAATCCAGAAAAAACACATATTTTATGAGGAACAGAATAAAAATATGAGGTAAAAATCCAAAATGTTTTCACAAGTGGTGGTGGTTAGGGAATTCAGGCACTTGCAACTTGTACCCAAGGTACAGGGTTTGAGCCTGTGGTATTCTCTAGCCACAAGGAATATTTTACACACACACACAGTATCTGCAGTTTGTCAGTTTCAAAATGCCTTCCTGCAGCAGCTTCAAAGTCCACTGCCACCAGGTATATTTCCAGAGTTTCTCTCTAGCTACCAGGTATATTTTACACACACACACACACACACACACACACACACACACACACACACACACACACACACACACACACACACACACGCACACACACACAGTGTACCTGCAGTTTATCAGCTTCAAAATCCCTTCCTGCAGCAGCTTCAAGGTCCGATGACTTAAAATGTAAAGTCCTTCCCACATTTGTCAGCTTCAAAATCCCTTCCTGCAGCAAGTGAAGTCCTTCCCATGAGAGCAAGCAGCTATCCAGCCTGCAGACATTGCAGTCCTATCTCCTTTCAGTTTATGCAGTTGCAGCTTCAAAGTCCATTGACTTACAAATGTAAAGTCCTTCTTGTGTTTGTCAGCTTTATAATCCCTTCCTCCAGCAAGTAAAGTACTTCCCATGAGTTCGAGCAGCTATCCTGCCTGCAGATGTTGCATTCTGATCCCCTTCCAGTCTATAAGGTTGTAACCGCATAGACTTCTGGGCATCTCTCTAGTCTGATGTCTTCTTCCTAATCTGGGCTGCTGTTTAACCAGTCTGGATTCCTGTATGCAGGTGTGGAGTTCCTGGAATGCTGAGTGTGCATGCGTGGAGTTTTGGGACTCGCTATTGTGTTTTTTTTTTGTTTTTTTTTTACAGCTGGGGGGTTGCAGTCCTGCTGACCAATAGAACGAGCCATCCCTGCTTCCTAGCTCCCACCAGGTGTCAGTTATTTTTCTCCTTTTAACTCATTAACCCTGAGTACCTTCTCAGGGCACCTTAGTGCTTACATCCGAGTGCTCTCTCAGATGCTAGAAAATTAATGCTGTTCCACCCGAGTGCCTACCACAAGCACCGGTAACTTTGCAGACAAGTTTTAGCTCCATTGCTAAAAATTAAGTTGAAAAAGTACCTTTACTTTGTCAGGTACCTTCTCAACTTAGTTTTCAGTGTGGAGTAACATGAGGTTCCCATTTATGTTTTACGAGAAAATCGGCTTCCCATGCACTGTGTATCTACTTGAGATCACAGCAAGCCGATTTTGCATGTGTTGCAGGAAGCAAGTGGTGGCAGCCTATTGGATTCTTGCAATCCAGACCACCACTTGCCTAACACCTCCACCCCCCAGACCTTTTATTTGTTCTGTCACAATAAGTAGAGGGTCCTCCAGTAGCAATTCCCTTTCTTTTTCTGTTATCTGCTATATTGCTACTGGATCCTTCCATCTATTGTGACAGTCCATTTCTGTGCACTGTTTTTGGAGACCAGAGATAATTAATCCCACAGCCGTAAACCTGAAAGGCAAGTACGGTACAGCTGCAACTGAGATCTTCCTTAGACCTATACAATAAGGTAAGTGTTCACTGCAGAAAATTGTGCCCTGTAATACCTTCCAAACATTCAGACAATGTATGTTGACAGCTGGGTTTGGGGCCAGCATTTACTTTTCATCTTGTTCATACACGAAATGAGTGCTGTTTGCAAAAGACAAGTTATTTTTGCTAAATAAGTGTTCCTCCATGAGGCAAGAGCTAACGGGACAATGTGTATAGCTAAAATGGTGCATTTCTTGATATATGTGAGCATACCCTGTCCCTTCATTAATTTTAAGTGCTAAGACAGAACTTCTGTGCATTAAATTCAGACTTTCTTTTAGAGTTCCGTAATGGAAATGCTTTTATAGCACTGTTGGGTGTGGTCTGTATCCATTATGAGCTTTTCCTGCATTTCTCCCATTCTCATTGGTGGTATAGCGACTGGCTTCCACATATCCTCTATTTGCTAAATAACTAGTCCTCCATGAGGCAAGAGCTAACGGGGCAGCGTATGTAGCTAAAATGCTGCATGTATACTTTATTACTAACCCCATTGAGTGAGTTAAGTTGCTGTTGCACTACTTGGCAGTTATTAGTCCACATCTTCTGTAGTAATTTCAATCGGTGAGATGACCGTTGTCTGAAACAGTCTGTAGGAGTGTTGTGTGCCAGCAAAACTGAAAAAAAGTTATTTTTATATATATTCTGAGCATTTTAGCATCCATGTCAATATAGTTTGTTATTGGCAAGTTGCCCATTATTTATTATGGTGAAAGGTTCAGAGCTATGGTCTTGTCCCTGCTTGGGTAATCTCTATGTAATTTCTCTTGAAGTTTGTGCGTATGTGAGATTGACATGGGTTGCAAAAGGTGGAGCCCTCTCAGCTGTACTTTTTTTCTCATATTGCCCACATTTCTCCTCATGCTTGTGGTCCATTTCTCATATCCTTTATGTGTGTAGATATTGCGTGTCAACATTTAATTGTTTTCATTTATTATCAGTTTGATTCGATT
Organism: Protopterus annectens; assembly: GCF_019279795.1. Taxonomy (NCBI): domain Eukaryota; kingdom Metazoa; phylum Chordata; order Ceratodontiformes; family Protopteridae; genus Protopterus; species Protopterus annectens. The sequence goes on from NC_056735.1 coordinate 607,705,431, forward strand.
CTAATTGGCATTTGGAATGTCAGTTTATTAAAGTTGATGTGTATAACTTAATGTATTTTTAACAGTGGTAGTTGATGACAGTAAAGTACATGGAGTAAACTATTCCACAAGTCCTAAAATCCAGAGTCATTGCTTGCTCCCACCAGGAAGTATAAAAAGTGCTATCAGGAAGCAAGATCCAGTGTAGGGGGAACAAATGTAAAGAATTCAAGCTGACTAGTGTATGGCGGGAATTATAAAGCAAGAATGCATACCGGTTTGTATACTTGGGTGTGAAATATCAGCTGTGAATACTTGGCAGTTCTTCTGCGTCTTATTTCAGGGGAATTTATTATCACATAACTGTATTGCTGAACATCCTGTCATGCAACTACGTCAGGATTTTGCCTTTAGGTAGGAAATAGCCATGTGTGCAACTTGTGTTTAAACATACTCCTTATACTTATGGCTTATGCAGAATAATTTGTCATTGGTAGTAAACTGATTCGACACTCTGCAGTTCATAGGTTCATAGGTAGGTACTAGGCTATTGGCCCTAGGGCATATATAAGCCTAGCCAAAAAGGTACCCTGCCTTTTGCCACCGAAGAAAATTATTTTCCTGTGCCTCATCTGAGCAGAGCTACAGAGGTTATGCCTGGGGTGAATTTCCTATTTCCCATCCAATCATCAAGATTTTTCTTGAAGAGTGCTAATGAGGAGCTTTGTTTGATATAGGCTGGTAGTTTGTTCCAGAGTATGGGAAGTCTCTGGGACAGGAATCTATCCCTCCAGCATGTTCTGTTTATTGTGGTGACAAGGTTTAGGTCCCTAGAGTGTGTAGCTTGGAGGGATTGGGATTTCTTTAAGTGCAGCATGTCCAACAGCTCTGGGTTTGACATAGCTTTGTATGTTAGTCAGAGATCACCTCTGAGTAGATGATATGCGACGGAGTAAAGCTGGAGGTTTTTTTGATGGTCTGCATATGGCATCTGTTTGAGGCTGGTAATCCTCTTTGTGAGGTATTTCTGCAGCCTTTCCAGTTGTTGTAGATGTCTTGTGAGGTACATACCAAAATGGGCGTTGTACTCTATAATGGGTCTAATGAGTGACAAGTAGAGGGGAGCAATGACCTCTTTTTTCCCTGGATGAGAAACCTTTTGTGATGAGGTGTGCCATGTAGAAAGATTTCCTGACTACTGTGGCAATGTGATTATGAAAGCAGAGACTTCTGTCTACCTGTGTCCCAGGGTCTCTTATCACACTTTCGGTGTTAAGTAGACTACCACCATATTCAGCCCATAAATATAAATTGAAGTAGCTTGATGTTATATAGCTTTCTCATACCTTCCCCCCCATATTGAACCACTTTGATACTTGTTTGGGGTACAGATTCAAGGCAAATATTGTGACCTGGTTTCTAAGAGACTACCACATTTCATTTTAGTTGACACAGTCCAGTGCTTTACGGTGGACAATTCAGCTGGAATAGGTACATCTTTTCTTGCACTCTCTTGCTTTTCTTCATTATCCAGTGGATGTTGTCAGTTGGATGTGATATTGACATCAAATCCTTCTAGCTTTAAGAGAAGCATTTACTGTGTGTGAGAGCTGGAGGCATCTCAGCTGTACATATTTTCACAGAATGTCCAGATTTTTTGCCTCATATATTTGGCCTAGCAAATTCTCTGTGTAATTTTTTAGTTATTTATTTTTTTATTGTCTGTTTTTTTTTTTTTTTACCTCTAGGCAGGTAACCAACATGTTTTTTTCACACAGATGCATTATATTGCTAACAAAACATGGGGTCACTTGGATGAATGCTTCATTTTGGTTATTGCAGACACTAGTAACTGTTGCTGAAGGGTAGTTCAGGAAAATGCTTCATGTTGCTGCTTGTGCATACTTCGACATTTTACTGAAGGGTTGGCTTGGGTGAATGTTTCATGTGCATGTACAGACCAGAAACTGCTACTGAAGGGTTGTTTGGGGAAATATTTCATTCTGGTCCTTTTGCATTCATCAACATTGTATTGTAGGGGTAATTTGGGTGAATGCTTCATTTTGGTGATTACACATACTAGGAACTGTTAGCAAAGGGGCATTTAGGGAAATGCTGCATGTTGGTGCTTGTGCATACTTCAACATTTTATTGCAGGGGTCTCTTGGGTATATGTTTCATTTTGGTGATTGCACATACTAGGAACTGTTGCTGAAGGATCGTTTGGGGAAATATTTCATTCTGGTGCTCGTGCACACTTCAACATTTTACTGAAGGGTTGACTTGGGTGAATGTTTCATATTGATGTATGTACATACCAGGAACTGCTACTGAAGGGTTGTTTGGGAACTATTTAATTCTGGTGCTTGTGCATGCATCAACATTTTACTGAAGGGTTGGCTTGGGCGATGATTGTTTCATTTTGGTGCATTTCTACACCAGCACATAATAATGAAGATGTTGCTTGGGGGAATAATTCATTGTGTATCAGGCACGTGCCTCAGGGTTTCAAAGATGATTATGATAAAGTTTTTTGTTATTGCCAGCTTTCAAGTTTGTTTCTGAATTAACTGGGAACAAATGAAATGAGACTGGAATGAATAGCTGGTGGATAACAAGAACAGTGCTGATAAATATATCCAAACTTTCTGAACATATATTCTGATTTAGTGTTTCTTTCTATTGAATAACGTCTGGGTGGTGTGAGAGGCTTAGTTAAATATGTTTTATTGCTGATTGTTGGCATTGCTCAACCAGGTATTTTGGACAATATTTTTGCCTATTTCACTGCTGTGTCTTATTGTAACCAGAGGGATGGTTAGGTGAGAAAAATGATATACTACTTTTTGGAGTAATTCTTACACAGATCAACCAGATAAGTTACACATTTCTGCTTGCAATTCTCTTTCTGATTAGACTCAATAGTTGACTGAGATAAAGGTTACTACTTGCAGACTACTACCAGCATGGAGCTAACATATATTTTGGACAATATTTGTGCTTTGTCATTCACGTGTGGAATTTAGGTGGGAGGAAGGGCTCAGTAATATACAAGTGTTATACGATTTTTACTGAATTACTCACGTTCTTCTAATAGATGATAATGAGCCTGCATTACATAACAGCTGCACAAGGTAATATAATGAATGCCTACTCACAACAGGTTATGTGCAGCAATTATCACCTGTGTCTAAGCACGCATAACTTTGCTGTAATGAACTGCAGGTCATTATTACATTAACAATAAGTGCAGTTACAATATATCACAGAGTCATTATCTCTTTTCAGGTAAAAGTCTCAGCAGCTATCACTGTCATTCACAGAAGTAGAAGTCGTTATCACTTTGATCAGTGCACAAACCAGATTTTGGATTTTTGTCTACGTGCACTCATTTCAAGCCCCCCCCCTCTCATTTTTCCAATTTGATTGATACAAAGTAAGTCCCCATTGAGTTTATATGCTTCATATTTTTGTGAACTACTGCAGTTAAACATTGTATCACATAGTAATTTACTACAGATATCACAGTTTGCTTAGGACTTGGGTTATGCAAATTATGATTTTTTTTTCATATTTTGGTAAATAACTTTGCTAGGGAACAATATATGAAGAGGATCACCAAAGGAACACTGCAGCACTAAATCAAGAACATTTATTGAAAAAAGTTAAGTGCTTTCGTCAAAATCACAAGACTTCATCAGAACGAGAACAAACAGAAAATGCCATATTTAAATACCCTAACCCTTGCAGCCATTGGTTGACAAAGCAAACATCATTTCCTGTAAAATAATTAAGCAGTTTAAAAAGACAGTAACACATAATCACAGTAACTGCCCACTACAACACACCAATTGCCACCTACCAACCAAATAGACATTAATGTATTGTGTATTGAAGTATGATTTAAAACACAGATCTTGAATAAAATCACATAAAAAAGCTGATTTTAGTTTTAATACAGAACTAATGGATAACTTGTCATTGAGCCCAGGTGATTGACATGCATTTAATTTAGTTTGCCACTTGAGCTCTAAATATTCAAGGAAGTCATCATCGGGCCCCCCTTGTGGACACAGGTCTACTTGTTCAAGTACAAAAAATTTAAAATAATGTGTCAGATGTACCTTTATATGCCTAAATAAAGCATTGGTTTCTTTGTTTTTTAGTATATCATAGTTGTGTTGATATATGCTTTGTCTGAGGGCTCTGATTGTCTTCCCCACATAGTACCCCTCACATACCATGCAGGTTGCAATATATACCACTCCCTTGGTGTAACAGTAACACTTCCTATTAGTAGTAATTTTACCATAGTTCCTGACTCTAATAGAATCAGTGTCCAATATATAGGGGCATTGTCCACACCTCCCACATTTAAAAGTTCCACCAAGGCCTGCCTTTAACTTTTTCCACTCCACCAGGCCTTTCAAGGAGGTGCCCTTTTTGTAAACCACAAGAGTTTTTCCCCCAACCTTTTGTTGATCTTCTCATCCAAACAAAAAATGGTCCAAAAATTATAAATGATGCTTCTAATGTTAAAAAAAACCCTGGTGAAGGGCAGGACACATGCCCTAGTAAAACTGTCAGATTTTACCAAACCAGAGGTTCTGTTCAAACCTTCAGGCTTCTCCAATAGTGTAGAATAAATACCCCCAGCTCTTTTTGATTTGACTTCTTTAGCTATGTCATTGACAAAGTTAAAGGGGTAACCTCTTTTCTGCAACATACCCATTAGCACATCACATTCTTTAATAAAATCGTCCTGGTCAGACATCATTCTGGCCAATCTCACATATTGACCCTTGACAAGGGATTTTTTTCTGATGCAGAGGGTGGCAACTCTCAAAATGTAGCAAAGAGTTAGAATAGGTAGGTTTTCTATAAAGGTGCAAAGTAAACCTACCATTAAAGTGTTCTTTCTTGATAGTAATATCCAGATAATTCAAGGTGTCAAGGTCCTTGGTCATGGTAAATTTCAAAAAGTTGGTGGTGTTGTTGATGTAAACGAAGAACCTATTCAGGTCATCTTTGCTCCCATGCCATAATAAGACATCATCCAGGTACCGTCCATATAGTACCCACATGTCCTTGAATTCAGAGTTCATTATGTAGAGGTCTTCCCACTATGCTAAAACAATGTTAGCAAATAACGGTGCACAACATGTGCCCATTGCCACCCCCTGCACCTGCTTGAATAAATGCCCCTCAAAAGTGATAAAATTGTTGTCCAGAACCATTTCCATACATGACCTGATAGTAAGGATAGTGTCATGGTTCAATGTACTGTTTAAGCATAGTCATAGAACCATTCTAGTCCAACATCATGGGGTATTACTGAGAAGAGGTCACAGATGTCATTGGTGACCAAGATCAAGTCCTCGTGGTACATACTGTTCTTGACTTTAGACAGAAAGTCCCAGGAGTCCTTGATCACCAGGTCTCTGTTATCGAGGGTATGCTTAACAGTGTTGTCAATATATTTAGCCAAAATGAAGGTTTTAGAAGCTTTTGCATTGACAATCGGTCATAAGGGGGGGGGTCAGAGATACTCTTACGTATTATAGGGATTCCAAAAATGGTAGGAATCCTAGGATGCTTAGTATCCAAGAATCTAGAAGTTTCTACAATAATTTGCTCATTGAGTAAAAGTTGTTCTTTTGTTCTAAGTAATACTTCATTTTGAAGACAGTGTTACTCCTTACAACATGGTAAAATAACTGTGTATGTGCACTGTACACATGTACAGACATTACAGTTTATTTAGTCTTTTAGGATTATGAAAATTATACATTTCCAAAACTTCTCATTATTATGCCCATATCTCTGCAAGGGAGCATGGTGATAACACAAATGATGCATCATTTTGAAGCTGACATTGAGACACACAACTTGTACACTGATATGTAGCCTCTGTCGGTTACAGGTGATGAGATATTATGCTTTGTTTATTTATCAGTTATGAGAAATATTATAGTAATCATATTTATGTGAATATCTCCATAAAGGAGCATCACACAGTAATGGTTAAGAATCATTTTAAAGCTGACATTCACACAAACAAATTAAATACAAATTATATGGGTCTACATGGTACATTAACCAATATATTGTGCTTTGCTTTTCCAAAAAGGTAAAAAATATGCACAATAGCAGCATTCATTGCCAAATATTTAATAATGACTTTGAAACACACTATCAACATTTACACTGTTGGAAAGGTCAGTGTCTGCTGAACAACTTTTGCATTTACATTTTTAGTCTAGCTATTATTGTTAAAGAGTTAAGAACATTTGATTTCTGTATGGTATTACAAATGGATTTTCTGAAAATGAGCTCAGGCTGCACTGTTGTTCCTATGGTGGAATTAAGCAGGCAGCTTTTTCTGAGCTGCTCCAGAGTGAATGAGTTAATACAGCCATTCTGACCTAGATGTATTAGTATAGGAAGCATTATATCTAACCTGGACACAAAGATTCTCAAGAAGATTTTAAAATCTAAACTTCTAAGGGATGTGGAACTAAAATCAGTCAGACTTGGTATACCATCTCATCATACTGGAGCAGAGTTATCATGGTTTGAATGCCAAGTTTAATTACTCTATACAAATAACTCAGGGCATTATATAGCTTGGTAAGACTGTCCCACAGGTCAATACTTCCCCAATTATAAAATTCAGGAGGGCTCATCTGGGTCTGATGCTTTATTGGGCCTTACCTTACAGATCACCCTGGTCATGATATGCTGATCTATGCCCTTCCTGTCAAGTAAAGACAGAAGGGAGGCTTTAGCAATTACAAATACCCAAGAGGATGCCCTGTTGTATGATGTGACCACAGCTGTAAATGTAAATGTTATATAATCTAAAAGCCTCTCTGAGTTCTTTGTCCCTCAGCGGTTCTGAACCATCAGTGTTCCTAACCTGAGATATAATGTCTATACTGGCAAATTGGTTAAAAAAACAATATATACATGTATTTATTTATAAATAAATTACACATTTAGCTTTAGTCTCATGCAGTCTGTTTCCTTTTGTTATTGTTGCCAGGTCAAGGTGTGTTAAGGCTAGATCCGTGGGATTATCAGCACCATCCTTTGGAACAGGATGAGTAGTCTCTCATCTTCTAGTACCCATTTGAAGTGTTGAAAAGATAATAGTGCTCGAGATTAGAGGAGTACATGTACTTCATGTTGTGCACTGCATGTAAGGCAGTCCATGTTCATAGCCTATGTTAATTAGGTCATGATGCTTCAAACACCTTCAACTTTGCTTGCGGGACAATTAACAGATGTCCATGCTATGCAAGGCCTAGACTGATCTATGATTATTAGTTGTGTTGCACCCATTACTTTGAACATCAGATTCTGCACAAGAGGAAGATTTTGTGTGTGTGTGTGTGTGTGTGTGTGTGTGTGTGTGTGTTTCCGTGTGTGTTTGCGTGTGTGTGTGTGTGTGTGTGTGTGTGTGTGTGTGTGTGTGTGTGTGTGTCTGCATGTATGATTGATAGGGAAGTATACTGGTCTTCCAATGTGCAAAAATGTGAGTGCCAGGATGTGTCCAGTATATGGCAGTCTGCAGGATTATAGACTGTTAGTCAACCAACAGTCACATTGCTTGGATATCTGTAAAGACATGCAGTCCGATGCCCTTAAATACAGCAGAGCAGTTTGGATAAGACATCTGAAATGTATGAGTTTATCTTCTGACAGCCTGTACTCTATTAACCTATTCTGCACTGTTTTAAAGGAATGGCACCCAGGCAGATGTGTGTGTGTGTGTGTGTGTGTGTGTGTGTGTGTGTGTGTGTGTGTGTGTGTGTGTGTGTGTGTGTGTGTGTGTGTGTGTGTCTATGCTTGCACAAATTGGGGTTCTGCATGAATTAATCTCTTGTACAATATCTTTGGGCAATATGTTACATGGACCATGATCTCCTTGTGTACAGATTTGCATCATATAATTTGTCTATTAATTCCAGCCATTGTTTTATATATCTGTTAAACCTTTTCTCCTGTTATTACTATTAATAGAGCTCTTTTATCTGTATCTATGTTTAAGGAGGTAGAACAGTTAATAAATCTAGATCCCCAAGTAGTTGTCTAAACTGCTTAGTTGACTGATTTTTAAACATACAGATCAGGAGTTAATGCAATTGGGTGCCATGCAGATTACACATGACTCTGAAATGTATTTGTGAGCATCAGATTGTATCTTTTTTGAATTACTCAACTCATTTTTATCTTCACAGCTCAACTCATACTTTTGAGCAACTTATTATGAACCCCCCATCAGAATCTAAAGAAAAATTAGTAGTTGCACAAATAAAGTTAGACAACCACTTTCAATCCAAGAAAATGCAGTCTGAAATGTTTAAATTCAGGGGTGATGTGCAAGAAGCCCTTGAAACCATAAATACACATGTATTACAAAAAGCTGAAATTCAAATTGTCAGAAGACATAAAATTGAAATAATCAGTTATCACAGTAGTATACAACCATTTACAAAGTTTTTGTCTTACAACAAAGACCTTGAAATATCTACTAAACAATATAAAATAAAAAATACTATATTCTGCTGAATCTCTCTTTACTTCAAACATTCTCATTTAATCTTGACAGCATTCTTCAACATCTGTAGGTAAGTGCTTAACTTAATAACATCAGTCCAGTTTATCACCTACCACTCTTCTCTCCCCAGATATTGGACCCAAAAATGTATCATGTCATTCCCTTAAAGGCACACTACATTGAAGCCTTAATATCTGTCTCCATTATTCCACATACATTCATGCTACCTCACTGCTTTACTTATTTCATATATCAAGTGACTCAAGCATACTATACTATGTTCTTCTGATAAACTGCTGCAACACAAATAACACCATGCAGTTATTTCTCCTGTTATTGCTGTCAAGTGAATGCCAATCACTCCAAGAAAACACAGTTCCCAATAATACCTACAGGACATCTCACACCTTCCCAAAATCGGTTTCTCAGCATTGGTGGCATAAATAATAAATATGAAGAAAGACATAGATGGGTTGTACTAAACAGTCATCATTTGTCATAGGAAACACATCTAACAGCATCTACAATAAATATCCAAGTAAACTTCACCCACTATAGCATAATGCAATGTGGACAACCAAGAGTAGGAGAGTAACTAAATAATATATGGACTATAAAATCTTACCCAACTCTTCCACAAGTGATGAAATTGTCCCAAAGTGCCTACTACTTGATCTTGCCCTGTCTACAAAGTTAATAATAACACTTGCTAAGTATTTTATTCCCCCTCCTGTCTCCCAGTTAGCCTCTACATGCAGTCTAAACATTATTCTTACAACTGCACAACATAAAATAACATGCTTATTTAGGTAGCTTCAACATAAATGTCCTTATCTCTTCAAACTATGACCTAAACAGCTTCCAACCTGATCATAGTCAAGAAACCAACCACACCAAAATCGTCTCCAACAACTGCAAGCACTACTTGAACTTATCATAAACCAAACCATTAAACTAAACTCTATTCAGATTTGCATTCCAAATATTAGTAAACACTGTTAAATCAGATTCATATGACTGCAGAACAATAAATAATCCTCTGTCACATCCCCAGTTGCTCCTCTGATTCTATATGAAATCTCATTAATATTTTAAATACCACTGATTCATTCAGAATTATATCAAACTTTGTGCATGAATACTACATATGTACTTACTACTGCCCTACTATATCACTAAAAGTATGTCTTACAAATAACAAATCAACTTGGCAACTTATGTACCATGGATTACGGATGAGCTACAGTCTCTACTCTTAACAAAGAGATTCTACCTGGCCTGCGTTGTAAAACACATACTCAGTAGAAGCACATGCCATAGACATTACCATATGCAATAAAGAATCAAGACTCTTTATAAACTCAATGCAATTCTCCATAAATTATGTAAGTTATCCTGACAGAAACTCTTCTGCACATTGCGCATACTTATCTTTAATTGATTTATTTGTGTCCACCTGTAGCACTGTCCACAGTAATGCTAAGCATAAATAGCAGAGGTTGTTTGTGGCTGTGATGGCATAAAAAAGGAGAAACCAGAGTGCTGAAATAAGGCATTAAATATGATTTGCTTTCAAGGGAATATAGAGATTACAGCATGAAAAGTATATTTTGTTTTTTAATACCAGTTTAAAACTGCTTTTAATTGAAAAAGGCATATATATATATATATATATATATATATATATATATATATATATATATATATGTGTGTATGTATTCTTTTTTTTTTTGAGATAGAGGACACAGTGTAAACATAGACTATTGAACTGTGAAAGAGACAAATGTTTTTCCTTTGGATAATTTTATTATGGCTAACTTACCACTGAAGTGAAGTTAAAAAGCACTCTTTTAGCTCAGGGTGTATACTCTTTAAGTAAAGGGTAATGAAAACCAAATTAAAACTGCTTATGATTTTGTTGTTGATATAAAAACACAGAATGGTATGAAAATTTGAAAGGTGGAACGGGAAGCATTTGTGGACTAAAAATGAATAATAATAATAAGCTTTGTCATTTGTCAAATGACTGGTTATAAACAAATGTGTACTTTGCAATACAGAGACAAAACTATTACATTTACTTTTGTAGAGATGAGGGATATCTGACTGATATCTGCATAAAATGAAGATGTGATATATGTGGAACAGGCACAGTTAAACAAATATGTTTTAGTCTTCTCCAAGCCACAGAGGGATGGGGTTCTGGCCATGACCCTGGTGACCTAGTCTGATTATTGGCCATGGAACTACAGGGAAAGGCAGTGCTGGCAGGAATGAAGGTGCACATTCAGCTCACATCTCCCAGGGTGGAGTGAGGCTTGTGTGCACTCACGAACACACAGGAATGTGCAATCTCTCAGGTGGACACCAGAGACAACACTATTCATGCTGCTGGCCTGGAGTAGGGAGGGCAGGTCTGTTTGGGGGGATGCCCCTAGAAGAAATAAAGGGATGTCCTTTGGGGTCAGACCATTGCATGCGCCCTCCTTGACATCTCATTCAGTGTGAACACAAATAGGATCAGTGTGAAAACTCAGAAATGGCTGCCTGGATGATGAGCTCCTTCAGTCAGCTCTTACCAGGTAGGGGACAGATGGGCTGGCATTTGTTGATATTTGGTTTAATTTTAAAAGGATGATATTATAATCACTGTAACATTCTGGTTGATGTTAACACAAACTGAACATTATTATATGAGCATGTTGACAGATGAATATATCAAGAATGGACATGCTCAAACAAACAAGATTGTATCAACTAGAAATTGCATAGCTATATACCTTTTTTAATGCCTAGCTCTTTTTTTAAAAGACTCAGCATATAACTATCTTCCTATATAGTTCACAGATATTAAATAAAGAGAAATCTTCATTTATTCATTTTGTGCACTTTTTGGCAGAGCAGTAAGGAAATTCTTACGAGATCATATATTTTTATAACCATTCTGGCTGTCAGTCTGCATCTCATTCGTAAGTAGGATCATATCAAATACCTTGTTAATGTGTACAAGCTCATGTGCCTAAACTGACACACAAGCATTAATAAGATTCATGTATACCATTTGCAATAAGCAACCTAATTATAACCAGCTGCATTTGCATGATTTTCTTTTCTTTTCAGATGTCTCCTATTAATTTATTTTCTCTTAGTTTCTATTTCTCAGCTATTAATTTGCATATCTCATTTTATCAAAACTAGACACAATCATATAAAACAATAATGACTATAACTGATGTGCAAAGTAATCACATTTTATATATCCCATACAAATTAATACATACAAGCATGGGGAACATTTTACCAAGTGGAACTGGGATATTTTACACTGCATTTATGATGGGGAAAATGTAGCAATTTAAAATGACCATTGAAAGTGATATTTTGCATGACAGTGTAGAATATAAAAGAAGTCTGAGATTGTTAGTAACATAGCACTATTCTGGGAAAACAAGAATTATTTTGTGAAATCTGATTATGGTGTATAATAGCATGTAGAGTCTTATGACACACACTGCACTGGTAGAAGGCGCTGCTGTTATGTCTATTTCTTTACTTGAGTTTATGCACTGGACAGTAAAATTAGCATCGATATGCATAATACATCCTAAAGCACATGGGATATGAAACATGTTTTACAGTGTGGGGCTGTGAAATTTTATTTTGCAGTTTATAATGACCGTGAACAAGATGCACTATTTTAAAATGACTGCAGAGATCAAAACATTGTATTGTAAAAGTTACGCTGTGATGCTCATTTCCTTTCTTGTGTTAATTCACCATACCTATGCTCAATGCATATTAATGTACTGTACTAACAGAAAGCTGTGCTGTAATATTTATTTTGTTTCTTGGATTTGTGCAGTAGGCAGTAAAAGTAACAATACTCTGCACAATACACATTGCTGCACACTGGCATGGGAACAGATTTTACTAACTGGAGCTGTGGCATTCTACTTTACATTTGGAAAAGCAAACACAAAATGTCCAAATTATTATGGAAAGGAGAATTTATCATGGTACTTCTCAATATAAAAATACATGACAAGAGAACATAAGCAACACTTGTCCTTGATAACAAGCATCATTCTATGACTCCAATATGTGGGTGGTACATAAAACAGCACAAAGAGACGGCATGATAGGTACTACACTAATACAAAGAATTTTGCCATGTTTACTATCTGCCATAGGTGCAATAGACAGAAAGTAGTGCAGATAAGTAGTGAGAAACTTATCCGGTGCATTGCATGGTGAAAAAAGCAACTGATTTGTGATAACAAATGCTATTCAATGAGACCAAATGGGTAGCAAAAGACAGCATATAGAGGCTGTATTAAAGATGTTGCCCTAACAAATGATACACAATGTATATTTCCTTTCTTGTGTTTGTACAATAGGCAGGAGAATTAAAATTGCTTTACACAATATATACAATGCAGGAGGATGGGAAATATATATTTTTTCTGAGCTGTGATCATTTTTGTTTGGTGTTCATGGTGACAATAAAGAAGGAAAGCATGGTAATATGATTCTGAAAAATAACATTTGGCACTGTAGTACTGAATTTTCAAGACTTCATGAAAACTGTTTTGATGAAAGAAAATTGTGTTGGATTTGATTTCTAGTTTCATGTCTAGACTACAAGGCACACCTTTCCTTTAGCATCAATTATCAATTCATCATAATTGTACTGCACTGACCAACACTAGTACACACATTGTTCGATTACAGCTGTACTTATCTTTGTCAGTAAATCTAGTTAAAGTTTTATTTCTTTGCAGACTGCTATGAGGGAAGCTCCAAATGAAACATTATTGAGCTTCTGCATATGCTGGTGAATGAATGCAAAGATGGGTGTGTGATGCCCCTGCACTGGCCCAGTAATCAAGGAGCCTCAATCCTCACCACTAACACTAGTGAGGGACATGCGCATTGGGAGGATTACAAGTACACACACAGTAAAGTACAATTTCCCTTAAGAGCACTCAGAGATCACAGTCAGTCTGGGGCTGGTTTCACCCTCTTTCTCTAGATCCCCAATAAGACCCCCCACTGGCACAACTATAGGGTTAAGACCTCTGCTGAGTGGTCAAGCCAAACCCTCCAGCATCCTCTCTGTCCAACCAGTGCTTTGTGTCCCTGCCCAAGTAGCTGCCACACACACTTTGAGATGTGATTTATACACAAACACACACACACACTCCTGGGAAAGGCTGGCACAGGTTTACTAGCTATGACCAATTCTTCCCAGACTAAAAGGTAGTTATCACTGCCAGCAACCAGCTCTTTATCAGCTACTATAAGGACCTTCCCAAAGGTTGCCCAATTCTACTGTGTAATGTTACTATTATCCAAATGGTAAGTGTGACCAACTGCAAGGCTATTGAAGTGGCCTATACAGTGTCACCAATAACATATGCAAGTATTCTAAGAGCTTAAATATCTCTAAACAAACAAACCACAATTAAAAGGTTTAACTATATTTAATAATAATTAATAAAAGCACAAGACAATACTCAATAACTCAAGACAATGACAACAGAGTTCAGAATCACAGGAAATATTTTAAAACAACATTGTAGGACAGTCTCACATAAATACAGAAAACATCTAAACTAATCTTGCTATATTCCTATCTATCTCTAAGAGAAACCACTGTACCCTGGTTACTTACTATTAGCAAGGCAAATGCAGATGAGTGGATGTTCTTGCCAGGTCCAAAACCAAACACATAATGCCCAGACTGTCTCTGAGAGATAGTTCTTAAATTAATAATACAAATTGCTGCTGTGTCAGCTGGATGGCATCACTGTTTTTCACCTGCCTCCAGTTCCCAGGCTAACAAATACAAACATAATTTAACATTTCTCTGTGAAAAATACTTATCTCTCAGAAGTTTGCCTAGAACTGGAAGTTGTAAAACAATTAACACTTTTACATTTGAAACCGAGTAATTATTTCTATTTCCAGAAACTAGGAAAACTTCTATCTGTAGACATTGTGTCTGCTTGCTGCACTGAAACACAGTCATACAACTCTTTACTTTTCAACTTATTTCCTTGAAGGTTTGCACGTTAACTCTGTATGTTCCAACTATGCTACCAAAACATACATTTGCACAAGTATATACACTTCTGTTCTTTTCTAGTAGGGTACACTGTGGTTACATTCTTGAAGTTCAATACATAACATACAGTTCACCACACACTTCTGGACCAGTAGTTTAAAATATGCATACCATACAGTATAGTTCTTACATTTGTAAGACAAGCATCTGGATCATATTAATATTCACAAATGACATATGATTATTTACAAAATTCCAGCTACCTGGGCTGGCAGCCTCACAATTCTATATAAATCATATTAATATATTCAAGTGACATATAATTATTTACAAAATTCCAGATAGCTGTGCTGTCAGCATTTCAGTTTGTCACATCCCCCCCCCACGAGAACTCAAGCTAGTTTTTTTTCAAGTGACCCTTGAGAAATGTTGCTTGAGCGGGCTGAGCCTATCTGGGAATACATTACCCCATTCCATGTCTTGGGATTCCAGCTGCCTTGGCATTGCTGATCCCAGTATTGTGCTGCACTGTCCTATCATATGCCTGAAATCCTAGGCTCCACCATAGTAATTTGGGATTTTCCTGGCTGGCTCCCCATAGCCATAGATCTCCTCAGACTCCTCCTGCCTTGTACAGCAAATACTCTGCACAAGGACCTCCCTATCATGGTAAGGTTTTATCATGTTAACATGGTAAAATTTGTGCCCCTGCCTCCTGCCTAGAAGTTCTACCATGTAGTTACCATCACTGACCTTCCTTTCTACCTTGTAGGCTCCCTCCCAAGCTACCTGCAGCTTGTTGTGTCTGACAGGAATAAGAACCATTACCTGCTGCCCTACAACATTCTCTCTAGCACGAGCATTCCTGTCATACCAGACCTTTTTTCTGCTTTTGGGCTTCTCCCAGGTTCTCCTGGGCTAAGCCCATGAGTTTGATGAGCCTTGTCCTGAAGTTTAGGAGGTATGCCACAACAGACTCCTTGTGGGATTCACACTCAACCTCCCACTCATTTCAAATTAAATCTAGAGGCCCCCTCATCCTATGCTCATAGAGCAACACAAAGGGTGAAAAACCTGTGGATTCCTGGGGAACCTCTCTGTAAGCAAACAACAGATGGGGCAAATATTTGTCTCACTCCCTCTTGAACTCATCTTGAGTGTAAAGTTTAACCTCTCAAAAAGACCATTAGTCTGGGGATGGTAGGGGTGATCTTTAGGTGCTTCACCCCACAGTACTTCCACAGACAAGCCAGCAGGTCTGACATGAAATTGGCATCTCTGTCAGTCAGTATTTCTTTTGGGAAACCTACCCTGCTGAAAATCTCTAACACAGTATTTGTCACTTTTTCTGCCTGAATGGAGGACAGAGTCACTGCCTCAGGGTATCTTGTAGCATAATCTACTACCACTAGGATATACTTTTTCCCTGTGGAAATTGGGGTACTCAGAGGCCACACAATATCCATTGCTACCCTCTGAAATGGCTCCTCAGTCACAGGCAAAGGCATCAAAGGAGCTGCAAAGGTAATATCATGGGCTATGGCTAGAAGTGCCAGATGGTAGGCTCTGGGCACTACCAACTGCTGTATTCTCTCACCCTCTAGCCCTCCCTCTAGGATGCACTCTCTGTACAGTAACCCTTTGTTGGAGTATACAGATTCTTCCTTCCCTTGAGAATCAAGTGCCTCACAAGCTACTTCCCTCAGGCCTTGTAATGTCGGCTCTGAGAACTGATCCTGTTTCAACCCTTTCTTTGTAACCCTTCCCAGCTCCCCTTCCACAGGAAGCCTGGTATCCTCTGACAGTGGTGCCTCACTGTCAGCCTGGGTACTACTACTCACCTCTGCCCTTGCAGTCATGTCACTCTGTAAAAGGGAACATGAGTACCCACAAGCAGCTATGGTTCACCATCAGTCTCACTGCTACAGGGTAGATCCCTCCCTGAAGTAACCACGTCACCAGTCCTGGCTGCAAGTGTGCAGTCTGTCTATGTCTTGCCCATGCTACCAGACCCACATGATTGTCTCCAAGCCTGACTGAGTGTAACTGCATGAACACATGGTACTGCATTATCAAAATAATTCCCTATCAGGACATCTGGAGGGATATCTTCAAGCACACCTAGTTGCTTGCTTCCTTTCTCACCCTACCAGTCAAGGTGAACCCTAGCCAAAGGTATTTGGAATGGGGTCTCTCCTAAAGCTCTGACTGGAGCAGATTGCTCAAGCAAGTAGTGCTCCTCTGTAACCATTGCAGGCTTCACAATGGTTAGGTTAGAGGCTGTCTCTCTTAGCCATGGCTTCTTTCCTATTCACTAAGATAGGATATAACCTCTAGTGATAGTTTTGTACCCTTGTTGTCTCAAGACAACCCACTGTTGGCATTTTGTCATTTTTACCACTTACTGTCTCTCCCACCTTTTGTTCCCCACCTTGCCTCCTTGGACATCTATATGCTACATGGCCCCATTGGTTGCATTTAAAACATTTAACCCTAGGTCCTGGACTTGTACCTGGACTAGTGCCTTCCCCTGCTACTGCCGGAATCTGTTGGAGCAGTCTGGGCTGCCCACCATGGGTTCCCTCAGACCCATGAGCAGGACTGGGTGTCCCTTTCCTGTGCAATGATGCCCTGCTTGCTAGGTATAGGTCTCCATTCATCCCCAGCTCATCTACAGTAGTACACTGTCTATCAGCTAACCAGATTCTCATGTCCTCAGGCAAGGTGCTAAGGGTTTGTTCCCTCACCAAACGATCTGACAGCCCTTCAGAAGTGGTGACCTGACATCCACCCACCCACCTATGAAAATAGGTGCTCAGTTCAGCAACATATTCACACACACTTTCATCTGCCTTGCATTTATGCTCATGAAATGTTTTCCTATAAGCTTCAGGTGTTAACTTAAAACAATTCTAGCAAGCAGTTCTTTACAACATTATAATTTAAATAAACAGCATCAGATAATTTTGAAATAACAATTACTGCTTTACCATGGAGTAAGGGGGTCAGGAACCGTACCCAGAGCCGTTGGTCAACATTATACTGTTTACATACCCTCTCAAACATATGAAGGAGACTATCAAAATTATCCCCCTCTGTAAATTATACAAGAAAGTTACTGACCTTTGTTGCTTCTGGGGTTTGGTTACTCCATTTCCCATTACCTCCATAGCTCTGTAAATTGTGCAAGAAATGTTCTGACCTTTGTTGCTTCTTCGGTTCAGTTACTCCCTTCTTCATTATCTCCATGACACTGATGAAAAGTCAGCATCTCCTTTTCATGTTGCCTCTGTCTCTCCTTCTTCTCAGCTACCAGACATAGCAGTTTCTCATTTTCTTAAGTCTCTAGATGCCTCAGTCTCTCTGCTGCTTCTATTTCCAAAAGCCTCCAAGTAAAGTCTAACTCCAGATGGATTTTTAAGTCCTCTGTGGAAAAGTTGATTAACTGTCCATTATCTGAGAGTTGTACATCTCCACAGCCAGTCTGATTGTCCTCCTGATTGCTATTCTGTGATGCAGCTGTGACTAAAGATGCAATCATGTCTGCTTTAGTCAGGTTAGCATGCACCAGTACTTTAGCCTGGCACAACTCAGCCAACTGGCTCCTTGTCAGCTTGTTATAAGCTCTGTGGTGCATGCAATAAATAATTAGTACTATAGTATACATATCCAGATAGGTCGGGATTCTAATCTCAGCCATACTCCTCTGCTGACATGCTTGCCTGCTCTCCCTCACTAAGTAAGCTAACAAAAGAAATAAAACAATTGTGATATGACCTCTAAATTTTCACTACACGGCTGACTGAGAGTACAATCATCTTCAGTGACCACTGTACACAGGCTACAAGAATTCAATATCCACACCACTACAAGCCAATTCATTTTGTGATGTGGCTATTTTACCACTATCAACCAATTAATATGTGATGTGGCTATCACACCACTGTCAAAAAATTAATATGTGATGCCCTTACACTGGCCCAGTAATCAAGGAGCCTTAATCCTCACCACTAGCACCAGTGAGGGACGTGCACATTGGGAGGATGACAAATACACACACAGTAAAGAACAATTTCCCTTAAGAGCACACAGAGATCATTGTCAGTCTGGAGCTGGTTTCTCCCTCTTTCTCCAGATCCCCAATAAGACTCCTGACTGGCACAGTATATATATATATATATATATATATATATATATATATATATATATATATATATATATATATATATATATATATATGTATGTATATATGGGAGCCCTTCATTTGTTCAAACTTTCAAATGTTCGAAACTCATATGGCTGACCCCATATGAGTGAACGTTTGAAAGGCCGACAAGTAATAGCGGAGATTCCCCTTTCCTGCACTGTAGTGCGATCTCAGAGTGAGAATATTTAAGTAGCAGGGGGTGTGAGGGCCTCTCCAAGTTAAGCAGAGTCTTATAACCTAATTCTCTAATTTCTTTCAGAAGGGGCTAGATAATTGAATGGACATTCATAAATTCACCAATAGTATGACTGGCCTGTCTTTCCTTAAAAAAGGGAGGTAAGGCCTAGGATGGGTACTGGCAAGGTGTTATAGCCTTCTGACCCAGTTGCCTTGCATTTTCTATGATTCTGTGATTCTAAAACCATTTCCCTGACTTTGGAGTGCAAGAAGGAGGCATGACAGTAGGAATAATCCTGATGAGCAGATTTGATTATGTTAACATGGCACTGGTGTCTCAAAAGAGTTACATGTAATGATGACCACTACACTTGAAAATAACCAAAAAGATTTATAATATACTTGCAGTTATGGAACCTCATTTCTAGCAAAAAGCAAACACTGATGGGTTCAGCACCTAACATATACACAGAGGGAAATGTGAGCCATATATGGCTTTGTCAGTAAACATTGCATGTTATCATGAAATCGTAGGCAGTGACAGGCCCTTGATGTCGGCCTTGACTACAGAGAAGTAAATACCAAATGTGATGTGTTCTTAGGACTAGCCTCGGGGGGAGGGGGGACATGATTAATAACTACTTTTGTCAGTGAGGGCTTTCTTTATCATCAATAGATTGGGTTCTGACAGTAATGCAGTTTGCTTTCCAGTGTGGAAAATATGGATTTATATTTACAATGATTAGCTTAAAGATAATGCCAAAATATGAGATGGTATCAAAGGCTTTGGTTAGGTGCTGATAGGCAGTGTGAAGTGATTTGCTCATGTCTATGGAATCAGTAACTTGTTCTAAGAAGTCCATCAGGTCATGAGGCAGGATCTGCCCATAAGAAATCAGAACTGGCTTTTACCCAGGCCATACCGGTGGTGTAGAGGGATAAAGACCTAACTACAATGCAAGTGACCTAAGTTTTATTAGCATCCCGTGTGTCTGAAGGACTGGTAGGGAGGGATGGGCATGCCCATCCTGGGGGGTGGTATGTAGGCATCTCCAGATAATGATCCCTTGTGGAGGCTGGGGATGATGCCATAGGAGGTGTGGTTATGGGGTGGGGAACAGTGGGTCTTGGTTGAGCTACCATGGAGTTGGGGCAGTATGACTTGAATCCCATGTAGCATGGCCCCTAGAACCATACCATGCTGCCAGAAGAAGGGAGGGAGGAGTAACCAGGTAGGCCAAAGTAATATACCCCCTGGATGGAAACTCAGGTGTGCTGAGTACCATTGCCTGCGATGCATGACCAGCCCCAGCAATTACTGGAATAAGTCCAGGGGAGTAGCTGGGTGACCCATTGTGGACAGGGCACAGGGGCCATGCTGGTAACAATGAAGGAATGATGGTCAGAAAAAGCAAAAATAAAACAAAAATAAAATGTGCTTGTACCTAGGGCTTGTTGTGTATTTCCTTGTTAGTAAGTCCCAATAATGATGCATTTATTTATTTTATTTATTTATTTATTACACTTGTTGACCAGGATGGTCTGACAAGGTACACACCTCTTTTCAGCAGAGAAAGGCTCCAACAGAGTGAATTAAACCAGTATAATAAACAGCAATTAACATTACATAGTTGTACTAAAGAAATGCTCTTTAGATTTTTTGAATTATTTTACTGTTTTACAAATAAGACAAATTAATGTTGTATGTCTATAGTTCATGGGATCAGTACTGAGTCCCCACTTGTACTGTGTGATAACTACTGCAGTTCTCCACAACTCTGGTATTAATCCAGTGGAGAGTCTGATAGAGAATAGGTTTAGTAGGGAGTACATGAGACAGTGTCTAGTTCTGAAAAGAACACAACATGGCACATTATCAGAACCCAAAGATCTAGTGTTTCAAGCCTTGGAGAGAGCACTCAGAACTTGTTCAGAAGTTATCAGAAGGAGTAGTGTGGGGATTCAAATACATTAAGAAAAACTTAGGAAGAGATAGAGGAGTAAAGTCTGAACTATATTTATTAACTTTTTCACCATATCCTCAAAGGTATGTATTGGCTCTGTGCATTACTGGACATTACTTCTATAGCTTCTGACATAGCTGAGGAAGGCTTTGTAGTTGCCATTAGCATAGGTGGCAATTTTCAATTCATACTTACTTTTAGAGGATTTTATTTTGTTTCTGAGTTCTTTGTAGATCTTTTTTGAGTTTTCTAGATGATTGAGTATTAAGTTTGATCTTATTAGATATGAGTTTCTTCCTTTTATTGTATAGTTTGTTTGTATTAGGGTTCTACCACAGGGGTTTATTTCTGAATTTGACATTTTATTTGTGTTTTATGGGAATTGATACCTCAATGGATGCTTTGTGACAGGCATGGAAATTATCCACAAATGTGGCAGTGTGTGAGATGGGGTCTTTGAGGTGAGCAATGCTCTTAAATTTCACTAGGCCATCAGTTAACAAAAGTAGGTTTGCCTTAGAATAGTTTCTAAAGACAGAAGAGTTTTATGGCAAATCAGGTTTCATCCTTACAGTGAGTGTTACTGAATGGTGGTCAGACCTGCATAAATTTGATGACTGATGTGATAATTGTATGTTGTGCTATACTGGTGAGGATCAGGTCTAATATTTTTATAACTCCTAGTTAGGACTTGAACGAGATGGCCTAAAGAGCTGGCATTAATGAAGTCCAGGATTGCCTGTACATGCTTATTTGGGGTAGTACAGTTTTCCCAGTTAACTGATGGATAGTTGAAGGCTCTGAAGAGAATAATATTTGCTTCAGTAGGGAGAGGGGTGTTATTTTGTTTAGATATGCCTAATGGGCTACAGGAGACATGGAGGAGGTATGGCAGTTACTTATGATGTGGTATAGAGTTTTATTTACATTGAGAAGAATATGGTGGAGTTTAAGGTTGTCCTGCTTTAAGAGCCTGGAGGAGAATCGACTTCTTAGGAATACAAGCATTCCCCCTTTAATGCCAGTGTCATTTTCAGTGCTGGGAGATAATATTTCCTTATGTAAGTAATGTTGCACTGAGAGCTCAGTGCTGCTCAGCATTGGCATATTTCCTCTACAGACACATCTGAGATGCAGGTGTGACTGCATACCACACAAAGTAAGTTTGCTTACATTCTTTGCATAGATGCTATATGTATCACTGATGCACCGCAGGGGAAGTTGGATTTCCACAAATGATTGGTTTTACAGAAGGATGTTCATCCATCAGCACCAAAGGCACCTCTCTCTTATTTGAGTAGACAATTTATTTTTGGGGTTCAGATTCCATCTTCATATTTCTTTTATCACAGCCTAGATACCTGTACAAGCTGTAGGTATAATTTTTGGGGTCCGTTGAGGGCTGCCTTCCATTTATAAAATTACAAAAGACTTCATCCAAAGCAAACTCCTCAGTCCAGTTCTAATTCACTGAAAGGAACTGGCGTTATTCTCTTTCCTTAGTTTGGCTACAAGTGGAATGAGACACAGAGAGAGAGAGAGAGAGAGAGAGAGAGAGATGGGCAACAATGTGCTTACTTTAATATGGTGCAGACAACCCTCAGATCAGTGCTTGTTATACCTCTCAACTGTCTGGATTTTGCCTCATATTTCTGGTCTGTTCCTCACAAAATGTGTGGTTTTCTGGAAATTAATTGAAGACTGAAGTCACTAAATAATGACAGACATTCGAGTTTCAGATTTCATAGCATTCAGAAACTGCATGACAATACAAAACCTATTACTCTAGCAACACGTTTATAAGAGCAATATTTAAAATCTGCCCCTATTTTTTGGCTCTTGTACCCCCATAATTTTTGCCTTTGTCCAGATTTCTTGTAAGAGTTTGAGAGGTATGGTACTTGTCACATGAGGTGGTGTTTCTGCAAAGGTGAGCCTCTAGCATACATTAGAGCATGTAGAATATTTGTTGTGATAATTTCTCTTCAGATGCACATGGGTCTTTGCTCATCAGTGCCAATGGTTATGAAAGTTTCATAGCAATGTCTTCAAGGATAAGAATTTTACAGAAGCTGAGGCAGCCAGTTCAAAAAGGCCAAGGTTAATTGTTCTAATATATAACTGAGGTCCATGCTGGAATGAGCTCTCTTCTTGGTGGTCCAGTATGTAACCCCCATTTAGAAAGCATACCACTGGTACTTGAGAATGACAGAGGAGGGTCATGAACAAGGCAGGCTGAAACAGCAGAGGCATTAAGCTATAAGGAAGCTTAAAGTTGGCCAGTCTTGAAAGGTCTGACAAGTAACAGATTTCTTCCAGCTTCTACCACCAAGCACATCTCTATCACTCACCTCCCTCTATATAAGTTCTGCTCTATAACCTAACAGGTTGTACTACAAACATTATACCATATTTAAATATTACAGTTTACCTTGAGTGTAATTCTTGTTAAATTCTTGTATGTAATTTGTATGTAATAACTTTTATTCTCTGTTTATTATGTCATATTATACAATGACCCCATTAATATTCAAAAACGTGCACGCTGATTGGTCAGCGTGCATGTTGTAAATCAGAGTTATAGTAATGGAAAAAGGTCCGGTCGCCCGGACTTTTTCCATTACTATAACTCTTTTTTTTTACAGCAACGGAGAATGCAAGATCTCCATTGCTTCACACTGTCTCGCTATGTTAAACAAGTTTAACATAGCGAGACAGTTTGTGAAAAGAAACGGAGATCTTGCTTTCTCCGTTGCTTTTTACAAACTGTTTTGCTATGTTAAATCGGTTTAACATAGCGAGACAGCTTTAAAAAAAGCAACCGTTGCTTTTTTTAAAGCTGTCTCACTATGTTAAACCCATTTAACATAGCGAAACAGTTTGTAAAAATCAACGGAGATCTTGCTTTCTCCGTTGCTTTTGCCCACAGCTCTGATGTACTGCATAGGTATACGCATGCACAGTACATCAGAACTGCTGCAAAATACCAGACAGCTGCTAATTTTTTATTAAATAATGTCATTATATAATAGCAATAACCACGCCTTCTACTGTGCTGGGTCTTTTCTCTTGGACAGGCACCGGAGTGAGAATCTGATGCACAAGGGACCCCTTCTTCTTGGTTCAAAGGTCGGAAGAGAGAGTATGGCAGGGAAAGGTAAAGGCATGCAACTTTCCAGCTTGTGGAGAAAGCAAATATTTTACAATCTACTTCACACACACATTACCCTCATGAAGGGCATATCCATGTAGGATTTCCAGAGTAAGATCCATTTCTGTGGATCTGTTTAGAATATGCACAGACATTTCCACACCACACCTGTTGATGACTACATAAGCCTGGTGTTGTCTATCAGGATTTGGTGAGTTCCCTACACCAAATTAGCAGGAAATATGATTTAGGGAAACTGAGGGATTGTGTTGTTGGGCCTAATGTACCCTTGACTCATTGGCTTTCCTTTGGATTCAGCTTACCATTCTCTTTGTAATCTAGTCTTCATATCCTTGCTTGATGTGCTCTGCTTAACAAACTACACATCCTTACCTTTTTCCTCTTGTCTCTTGGAGACAACTTCAGTCGGGAAGTGAGGGCCTGAAAAGGATATTCTGCATATGGGTCAGGTTAGGGTAGGGTGAAAGCTAAGGTAGCTGCAGCATAAGCATTCATCCCCAAATCAGTTGAGAAGCCTATACTCCCTGTCATTAGACCATAATTAACTGGATGAAGTATTAATGCTCAATGCTTATGCAGGTCTACCAAAACTCTGTATAATGGCTGTGCCAGATATTAGTCCCTAGTCTCTCAGTGGACATTTTCTTTCATCTTGTGAAGGGTCTGACCAACGGAGAGATCTTCTGTCGATGACAATTAGGATAAGGTGTCATCACTGTCAGAATAATAGCCAGAAATAGAAGGGATTTGACCCACATAAGTCAGCTCATCTGCCTCCAGGTCTGGGATATCTGAAACCTGCATGGTTGGATGTTCCATACTCCTTCTTTGTTAGGAAGAAGCCTGAGAAGTAAAAGTTACTAGGGTTGTGTTCAGATTAGGATCCCAAAAGCCTCCTCAATAACTAAAATTGAGAAGATACTTAATCCTCCTAAATATAACAAATAACAAATGGGGGGGGGACTCAAGTGGCATCCCAGCTAGTCCTGATATCCTAAATCAGGAGGAAAAGGTAGCAGACAAAAGTGTCAGGGCCTGTGAGCAGTTGCATGAGAGGCCTCAGCTAAAACAGTTTCCAAAGTTAGAGGCTATAAAAGCACATTTCTGAGTTCAGTGTCACCAGCAGTACCAGATGTGCCCTCTTTTTAAGTTAATAACTCTTGGGAGTGCTGTAGCTCTCCTGACTGCCACAGCAGGAACATTTTTTTTTTTCATGTGGGATTCATTTCTAACAAAACATTTTCAATATTAGAAGTTTCACTTCAAAATCACTATCATGAACTGACAATACTTAGAGTGCATGCAGCTGTAGAACTGCTATGGCAATAAAGTCCTAAATATGGTGGGTAACACACCTCTTACAGACCAACGTCCTTGCATCACTTAAGAAAAAAAAATATTATACTGTCAGCATGCATGAACATACTCTTTAGAGAGAGAGACATTCACATAAAACAAAGAACAAATGAAAATCAGGATCTGTAGGTCAGAGATTTTATAGACAGTACAACTGTGTTATGAATGCACTAGAGCAGTAGATATTGAATTATGACCACTGCTGCAGTCTTTCTTACACCTGGCATGTCTACCACAGAAGGCCTGAGTAGCAGGGCTGTGCAACCTTTCTCCTTTTGGTCAGATAAATGCCATTGTCTGAGGTATGCTGGCACATTCCTATATGCAGTCTATGTCTGATGGCAAGCACAATGTGGTAATAGGAGGTTAAACCTAACCCTCCTACCAAATGCCAGGCTGTGCAGACAGAAGACACTGTGAATCCAGATGCCTACCAAAACTACCCTCACTTGTGGAAACTAGAGTCTACATAGACTGGTGTAATGTTTAGACTAGGACTGTGATAGAGAGTCCTGCCTAGCCCTTGGATGTCCAAAATGAAAAGAAGGACAAAGGGGGATGGATGGAGGGAAATCTGACAGCAACAGTGATCATGTGCAAATGTTTACCATTATGGTAAGTTCTTAACAAAAAGTACTATGTTTGTTGTATAGATCACAGTTGCAGTCTTCATTACATCTGAGAAGATTCCCAGAGCTTAAGGCTTGAAAGTGACATAGGATCCTTGTTCAGAGGCAGACTGCAGAAAACCCTGAAAAACTGATGTGGCAAACCCTCCCTTTTTTCTGGACGTGATGATGTCCAGTCAATAGTATTCAGGAAAGATGTGCATGGAGGACAATACCATTGCCTCCAAGGTAGTGGTAGAGCTTATTTGCCTATGAAAGGCTATGGTAGCCACACTATCCCTGACTGAATGGGAGCAAATCTGCTGTTTGCACTCTTTACAATTAAAGGGATAGCTGATAGCAGAATCCAACACAGTGTGCTAGCCATCTGGAAATAGTCTGTTTTGACACTGGTTTCCCTTTTTTCTATCACATGAGAGACAAACAGAATTAGAGCAATGCTTTCAAAAGTATGAAAACTGCCAAAAACATATCAAAATGAAAAGGATTTTAATGACTGCTGGCTTGAGTACTCCTACACTATCACCTCCCATGATGCCTTGCACATCAGATCAGCTTGCAAGAAAGGAGTCAATAATATTTTTACAAGAGAATAGAAAATGGTGAATTGAGTAGATATGTGGCATACACTTTATTTTATTTGCTTGTGGAATTCCATAATAATTGCTTTCTATGGCTCTCTACCAGAGACAAAGGTCCAAAACCAAGAACAATTTTTAAATATTACTCAAAATCACTATAACATTTGTTATAGCATCAGATTTTGCACATAAATGCAGTTTCTAACAGTAACAACTATTAAACTTTAATGACTGGCATTATTGACTGACTATAATATTTATTGACTTTCTGGAAACAGAAAAAATTACAAGGTACAGGACAAAACTCAGACAAGATCAGGGACAGCAGAGATGTTTGCACCCTACTGCAATTCTCTGTAATTATGATACTTATAACTGTAAGCCCAGCATGAATAAATAAATAAATAAAATGGCATACAGGAAAGGAGTACACCCAGACTCTGAAACTGCCATTCTACAGAGAAAAGGGAATATTCTGAAAAATGATAATCTCTGATCTGGTATAAGCAGTTATGCATTTTTTGGTCATTCTGTCACAATATTCCATCTCTCGAAATAGAAAGGGTTAACATTTTTCTCCACAAATATGGTAGGCAGGATATCACATATATGCCAGTCAAACCTTTCACAATATGACAGAAAGTTTGCTGAAACATAAGTTCACATGTTCCCAATAAATGCAAGGTAACTGAGTCACAAGACCATTTATACCTTGCTGATACACACCCTCATGCTGTAATCCCTTTTCAAAAATGGCAAAGCAGGTCAGTCACAGAGTACATTCATGGGTACCCATTAAGTCATCCAGGCTTAATTTAAAGGATGCTAGAGTGTCACTTTGCTTAACTTACACAAGAGGTCTATTCCTGAGATGAGATAGGGTTTGGGTAATACATTTGTCTCTCCAGAGTGTTTTATTTATGTGCTGGCAGAGACTTAAATCCCTAGTTCTATTGTAAATGGAGCATGACATGCTCCCCTGCTTCATTCTAACAGCTGTCTTTATTGCCCCACATCCACTGGAGTGACTAGTAGACCCTGCAGTTGATTGTGGGGCAACTGAAACCAGGTCAGCTAGGCTGTAGTCAGGGCTTTATCCTTCTACACAATTGCAGTGGCACCACAAACAGAGTTAATTGAATTGCTAATACACAGAAGATCAAGGAGGATGGAGTCCCTAATGTCACAAAATGCAAAACACATCACAACTGAAGACAATGCAAGAAAACAAGTAAATTTGTTAGTGGAGCTTCCAACTTTTCCTGGTAGCTCAGGGACTTTAGGCCAACAATCTTTTTTGATATAAATCTCTGGGACATTTCCAATTGCTTCATATGTCTAGAAAGGTTCATTCCTAAGGGACATTGTACTCAATAGCTGGCCTAATTTGGGCTGCATAAATAGGGATGATAACTTATTTTAACTAAAACCTGTACACTGTAGTGCACTGTGCAGGCAGCATATAAACTGTAGCAACTGTCTCCTACATTTGTAGTAAGCAATTTGCTACAATTTAAACAAAATATATTTTTAAGTAAAATGATTTATCGGGAGAGAGGTTGGCATAATGGTTACGGTGTTTTCCTTATGAACATAAGGTGCAGGGTTTGATTCTCACATAGGGTAATTGGCTAGGCTTAAAATGTCCCACAAGGGCAGTTAGCCTAGTACTAATCTATGAGCCCATATGGTCATTGTAGTGATTTGTGCAGGCAAGGCAGGCAGGTTATAAACTGTAGCAACCATTTGCTGCATTTATAACAAGCAGTTTTCTACAATTTCAAATTAAATGTTTTGTTTTTATTACCTTTAAACTGAAACATAAGCACTGAAGCACTCCTTGCAGGAAGGTATAAACTGTATCAGGAGCTGAATGGCTGGGGGAGGAGTGGGAGGAAGCATGTCATGTATCTAGCTACCTTATTTGTCTGCCAGTAAAAGGAACTTTTTTTTGGGGGGGGGGGTCGATCTAACTGAAATAACATGATCATTTAGGGTTTATTACAGTGAAGTACTTTTATTTTTCATAGTATCAGTCCAGGGCACTAACTGAACCAGCTATGCTTTTGGGTAGAGTGATACAATCCCTGCAACATGTCTTTGGTCAGCATCTTCTCACTGTGCCATACCTGGTAAACTTCTTGTGGAAAGAAAACACACAGTATCCTCACAAGGTGTCCAAACTATCCAACTAACTCCTTTCGGATGAAGGGGTGGTGCTCTGGTGGTGCAGCAGAATAAAACACTAACTACTGCTCAGCTGATCAGGTTAAATTAGCAGCTCAGGTGGCTGATGGACAGACAGGGAGGAATGGCCATGTCCATCCTGAGGAGATGGCATTTGCTGCAGATGCTCCCTAGAGGACAGGCACAGTCCAAAGAAGGAAATTGCCCTTAGACACAACCTGTGAGCAAGAGGGGGAGGGGGGAGAAGAAAAAGTGTATAGGAAATATAAAATAATAATAAAAAAGTCACTGCATTGAAGTCCAGATGCTCGATCCCCCTAGACACTCTTAATATCCATGACCGGCTGCAGTAACACCAGAGCAAGTTTAGGGGTGGGTTTAGGGGAATGCTGGTAGACCTGGTGTGGATGTGGGGCACTGGGTTGGGTGTTGGGGCAGTATCAATGAAGCACAAGGACACTAAAAAAAATAAAATAAAATAAGAAAAAGCTGTGTTTGTAGTCTAAGATTATCCCAGATTGCTGAACTCCACACATTAATGTCGGAAGAGAACCTTGTTACTCTGAAATAGAACCTCATCATTGCTGCTTGGATTCATCTTTGATCCTTTCAGCCAGTACTAGGAGTTCATGACCATAAGTGAGAATGAGAACATACACGGACCAATAAATTGAAAGCTTAATCTTATGATTCAGTTCCCCCTGTTTATCACTACAGTCCAATATAATGACTATAGGACTTCCAGTGCTGCACCTACTCATTGTTCAATCTCCCAGTCCTTTTTTCTCTCACCGACAAACACCACCCACTCACTGTTCAATCTCCCAGTCCTTTTTTCTCTCACTGACAAACACCACTCAATGATACCATCACCTTCATCTGTTGAGAGGAATTCATTCATTTCCAGCAGAGAGTTATGACCACTGATTTGGAGGTGCTGATTTCATCCCTTCCACTTCACATTCAGGAGTGACTTTTACCAGTGGCTCTAGGGGATCATAGTCACTTGAAGCTAAAAGGGCTCAATCATCTGCAAACAATAAATACACAACCCATACATACCTAAACTAGGTTCTCTACAGACCTTGCTTGCACCCAATATCTTGACAATGACAATCACACACATCAAGTAGCAAAATATACATAAAATTAAAGCTGCATTGCCTGAAATCAGTGCAGTTATTAATATTGTAATACAATTTGTATCAGCTGAATGTTACTAGTGAACTACAATATTTTCTATGAAGTGGCAGTATGAATCCAAGCAGGGGCTCTTAAAAATGACATGATGAAAACCTCACTAAGAACTGATGCGAAAAAATGAGAGAAAGCTATTATTATAGTATGCATAAAGATGCTGGAACTAATAGCAGAAATCATCACCCTCACATTTACTTAATTCAATATCTGAGGTTGAATGGTACAGAACACTATATGTCATATAATAAAGAAATGAAGGGCAGTATGAACATGCCATGAATATAAGCATAATAAGCTAATACATGGGAAGTGAAAAACAATAATTAGCCAATCGTGTCTAATTTGTCCAAATGAAAAAAAAACACTTAGAATACTAATAATGTAATGTATTTTGTCCTATAACCAAGTGCATTATATCAGCAAGCAGAGTAGCACTGAAAAGTTCACTAAAAAACAAACAAAAAATGCAATACAATGATAGCCAACATCATCCATAATGTGATGTAATGCATTAATGAATAATGAATTAAGAATAGTTAAAAAGTTGAGATAGATGTGAAAAAGGAAATAAAATCTATTAAATATGGTGAATTGAGAATGTGGGTTAATGATCTGTGGACTTTTGGAGGAGGTGGGAAGAAAAATATAAATTGATTGCATTCATTTGTCTGATTCAATTGTTGAGGCTGAAGGGTGAGTGTTTGCTAATGGTTTCTCTAATCATCAGGTTTGGGGACTGGACAAAAAATGGAAGTGATTATTGAAGGAAAAGGTATTAAGGGATAGATTTCTACTTTATTTGATAAAAGAAAATTAGAAAGAGAACTGGATCAGTTTTGGGCTGATCATATTTCTATGAGAATTTTTTTCTTGGTTAGAAAGATGGGCAGGTAATATTTAAAGAGAAATATAAGAATTTTTATGGTTGGAATTTGAGGAAAAAAATAATGTATTTCTTATTTAAATATCCATAATGAATTGGCAAAAATAGAGAAATTCTTGATTTTTTTGAATATGAAAAGACAATTTTTTGAGAAAAATGAGAAAAAAATGTTAATATATAAACAGAAACATTTTGTGGGGCATAAGAAGGTGATATTCCCCTTTTTCCATTTTTAAATGAAATAAGTATTATTAGGGAAATTAGTAAAGAAGATGTTTACTTAAGTATAGTCAGAAAGAAATTTTGATGGTTATAGGGCAGTTTATAAGAAAGTTGTTTGATAAAGGAAAAAAGTTTACAAAAATAAAATAGAGTATAACAATTTTTCTAAAGAAGCATTAGATAGTTTAGATAGTTTAGATAGTTAAAGAAGAGTCAGTGGCAGGTAAATATAGTATGAAATATGAGCAGTGGTGACTGGTGACTTCAGATCAAACGGGGGACTGCAGGAGACAGCTGAATGGGCTGGGTCAATGTGAATGGGTGTGGCCAACTAGAAAGAGGAGGAGCTATGCTCAAAACCACAAAAACTGTAACTTTAATTAAATTTGCTGCCCTGGGTGCCAAGCCATTATTATGAGAGTCCAATCAAGACAAAATGAAGTGTAGAAGAAAAAAAATATTTCAATGCATTGGCTGCATGAGTATAAGTAATATCTAGATGGAAACAAAAAGGTTGTGAGGCATGAAAAAATAAATTACTTTTTAAATACATTACTGGAATGCCAGTCAAAATCAAGTATAAGAAAAACAAGCAGCACTCAACTCAAACAACTTCTCCTTGCGCTACAGTTCTAATTATAATTGATATTCAACTTTATTAAAGTACCAAGTAACATGCTGAAAGTAGCAATCTCTGTGATACCACCACTTGTAAAAATGTTTCTTATCCAAAAAAGACCTGCTGCCTGACAACAACTATCTACTTGTTTCATGGGAAAAACATGATCAAAGTAAAAAATGAAAAGCAAACAATAAATAAGCTCAACATACATTGCTTAAAGGATTACCACACAGGTTATAGACCACACATGATAGATTGGCATTCTGTTTAGTTTGCAGGTAAAGCCTGCAAAGAAGACTGCAAGTCTCCAACAAATGTAATGAGCTTCTTAAAATAATGTAATTATGTCATTTATTGCAAATACTGTCATATGCATTTCAATACCCAAGGCTTATACATTATCTAGTCATGTAAGTATTCTCTGCATGGCAACAACAGAACGGCTTTCAATGTTGGCAATTCTTTAGCAGTATGCTTATTAAAACTTACTTGCATCTTACAATCTCAGACAAGCTTACCTGATGGTCATTAAAACATTGCTGCTAAAACACAGAGCAACATGCACTCTCTGAATAATAATAAGCATAAATCAACAGTATAAAAATATGACAGAAACCAGAACATTCTGCAAAATCAAGGACAGATGAAAAAGCCACTGTAGTACTTGTGTCTACCTTGGATGGGGGGATACTCTGCACATTTATACTGCATAACTTCTCCTTGCCTTGCTTGGACACATCCAGAGTCACTACATGGGGGAGTGGGGTGCAACAGGTATGTCACAATTTGAAATGTCTCTGGCTGACTGTGATGGCCCTGACACATTTGTCATACCTCTCAACCTCAGAGCAAGAAATCTGGACAAAGCCATACATAGAAGTGGGACAAAGGCCCAAAAATAAGGACAGTTTTTAAATATTCCTCTTATAAACTTAGAAAGATAATAGAATAGTAAGTTTTGCATTAGTATGAATTTTCTGAAGGGTATGAAATCTAAAACTGAAATGTCTGTCATTATTTTCTAACTTCAGTCTTTAATGATTTGCCACTAATTTGCCAAAAAAACACAATTTTATGATTTGCCACTAATTTGCCAAAAGAACACAATCTAATGAAAAATGGACCAAAAATGTGATGCAAAAATATAAAATAGCCACACAATACAGCTGAGAATCTGTCAAAGAAGTGACACTTTTTTAATATTAGTACTGCTAACTTGAGCATCTGACAAAATAAAAGAATCTGCATGCATTTCTGAAATAAAAGTAATCTATAACTCTGATTATTAGAGTTATTTATTCATTTTAAACCCTCCATGTTTTCTTCCAAAATTGCCATTTTTGCAGAGTGATTATTAGGAGAAGAGCAACATTTTGAGCCAAAATCGGAGACAGTTGAGAGGTTTGGATATGCCTAATTCTATAAAGCAATTTATTTCCACATACCTCTCAATCTGTTAATGCAGGAAATCTGGACAAGGCCAAATATATTGGGGGAACATATAAGCAGTACTAAAAATTGCTCTTGTATAAATTGAGACAGCTGATAGAATAACAGGTCTTGCTTTAGCATGCATTTTTCTGAAGGTAATGAAGTCTGAAAATCAGTGTCTGTCATTATTTAGTGACTTAATTCCTAAATGATTTGCCAGAAAACCACAAATTTTATGAGGAACAAACCAAAAATAAGAAGCAAAAATCTGGACAGTTGAGAGGTATAGTTCAGCTGGGGCTGTCTTTGAGTTTGCCACCCTTCCCCCCTCACAAAATCATGGTCGAATTGAGTCTCCCTCCTACAGCCATTCCAATGAACCATTACTTAGCTATTTCACCTCATTTACCATAAACACTAATGTGCATGCTGCTTTACTTCTGCGATGATGTGGACTTCATTTGAAAGTTTTATTTTGCATTTTACAGCGCAAACACTAGTAGATATCTTCTAAACAAAGCAATGCAGTCTCACAATGAAAACAGACTTAACATTAAAACTTCTCTGCCTTTGAAACTCACATTCATTGAAACAGCATTGAAACCCACATTAAAAAAATACATTTTGCCAGTGGCAGATAAAGATTAACTTTGGGTTTGGGCTGTTTTCAAATCACAGGCCCTTACACATGAAACATACACCTGCTCTTTCATACACCTTCCTGGTTGTATTCAATTATATTCCTTGTACAATACTGTATTGAATTATATTCCTTGTACAATACTGTACAGTTTTAGAGAGTGTTTTAAATGTATTGTTTTGAACATTTTTCCAGTAAACAATGAAACAAAATGCATGCACCAATAATAACAAAACTGCCCAATTCAGAACATTTCCATCATAATAGTCTGCTCAAACTTCTACAGTCCACCAGTATCAGCACATATGCACAATCTCTGAAAAAGTAAAAGTCATCTAAATAATTCCACATTAAAGAGATCTGTAACTATTGAAGAGGTTGCTGCTAGCAAACAACTTTATATTTTATTGTTTCGTCTACAAATAACGTGCCTGTTTCTCTTGAGAAATAAATTGCCTATCTTACACTAAAAAATGATAAGCTAGTAATACTGCAAAAGGGAATGGATGGCAAACTGATAACAGGTTCATAGTTCTAGGTATCTTCACCAAAAAAGGAGTGCAGCATCTAACCCCTTTGCAACACAGTACAGTATCAGCAATGCATCTATCTACTGTGAGAGTAGAACCCAGAGCCTTCTGCATCAAAAGTAAGTACAGTACATGTTGTGCTATTAATAATGCAAGCTGACTCAGCATAAGCAGCACTAAACTTTTGCTCCCCTGCAGCTCTCAACTCCTTGTAAAATCTACTCACTCAGCTGTATCTCTGAACCTTGCAGCACAAGAAATCTGGAAAAAGCCAAAATTTATTGGGGGTGGGTGGTGGGACAAAAGCCCAAAAACCAGGGACACATTTTTAAACATTGCTTGTATAATGTTGGAAAGTTGCTAGACTAAAATGCTGTGTTACCACCATACATTTCACTGCCAAGACTTGAACCCAGGACCCTGTGCAAAACAGTCAGAGCAACATACCACTATGCCAAATCAGCTGTTTTGTGAAAGAGAGGAAGACTGAAACTTAAATGGCTACCATTTAGTGAATTCAGTTCTCACCATAGCTGTCAACCTCTTAGCACAAAACGCATGAACAAAGCCAATAATGGGGGAATACAGCTCCCAAGCATATTCAGTGAATTCAGTTCTCACCAAAGCTCTCAACCTCTTAGCAAAAAAACACCTGGACAAAGCCACTAATGGATGAATACAGCCCCCAAACTTATTCAGTGAATTCAGTTCTTAACATAGCTCCCAACCTTAGCACAAAAAACATGGATAAAGCCAATAATGGGGGAATACAGTCCCAAAAATAGGGACACATTTCAAATATCCATCTTATAAATGTAGAAAATTTCTAGAATAAAAACTTTTGTGTTACCATGTACTTTTTGAAGAATATGAAGTTTGAAATTCAAATGCTTATCATTTTTATTTAACATTTGTTTTAGCCAGGAAAGTCTGACTTGGAACAAAAGCCAATTTTCTGCAGAGGCCCAGGGAGAAACACTCCAAACAAAGCCTAAAATGATGAGGGAACAAATAGGGACATATTTTAAATATTGCTCTTAAAAACGTAGAAAGTTGATAGAATACTAGGTTTTGCATTAGCATGAATTTTCTGAAGGATGCAGAGTCTGAAACTCAAATGTTTGTCATTATTTAATGACTTCAATTCTCAGCTATTTTCCAGAAAGGTACAGATTTTAGGAGGAACACACCAAAAATATAAGACAAAAATCTGGACATTCTGTGAAAATCTGTACAGTTGAGAGATATGCAAGGGAGGTCATGCAGACTCCACACAGAAGGCACCCCAGCCAAGAATAAAACCAGAGAACTTTTAGGTGTCAGGCAACAATGCTACCACTGCACCAATGCACTACTGACTTTGTAAGGACACAAAACTACAGAAACCACAGATTTTATGAGGAACAGACCAGAACAAGTATGAGGGAAAAATCTGCACATTTTTTACAAATGATGGTGGGTAGGGAATTCAGGCTCTTGCCACCTGGGCTCAGCCTGGTCTCTACCCACCACCATATAGCACTTGGGGCATATTGCACACAGACACACACACACACACACACACACACACACACACACACACACACACACACACACACACACACACACCCTTTGTATTCCTTACCTCAAGTTGTAACAGCCCAGAAATGCATTCAAAGTCCGTAAAACAAGTACATCTACAAAACACATCTAAGCATGTCCTTCCATCTAGCCCATGATGATGAGAGCAAGTCCTTTCCGCGAGAGCAGCAAGCTGGGTACTACCCTGCCTGCGGACATTGCAGTCCGATCCCCCCTTCAAGTATACGCAGTTGCAACTGCATAGACTTCTGGGATAGTGCTTCTGCATTCTCTCTTTCTAATCTTGACTGCTGGTGAGACAGTCTGCATTCTGTGCGCTGGTACACCAGCAGTCCAGAAATGCCACGAGTGCGCATGAGCGACGTTCCATGACTCATGTTTTTATTTTTGTATTTTCTTTTTTATTTTATGTTTTTATTTTATTTACTTCTTTGTTTACAGCTGGGGGGGCTGCAGTCCTACAACCAAATAGCATGAGCCACCCCTGAATATGAGGTATATAGAAACTTAAATATTTGTCAGAAGTAATTGTTGTTTAATGCTTTTATTGAATTGTTAGATAAGGGTAAAGTCCTTAAGGAAGTTTGTGAAGGAATTATTACATTTATTTGGAAGAAAAAAGGAAGTAAAATGACATTAAAACTGGATGCCTATCACATTAAATGATGCAGACTATAACATTTTTAAGAAAATATTGCATGTAAGGTTCAATGAGATTTTATATGAAGGCTTGGTGGAAGGAATTTTTGGTGTTAAAGGTAGACATAGTCAGGTTTTATTAGCAGTGGTAAGAGAGATTGTTGATGCCATTATAAGTGGTAAAGATGATGTTAGGTTACTTGTAGGGAATGTTAAAAAGATGTATGATTGTGTACAGCATGATAGATTACAGAATATTTTGCAGGAATATAGTTTAAGAAGTACTTTTGAGTGTTATTAAATTTGTATATAATAATGCAAGCATTAGAATTCTGGTTAATGGGTGATTAGGTATTGAAATTTTTCCTGAGGAGAGATGTGAGGTGAGCACTTCTTTGAGTGGGATTTTATTTGCTCTGGTTATGAATGTAATTGGTTTTAAGATAAGAAACTATGAAGATGGTTCTTAACTCAGGGATAGTACATGTGTTCCAAATTTTTGTCTTATGCAGATTATGTTATCATTATAGTTATGAATCAAAAGTGGATGGGTAGAACATCATGTTTTGTACAAATGCTTTTGCCAGATGTTGAGTTGGAATTAAGAAGAAGAAAAAAATAAAAGATATGGAGAGAAGGGCAGATAGAAGAGTTTTTTTTTTCTATGAATGAAGTGAATTTATTGAGAATTAGATTTTGGAAAAAAAGAGATAATTGAGGGACAATGATGATAAGTCTCTAAATTAAATTAAAGGAATAGGGAGAGTCTTTACATTTTTTAAATGTTCTAGTAAAAGAAAATATATTTGATTAACTCAGTTATTTTGAATAAAAATTAGTTATTTACCAAGAGAGAGAGTGTGTGTGTGTGTGTGTGTGTGTGTATGTGTGTGTGTGTGTGTGTGTGTGTGTGTGTGTGTGTGTGTGTGTATGTGTGTGTGTGTGTGTGTGTGTGTGTGTGTGTGTGTGTATATATATATATATATATATATATATATATATATATATAAAAAACTTCGAAGAAATATGAAAGATGGTCTTTTACAAGCTGTGTTTTTTTGGGGGGGTCTAGGTTAAAGGGGTGTTATATATCAAAAGTAGGAAAGTTGTTTTAGCATTAATTAATCCCATTGTTTAGGTAGTTTATCTAAGTTTGCATAAGGCTTTGTTTGATATTGAAAGGGAAGTTGTGGAGTTTGTAACAAGTCTGCTGCATTGTACGTATGGTGAATTGTGAGATTTTAAAGGGAAAATGAAAATAAAATGATTAATGATATTGGAGAAATCATGGAATATCAAAATAAAGTAAAATTATGAGACTTAAAGGTTACTAATTTGAAAAGTACTCACAATGTTTGGTATAATAACATTCTTAAAAAATAATTTCAGGTTAATCTTGAGAAGGGTGGAATAGTGAAATTACTGATGCTGTCAAAGCTAGAAATAAAAGATTTGAGAATATCCTAGATGCACAATATGTTTATTTAGAATGAGTATAGATAAATTACCTGTAAACAGTAAAATGCTATACAATATTTTATCACAAAGATTAAGTTTATTTTGTCAGGAGGTAGAAATCTCTTAGCATATGTTTTAGGCTGTGAGAGGGTTAAACATTTTATGGAATAAGATTTTCAACGATAGCTATTTTAGTATATTTGAAAAGTTTGAGAAATTGAAGATGAATATGATTATTTATGAATATTTTGGACATTAAAAAACAAACATTGTTTTATTTTGGGTTATTTGGAATATTTGGAGGAATAGACTGAAGGAGATTGTGTTTAATAAAAGGTGGATCATAGCTAATATTCTTACTAAGATTAGATTTTGATTGTGGAAAAAAGAGTGACAGGAGATGGGGATAACAGATAAGATATGTATATACTTGAAGTATTTTGATAAGTAAGTGTTTTTTTATTATGTTGTTTAATATTTAATTGATTTAAAAATGTGAACAATAAAATATGATTGCTCTTTTTGATGGATGTTGTGGGATCTTTTACATCCACTGAGGTACCACCAGCACATATTTCAAATGAAGGACGACAAACTCAAGAGTTCAACACTCCCCTTATGCTGTACTGTAGTGTCAGCAAACAATCTATGTGATGTAGTAATAGAACCCACAACCTTCTGTACTAAAAGCTAATGTGCTGCTTATTGCACCACTGACAGTCTCCCCTTGTGCAGAGAAATGACCACTATTATTCAACGTTCGCATGGTGCAAAGCATAACTGGAGGCTAAGGTTAACCAGTGACATCGATGGCCCTGATAGGTCTTGTTCCAGGCTATTTAGGAGGCATCCTGGGATATCATGGTACATTGATGCAGTGCTTTTGGCCTTAAAAAGTGTGCATCTAGGACTGCTCACCTGTGATAATTGGAGGGGGGTTATTTGATAGTATTACCTGGGGTGGTGGCTGGGAGAGAGAGAGAGAAGTAAAATTGGAACTGAATTCGTTGGTCATATTTTTATGGCATACAGAACCTTGACAGAAGGGCTCTGTTATATACATGCATAATTAAAGTTGGTATTTCCAAGGTGAAAATAGTAGAGGAGAGTGTTCCTTTGGCAGCCTTTCAGTTGCAGCAGATAAAGCCAAAAAGATAAAGGTCAGAGTGTTAAATATACTATGCACAGCATGTTACAATGGAAAAGGCTCAAAGATGGTTCACAGTACAAGAACTTGAGGTTTGAGGAATGAGAAAAAAGTTAAAATTATGATTTTATGTACAATTTTTCATATTTTAAGTCGTACATGCACCAGCTGGGAAGAAAGACATTACCCAAAGGAAGAAACAAGCAGAATCATATAGTGGTCCTTTAAATGAAACATTTAAATAATTTATGAAAAAAGTGTCTTCAATTTTGAGTATGACTTGGAAAAATATGTTAGAACCTCCTTAGTTTAAGAAACTGTTTTAAGTATTGCAAAGTATGAAAAACTGGTGTGTTTTCAGAAAGTGAAAGAATAGCTGATCTAAAGATTGGCAGTAAGATTTTTTGAGGCAACACAAAGTAAGAATGCAAAAACAATACTGAAAGAAATGTGAATTTTCTTGGATTTAAAGCAAGTCAAAATTGCTGTTCAATAAAAATTCGGTGAACATACCCAGTGAAGCTAAAGGAGA
Organism: Protopterus annectens; assembly: GCF_019279795.1. Lineage (NCBI taxonomy): Eukaryota > Metazoa > Chordata > Ceratodontiformes > Protopteridae > Protopterus > Protopterus annectens. Next base: position 607,745,198 of record NC_056735.1, read on the forward strand.
ATTGTGTTATGCCTGAATTACAGCTGAAAGCTCTTTGCATATATGTGCTCACGTGTGTGTGTGTGTGTGTGTGTGTGTGTGTGTGTGTGTGTGTGTGTGTGTGTGTGTGTGTGTGTGTGTGTGTGTGTGTGTGTGTGTGAGTGTGTGTGCATCTGTCTGTCTGTGCTTGTGCATCTGTGTATCAGTCCAGCATGTTGAGATGATAAAGCAACAAAAATAAATTTGGAGTAGCAGAAAACATTTACAAATGGAAGAACTTTACGCAGAACCGAAATCTTATGAATCTTTTGAAAAAGCAGTCAGAGAGCTATGGCAATATGAATAGAATGCATAGATAAAAAATAAGTATTCCTCAGTGGTGAATTTGTAAATGATAACTGCATATACTTACAAAAAGAATGATAATCACCCTAAGTACATATGTGGAATTGCTGTAGTAGTAAAACAGATTCCTTGTAAAGTGCTTTTGCATTTCACTGACCTCATTGCTGCCTCTGGCAATGTAGTCGTCTTTGTTAAAAGTGTTCCCAGGTTTAGTCAGTTGTTTGGAGCTTAGTTCTTTACCATTATGATTTTACATTAAAGGAGACAGTGGACTGTGCTTTATTGGCAGTTGTGGGGTAGCTTAGTCTGTTCTGAGCTTGGAATCCTGGAGAAAGAATGAGTGTGAACCTTTAGTTTGCCACACAGCTATGCCTGAA
>NC_056735.1:607750898-607768398 GCF_019279795.1 Protopterus annectens
TCCTAACTCACATCCTCACTCCCTAACCCTAAAACTCCTCTCCCACTCCCTATACGTCTGCTGCACTTAGTCACGTTAACTTAATGTGTTCAGGTAAGATATGGGAGCTGATTGCCCGAATTGTGAGTTCCAGTGTGAGAGGCACCCAACAAAATCTACAAGGAGCTCAAGACTCTGACTTTGAGACAGTAGTTTTTGAGTGTTTAAGACTTCAGTGCTTGTAGTAGAACCAGTGTTATATACGGTAGTTAAGAAGTGCATGTCACTTGATATTTACCCATTTCATTCAAAGTTTAGAATGGTATGCCACACTTGGATGCATGCTATAAATATTGTATAATTGCACACCAATAGAGAGACCCTCTTTCCAGTGCAATGTGCTAAGCTTCTAAAGGATAAAAGTCTGATTCTTTTTTACAGGTGCAGCAAGCTATTTTACAGCACTTTGGCTCTTATATGAAACTAGAGTATATTTTAGCAACTATTTAACTTATAATCTGTATTCCTCCATTTAACTGAGTAACACTTGTATAGCACAATAATTTAAGCAAGTATATAATCTTTTATCTTTAAAATATTCATTAAGGCTCCTACATTATCAGAGCAGTGTATGACTTTCTTGATCTTGAACCTGTCTGCCAATATAAACACTGGTTTGTATATTATAAAAGGTTCTATAATGAAACATTATTGGGAATAGCTACAGTTCATAATATTGGAAGTCTGACAGAAAAAACATTATTTTTCCTTGACTCAATGCAGGCTGCTGTGTGTGAGATTGTGGTACAGATGGGCCTGGGGATTTGTCCTTTCCTCGTTGTAGTACAATACTTGGTATATAATTATCAGGGGGTGTGGGGGGCACAGGGGGGCTTGTTCCCCTACACAAAATATTGCTTTATATTATCTTTTTTCATTATTTTGTAGTATATATTTTTTTTGTTTGCTTATGTGAGCATTCACTTTTTGATAATGTAATTGTGGGAAAATCTGAACTGATCAACAAGGTGGCACAAAAACAGTCTTCTTTTAGGAACATAACCATCAGTAGTGTCAATTTGTGTATGTAACTAAGGAAGTAACCTGGGAAACACCACAATGCATTTGTACATAAAGGCTTCAAAATCATCCAAGGCCTGATGCGAATCTTTGGTAAAATGAATTCACTTTTCTGGCAGCAAAACCTATTTTAATGGCCATTCCCATTTTTCTATCATGACTTTGGCTAAAATACTATTCAATAAGTAAACTTATTGTGTACAATTAATGAAAAGTTAACATGACCCAAGCCTTTATGGATCTTCCTGTAGCATTCATTTGTGAACAATGCAAATGTTTGCAGATACTTACGCCTGCCTAACTTATAGGCAGGATATCTTCAAGGACTAATAACAGCATGCAAGTCAAAACATAGTAAGCTACTAACCCACACAAGCCTTTTTCACTTTCCCTGTTGTGAGGAAACAACTTAGTGTAAAAATAATAAATGTAACAGTTCCACGATTTAAAGTACAATAGCTCTGCCATTAGAGGCAAAGAGGGAGTCATCCATGTTCTGAATGAAACAGTTCACTCCTACCTGTCTTCAAAATCTAGTGAATGACCAAACTAAATTGTTCAAATCTTGTTTAGTTATTCAAACAGCACATGATAATCAGACCTCTTGGCTATCTCTGTTTTTGAGGAAAGTTTTTATTTTCAGGCCTGATTTACCCCTGTATGTCCCTATTTTTGGAGGTATATCCCTGTCTTCCAGCTTGATTTTCCTTTCATACAATTTTCTGAATTCCACTCATCACATGATTTTTGAAGCTGTCTAGTAAAGTTCTTATTTTCAGGCCTGATTTACCCCTGTATGTCCCTATTTTTGGAGGTATATCCCTGTCTTCCAGCTTGATTTTCCTTTCATACAATTTTCTGAATTCCACTCATCACATGATTTTTGAAGCTGTCTAGTACACAGAACACCACGCAGCCCGACCAACATACTAGTTTTTCAACAATAATTTAAAGGACACGCATCTTACTTCTCCCTTTTTCTTGCACAAAAATAAATAACCCTGTGAGGTAGAATTTTGCAATTCAGTTTATTACAGTCTACAGATTTCACATTGTTTCTTTGTTAATGTGCTTGTATTTTCCATCATTTTTGTAACTATCTGTTTTTTAACATGTTTCTGAGTAGCATCCTGCATTTCTACTGGAAGCAGGAAGAGTAATGATCTGTTTGGTATTCAGATTTTATGCTAATTACATATTCATTTGTTTTTTAAGCTGGATGTTCTTACTTTTAAAAGGCCTTTGCTCTTATTTTCAGTGTTTGCAGTTTGAGAGATTCGGCGGTCATGTCTGAAATACTGCTTAACTGTCATGTGAAAAATCAGACTACTTAAATTCTCTAAACAGAACTGTTTGCACTTTACAGTAGCACATGTCTTTGCTGTTGCATGGCAAGCTGATTAATCTTCATAGTCGCCATATTTTAAGAAACACATCTCAAGAGTTTAAAAGCATTATTTCTGTCAACAAAGCTACTACTTTGGTAGCAGGAATTGTAAATACATATACAGTTTTGTAATGAGAACAAGGTGTAATTTGCTCCAGCAGTTCCTGCATCAAATCTCAGTGGATTAATCTTTCTGTTCCAGCAACTATTTTTCAATGAGACAAGATATAGCTGTTTAACTACCACAAAGAAATAAGAAAAGATAAACTTATTATTTTAATTAATAGCATTCAAAGACTACAGTTAACAAAATCACATCTTAACCACATAATTAAACAACGATAATAATTATTTGATCCGTACTTATTTTGTACAAGTATTTAAAGAAAGCATGTCCAAACAGCAGTAAAGTTTTACAAGAACATATTTTAAATTAAAGATGTTTGTAAAACTAATTCTAGGGATAAAACTAAATGAGTATTGGACAGTAGTAGAGACTTTAAGACAAATAAATGCAGAACTTGAAAGGAACAGCTATCATTTTTAATTCTATGTTACAGACCATAGAAAAATGTAGTATGCACTGCATGTATGTATGTCTTTATTTATTTTGTATGTTTTTATTGGGGAAGTCTGACTGCTTGAAAAGTACCCATTGTCAGCAGAGGCCCAGAGAGAAAAGCACCACAGTATATCTATTTACATGTAGCAGAATATATAAAAATTATGTACATAAATAAAGGATTTAGTTATATATTTACTTAAGAGATAGCCTTTTCACAAATCAACAGATATAAATAAAGTTAATCACAAGAAGTCATCATGTTGAGGTGAATTATGATAGCAGAAGTAAGCATCATACTATTTTTTTTATCTGTATTAGGAAAGAGTAGTGGAGGACAAAGTTAAGAAGTGGAAGGATAAGAAACTTGAGATCCATATAGCAAGGTACTATATTTAGTCCCACAAGTATTGATTATTCTTGGTCTTTGATGATCTATATATACATATAAAATTGAACTGTTGCTTATTTTATTTTCACTATCAGTTTTAGTACTTTTTATAATCCATTCTTATTGTTTTGTTATGCATTTAGTTTTTTGTTTTAAAGGAAAAGGAATTATGGGGAATGAGAGATAAAAAAAGAAGATTTGAAAAGTAGAGTTTAAAAAAAAAAGAAGTACTAACTTGCTAACATACTGTCACATCTCGACAATATAAGTTTTAATTACATGGCTTTTTAAAAGTGGAAGGGAGAGAGGAAGAAAGAAGGAAAAGAGAATAGAAACAAGCATTGGTTTGTTATTTTTTATATTACAATAAATGTATCTGTCTTTTGTTGCATACTGCAATGTTGTTTAATACATAACAAATTATTCATTTTTTAGTAACAAAGCTATTTCATCTCTCTACTTATTCTGACATAATTGAGTATCTTATTGTTTATGACATTATTTTTATTTTTGTTTCTAGAATGTAAGTGATACAACAGTTACGTTTTATGGAATTGTCTTTTACACAGTTTATCTGAAATATATTTTTATTTTTTTTTTGTTTAGAATGATCATTTTAATGTTGTTTATTAATTACCACATTATTTAACCTATTTTTCTTGACTCATCGCTTCATGACAACTTACAATTCATTTCAGAGTGTGGTCTTAGTGAAATGTGGTAACATGTTATAGGTAGTGGAAGAGTAAGATAGAATATAATGAAGGTAGTTGACTAGTCTTTAGTGTCATATATTTTTTTATTATTCCCAGAAATATTCAATTTATATTACTCTTGTACTATCTTTATATCTCACTATGGACTATGCATTTACAAACATTGCAGTATCTATTAACAGACTGGTATTGGTATTCATTATCTATTTCTAGTATGTAGTACCGTAGTACTATATTCCACTTATAAATGGTTTATTGGATTTTTGTTATGTCATACTGTATTAATACATCTAAGATCATAACTAGGCAGTTCCTGACTGTAATTTGCTGCTAGTTTGAAAGACAGTTTGAGTGAATGATGTCACTCAAATTAGGAGTTTTTAACTCCAGAAGGGTTTGGAGTTTTTTCTTAATTACTAGTTTGTGTTATCTATTGTTGAAAATATCATTACTGATGTTCACTACAACTCGCATAAATGACCACTATTTAAACTTATCTTTGGTTTTACAACCTTATTGTATGATTTATATAATTATTGTTGTGTTCCCTATATCTATCTCTTATATATTAGCAGTCAAACAACTAATAACACTTAGAGTTAGAATGTATTACTATGCAAACAATTTAAATCATGACTTCCTTACATTGCATTTCACTTAATGTGAATGGTTTAAACAATCCAAACAAGAGACTATATTTAATTAAATATCTTAAACTTCAAAATTCTCAACTGATATTCTTACAAGAAACCCATTTGATATAGAATAACATTACCAAATTAGACTCTAAATCATTATCTCAGTTAGTACTGAACATGTTAAAAAAAAGAGGTGTTGCAATATTATGGAATAACAGACTCCCTGTTCCTAGAATAATAGATAAATACCAAGATAATAAAGGTATGGTAGCATCTGTCACAATAGAAATTAATAGTAAAATATCTACATTATTTAACATATATTGAATTCCTGGCTTTGGACTTAAAACAGCACAGCAACACATAGAACACATTACTCAATTTTCAAAAGGCAACACAATTCTAGCTGGTGATTTTAATTGTATTTTTGATAGTAAAGACTCTACCTTCACTGGAAATAGGAGGATTACATCCACTGCCAAGTTATTAAAATAATTTACTGATTCCTTTTGTTTGAGAGATATAAATAACTATGCAGATACTAAATCATTATTCTATACATTTTTTTCTCACAGGCATAACTCATTTTCAAGGATAGACAGAGTTTTTATTTCTAATAATTTAGTTGATTCTTTATCCAATGTTAAGGTGATTGCATGTCCCTTCTCTGATCATAATTCTATAACCTTTGACTTATCTATTTACTCATTTTATAATGATCATATAAAGAGGATTCCAGCCTACATCTCTAATTTGAATGATTTTAAACCCTTCATATCTACAGAAGTTCAAAACTTTATCAAACTCAATACTACTAAAACACTTCTAAAATTTTCATATGGGATGCAATGAAAGTCTACATATATGGTAGGATAATTGATTGGTATAAAAAAAAGAATTACATTTGATAAAGAGTTAAAAGTGATTCAAACAAACCTTGATAATTTGAATCTACTCCTTTTAAAAAACAAGGAAGATAAAACTATTAAAAAACATATAGATTCTTTAAATAAGAAGTATCTTGAGATTTTAGATCATAAGATAAAGATTAGTTTAGAGAAGTTTAAATGTATTACTTTTTCATCAAACCCTAGATCCAGAAATATGCTTGCCAACAAAATTAAAATAATGAATAAATTTAATCACATTAAGGAACTTTATTCACCTCAAAAAAAGAAAAAGGTTTCTGGACTTCATAACATATTAAATGAATTTAGAGATTTTTTTCTAAACTTAATCAGTCTACTGAATTAATAAACCCCATAACTGATATAAAGTCGTTCATTAATAAAAACACAAAAAAAGTTAACTGTTCGACAAGTTGAATCATTAGACAGACAAATAACCCTTAATGACATTCAAGTACAAATTAACAAATTAAAACAAAACAAAGCCCCGGGTAATGATGGTATCATCCCTGAAATTTATAAAATTTTACCTACAAAAGTTCTCTCAATTTTACACTCAGTTTTCAGTATAACCCAAACTAAAAATTTAGTTCCACCATTGTGGAAATATACCTCTATCACTCCTATTCTAAAACAGGAAAAAAGATCCTACCAAATGTAATTCATATAGTCCGATTTCTTTATTAAATACAGATTACAAAATGTTTATGGCTATTCATGCAAATAGACTCAAAAGTTTCCTTCCTAGTTTGGTAGACTCTGATCAAGCTGGCTTTATTATTAACAGAACCTCATATGACAACATTAAGAGAATATTAACCTTAATAAAATCAGTTAAGAACTTTAAAAATAACCTAACTATAATTAGCTTAGAGATAAATTGTGCTTTTGACACAATAAACTGGGACTATTTATTTATTCTACTGGGAGAACTTAACTTTTCCAAAAATTGTATAAATCTTATTACCCAACTTTATACTGGTTGTCAAACATATGTTAAAATAGGTTCCTATATTTCACAATTTATACCTACTGAAAAAGGAACCAAACATGGCTGTTCATTATCTCCCCTTTTATTCACCTTTATTATTGAACCATGTGCTAATCTGATCAGGGATAATACTAACATTAAAGATTATGATTTGGGTTTTAATGAAACATCAAAAATACAACTGTTTGAGGATGACATCTTGATTACTTTGGGGGGTAAAAATCCTACCTTGACAGAGTTATTTATTAATATGGACAAGTTTCAAAAAAACTCGGGTCTTAAATTTAATCATAATAAAACACAAATTCTATTAGTTGGTCAAAAAAAATTTATCATTCAAGATAATTTTAAGAAATATGTACCCCTAACTCAACATATCTAGGTATTATTTCTAATAACTTAAAAGATACATTAAAAATAAATTTCAAATTATTCAAATAATAGAATCTCTAACAAGTTCATGGTTAAAAATAAGATTCGCAATGGAAGAAAAGTTGTCATATATAAAGATGGTTTTACTTCCTAAAATCTTGTATACAATAGAGTCTATATCTATACCCCCTACCCATATAGTAATTAAAAAGTTTAATTCTCTCATTAATAAGTTCCTCTGGAATCCAATTAAACCCAGAACTGCATTATCTATCCAAATGTTCAGCTGGGATAATGGTGGTATTGCTTTTCCTAATCTAGAATTTTATGCTATTTCATCCATAATTAAAACTATTACTCTTCTTATAGATAGTAAATATTCAGCTAAATGAAAAGATTATATTCTTTGTTTATCTCAACATCCTAATAATACTTTTGAAATTAATATGTTAAACTTAATAAATAATACTTTTATTTGGAGATTGAAATAATTTTTTTTGTATCATTACATTCAATTATATAGATCTAACTACATAATTTTAATTTTGAAATCTTTCAAAAACTTTATTCTTAGACACAAATTATATGAATACTGGATATTTCTTATTTTCCCTATAGCCTATATTCATAATATCATCTTCACTACAGATTATCATAAAATGTATTTATTTAAACAAAAGCATTTACTAGTTTTATATCAAATGATGAATAATAATGAGTTAAAATCACTTAACATTCTTATTGAAGAGAATAATTTTGATTCATCCTCTTGGCTTGACTTACAAGAAGCTAGGAAATATATCAAAGATAAAGTCAATCTTATTCCTTCTACAACTAAAACAATACTCCCCAGGCTAATACAGTATTTAATGGTTCTCATTCAACAGAATTACTCTAATAAAATTAGTCTCTCTCACATATACAAATCAATAAAATCAGACTTAGATATTCATTCAGAAAATTATTGGAAATCTTTTATTACCATTGATAATTCTTATCCTTCAGATATTGATAAATTATGTATACTCCAATCAGCTCATAAAACTACATCTTCTCATAAATGGAGAATTTTTACTTGGAGATTTTTGAACAGATCATTTCTCACTCCATTTAAAGTCAACAAGATATCTAAAGAAAAAGTTTTATGCTGGAGATGTAAGAAAGTTATTAATGTGGATTGGGCACACATATTTTATGATTGTTATCTTTTAAAGAAATTTTGGGATGACATCAATAACTTCCTACAAGCTATCTTTACAGATAATTTTTCAATCAATAAATCACTTATTTTGTTTAACACTCCAGTCCCAAATTGTGCAAATTCAAAAAAATATTCAATTCTGTGGTCTGCTCTATCCATTGCCAGGAAAGAAATCACTAAATATTGGAAATCCTCTCAAATCCCTTCTTTTCAAAACTTTAAAGATCTTCTCATGGAAGTCTCTAAATTTGAAATGATGACAGTTAGAGCTAGATCATCAGGGGAACACAAAAACTTACAATTATTGGAAAAGTATAAATGATCTACTGGTAAACCAGTAAAATCATTGTAGTTTCATTTTATTTTATTTTTTTTAATTTAAATAGCAAACTTCATCCATAGGTAGTGAACACTTTTATAAATAGTTATGTTTATTCTTGTTTTTGTATCAATATTTTCTATTTTTATCTATTGTATCAAAAAATCTTATCAACTATTTTATAACAGTTGTATGTTTTAGTTTTGATCTTAATAAAAAAAAATTATCAGAAAAGAAGAGGAAGGATAGTGTGTCAAAGGATTCTAAGGAGAGGAAAGTAGGTTTGGAGTAAAGATAAGGGAGAGGGTGGATGACAGTCTGGCTAGGGAAAGAAGCTAGGAGTATACAAACAAGTGTGCAAAAAGAAAGAAAGGGGTAGCAAAGGATACGATGATAGAAAAGTTAGTTGGGAGGTGGGTTGCTTGATGTTTGATAGTAAGTATGTTCACAGGTTAAGTTAGGATAATGAGGTGTACTCGTAAACAAGTGAGGAGTGGGAAACTTAGCCAGAAATTGAGCAAAAGCATAGTCAAGAATTAAGTAAATATTCTATTTAAAGGTCTTTGGAGTGTGGAGTTCTGATCTGGATCAGATGGATAAAGGAAGGCAGTTCCATTTTTGGCAACTGAGAAAGAGTATATTTTATGGTAATGGGATATGAAGAATTTGAAAATGCTCAGAAGTTGTTTGTCAGTAAATCAAAGTAATTTATTGGGGAGGAAGGTAGGTATTATTGATTGCAAAGCAAGGCAGGCCTCAGGTTTTATAGGATGTTGGAGATAGTAAGATGTGAGATGGTTAGGATGCAAGCAAGTTCTATTCATTTCAAGGCTTTGAGTGTTGTGCAATGATGGGGTTGGTATTTGTTATGAAAGGGAAATTTAGTGGCTTTATTGTAACATAGTTCACAATTTGCTTTAATGGATGTCTGGAAGTTAGTGAGTATGTGGGTACCATAGAATACTGAAGGCAGGAGAAAGGTAATTGCAAGACTGTTTTTGCTGTATTACTTAGGAAGCTTTTGTATCTATAAAACATGCCTAGGATTGAGTGAAGCTTTCATGTTGAATTGAACACCGAGGTCAAATTTTATATTACCATCTGCTATATCACCAAAGATCATAGTGCTGGAGACAACTTCAGTATTATTTAGTGGCAGAATTTTAAAATTAGTTTGTCACATGTGTGAATTAGGCAAAAATAGTAGTAATTTTTTTGTTTTTTGGGGGGATGAAGAATAACTGGGCATTATAGAAACAGATTCCAACAGAAGTTAACGTTTCTTGGGTAAGATGAAGAAGTTGTTACATCCTGTAAGATGCACATATGAATGTTGAGTCATTTGCATATTGTATAAGAGAGGCATATTCAGGAGTTTACTGATGAATATATTAAAGTGGAGGAGTCCAAGGACTGAGCCTTGGGCTGTTCCTGTAGTGATAGGAAGATTGTGAGATGGTATTCTGCCTTTTTTATTACAATGCTGTCTGTCAGAAAGGTAACTATTGAATGACTGTAAGGAGGAGAGAGATAAGCTGAGTTTAGACATTTGATTAAGGGGGTTACTATGGGAAATAGTATCAACAACTTTGGAGAGATCCAAGAATAGAGAGGAAACCAGTTTGTTATAATCACTGTGTTTGTTTATGGTTTCCATGAAGGATATTAGGGTAGTAGTTGTGCTATGGGGAGGGTGGAAGCCATGTTGGTTGGAGACTAGGAGTCACTGTTGTAAGATGTAATAGAGAAGTTGTTTGTGTAAGCATTTCCCAAGGATTTTAGAGAGAGAGAGAGAAAGATGACAGAACTGAAATGAGAAGAACGTTGGTTACATCTACTGGAGTATCCCCTCTGTGCAAGGGTATGATGCATGGTTTTTCCAGATGGTAGGGACATTGGATTCTAGTAGAGATATATATTAATTAAGACTGACACAGGATTGGCTATAGCAACAGCTGACATTTTAAGGTTTGCAGGTGGAAAGTTGTCTGCAGCCATACAGTATGGTCTGACTAGGATACACTGTTAGTAGAGAACGTTTTTGAATTAGATGTTCGGGCTATGTTGTTTATTGATTGTGATTAGTGAGAGGGGAGACAAATATTGGATGCTGTTAATAGAATACTATGAAATTCTGTGGGACTGGTGATATTAGGCAAGTTGGCTTGAGGGGGAGATGGCCTGAAAGGAGGTGGTAAGTGTTTGGCTGAAATGGCAATGATATCTATGAAATAGTTAAGCAAACACTGCTCCGAATCCACAAATTAATCTTTTAATTACTCTGTGTAAGTGCTTTAATTTCCAGTAGTTACAGAAACATCATCAGACAATTACAATGCACTAAGTCACTTCCTTTTAAATAAAAAAGGTGGCAAAACCTACAAATGATTAATTAATTGACCAGTAAAAATTTGAATCAAACATTTTGTAAAAATTCTGAAAGTAAATACAAATATAAAATCATATTATATTCTTATAACTTTACATATATGAATTTATGAAAACTCTAAGTAATAAATTGCATACTACATATACAAAAGATGTAAATAAATCAAAAACCAAAATGCTATATGCATATTGTATAAGACTAAAACTCATAGATTACAAGCTTTTAACATTAAAATGGGCTTGATAGATATATGGTCATGGCCCTGGGGAAATGGTGGCATTTAAATAAATTTGCCAAAGTAATTCTCATTTCTCCACAATCGTCTCCCAATTTCCCCTTCTTTTAAGTGCACCCACCTTTTCTAAAATAACAAATTGAAACATTTTAAAACCCAAACAGGTTGTGGAATGTTTGTAAAGGGCATTACTTGCATTATTACTTCTAATAGCATAAAGGTGTTTGTAGATTCTTGTGCGCAGAGGGCCATTAGTTTTACCAACATAAAATGCAGGACAAGTGGCACAAAAAGAAATGTACACTACTCCCTTAGTGTTACAGTCAAATCTACCTTTAACAGTAAGCAAATCAGGCTAACCATGTACCACGAAAGTACTTACTTCCAAAATGTACCTGCATTGTCGGCATGCCCCACATTTTTTCATACCACATCCACTAGTGTGACCTCCAATCACCTGTTTGTTGGATTCAAGGATACTTTTAAAATTTTTATAATTTTGTAAACTAATTTTCATTCTGAGACCAACCTATCCATGAGCCATAAAGATCCAAAAAAGGTAACCGAATGTTTCTTGATCATATCCTGTAATAAGTGAGTACCTATGTTGTATTGCAAAACAAATACCTTTGCAGAATTATGGCCTCCGAGGCCCCTGCTATTAACTGGGTTACTAAAATCAGCCAAACAGATTCCCAAGTTGTTATTGTGTAAAACGGGTTCATACCTCAGGCTCCTGTTTTCTTTGACATAATCAATGGTGCTGCCTGTGAAATAGTTGTTAAAGATAGTTATGGTTTCTAGTGCGGAGCTGCTATGAGAAATTCTTTGACCATTTGTATTACCTGGATGTTGTAGTTTGTGTACTGAGGACCAGAACTTTTTGAGGTTATTTTTGTGATTGAGTTGGAGATGACTTTAGTATTGCTTCTCCTTTTTATTTATTTATTTATTTTTTTTGCTGTTTTCCAAAGTTCTCTGTAGGTTTGCAGATTATGGGAGATTTTGTCCTTAAGTCAAGTTTTCTAGGCTTTGTCTCTTTTATTCACAGTAGTCTTGTTTAGGGTGGATGACAGTGGACAGTGCTATATTTTTACTGTTTTTCTAGGAAGTTGGACATGATTGTTAAGGATGTCTAGTAATAAGGAGCTGAATGTTGTAACTGTATCATCTAGAAGAAGAATATGTAAATTGGGCCAGTTAACTGATTTTAAGGTAACAAGAAAGGAGTCTTTGTCAAATTGGTTGAGATTTTATGTTAGTTTTAGTTGGGGAGTATTGTGTAGGTGGATGTTTTTTCTAAGGATATAGGCAGTGATGTAATCATTGTTGTGAGTCTGGATTGGTACCAGTGGTAAAATATTTAATAGAGCGGGATACCATAACCCAGTCTGGAACTGTGGTATTGTTCATCTAATTACAGAATGTAATGGGTTTTTTTATCAGTTGTGTGAGGCCATACAGATTTAAGCTAGAAGAGGGGGATGTTGTTGTGAGGCTTTTTCAATCTATTGTTACATCACCTAGTATAATGTTTTTCATAGGATATAGTATTAGCTGTCCAAGTATGGGTATATTGTTTTCAGGTGAACTGTAGATAAATTTATGGAGGGTTTTATTATTGTTTAATTTAGGTAGAGATATAATTATTTCAGCATTGTGGAATTTGGGGATGAAGTTGAAGTAGGAAGTGATGCTTATGACTGGTTGATAGAAAAGGGCTACTCCACCTCCTTTTTTAAGGGCTTGATCTGTTCTGATGATGCTATAACTGGGATGTGGAGGGGTGAGTATTTTGGTATCTTTGATGGTGGGTTTCAGCCAGGCTTCTATAATAACAAGGATATTAGGGGTATGCTGAGATAGTCAGTATGTTTCGGTTATGCTGTGAATGTTGAGAGGGACAACATTTTTAGTTTTTTAAGGACTTGTGGTAAAGAAGTGGAATGGCTTAATATTGTTGTTATGAGTTTGTGTGGTTGATAGGGAGAGGATGGAGAGTTTATTGTAGAATGGAGAGAGGTTTAGTAAGTTATGGTTTTGAGTGGGAGATTCAGTGCAAAGAGTACTGGAGACTGTGTTACTAGGATCTGGACTGGATTGGGGAGGATGTCTCCACATAGTAGGAGTGTGGAGAGAAAGAATATGTGAAGAAAAAAAAGCATAGTGACTTCTACTTCTACAGTGTTACGTCATGTAAAGCTTCCCTATGTAAGTTATCATTCCCCCTGTTTTTAGTAGCAAAATGCAAACTGGAACAAAATGAGTGATGGGAGAAACAATCTTCTTCATTTTAGACTAGAAGTTTGACAGATAACTTTTCATGTATTTGGACCTGTACAACTGTAATCTGAAACTGCACAACCAGGGTATATAGTGTCAAGGCACCAGACCAGTAGCATGTTAAATTGGCATGTTTAGCAATCCCCCATACTGGTGACCCTCTAAATTAAAGCTGAGGAGGAAAATATAGCCATAATAAAAGTGACAATGCATTTTCTGACATCCATGATAACATTTCACATTATGCTCTCCAGTGACATGTAGCTTTGTCAATTATGAAAATCTGAATATAAATACAAAGATATGAATAACAAGTAACAAACTATCACCATTGCAAAATATACTAGATTAATGGTCTTAGTCTTATTTTAATACTTACACCATGTACTTTCTTATGTTCGTAAGTTCATAGTTTCATAGGTAATTCCAAGGCTATTGATCTGTGAAGTCTTAAAGATCCTAGCATTATATTTGCATGAAAGTTTTTAGCCCTTATATGTTATGTACAAGTAATGCACTGAAGGGTAGAACAAGCATATGTTGGGACATTTACATGTTGACCATATCCATGAGGGACAAAGGTGCTAAACTGTTGGTGAATTTCCAGTTAGCCAATCATTCATCCAACTTACATTTAAATAGTGTGAGAGTAGTACTTTGCTTCATGTGAAGTGGAATCCAGTTCCATAGAAGTGGAATTCTCGGTGATCCATACCTATCCCTCCAGCATGTTCTATTTATGTTGCAGAAGAGATTGAAACCCCTTGACTGTATGTTTATGAAACCATTGGACTTATGAATTTGTTGAAGGTCTGATAGAATAGGGTTTGTTGAGGCTCTAAACCCAATGGAAAGGCTACCTCTCAGTAGCCGGAAAGATACAAAGGTTTTGAGATGGCCTTCATATTTTTTATGATATAGGTCCCTAATTTTCTTAGCGAGTGAGCATTTTTCCATTCCAATTGTGACAAGAGCTTGGACACATGCATACATAATTACAAAAAGAGACATTATACTCAATGATTGCCATAATGAGTGCTCAGTCAAGTAGAATGATTGCATCCCTGAACTTGCATGCAATGATGTTAGATATAAGCTGTGTGATGAAAAAATAGTTATTTTTAATAGTGGATACATGGTGATCAAAGGACAGCAAATTATCTCTGACTATGGGATCAGTTATCAGTATGATTGCTTATGTTGTAAATGACAGCTTAATAAAGATGTTTCTTGTTTAAAAAAAGGGTGCAGGAATTGAATAATTTATGTAATGTTGGTTAGGTTATATGATATATAGCAATATATGTGAAGCATAATGTTTGTTAATTTTAACTTGTTTATCCAGTTTGACTATGATACCTCTGAACTGTAGAGATTTTCGCAGAATGTCCAGATTTTTGCCTCATATTTTTGCTCTGTTTCTCATAAAATTGTGGTTTTCTGGCAAATCATTGTCAAGTCAATGAGGGTTGAAGTCAAAAAATAATGACAGACATTTGAGTTTCTGACTTCATACCCTTCAGAAAATCCATGCTAATGCAAAATGTGTTATCCTATCAACTTTCTAGGTCTGTAAGAACAATATTTAAAAAGTGTCCCTATTTTCGGGCATTTGTTCCCCCATTATTTATGGCTTTGTCCAGATTTCTTGCTCTGAGAGGTTGAGAGGTATGTTACTTTTATCTAAATGTATATGTGCCTATGTCACAAGTGATAATTCAGTAAAGGTGTTAAAGAGTTATACTGATGAAAGACATGGTTATACATTCCTTGGTATTTAGTTTTAGTCTGTGTTTTTGCATACCAGCTATTTCTTTAGGACAGGCCCTCTTGAAGGATCATGGTGTCCCCTGAGGAGTTTATGATAGCACCAAGTTCGCAATCATCTGCAAATCTGGTTAGCCATAAACATTTAACATTAGCTCTGACCACCAAGAAGTAAATGCCAAAGAGGAGCAGCCCAAAGACTGGTGCATTTGAATTTAACCATGTTGTCACTCAATTTTAATAGATTTAGCCTTTGCATAATCTCGGAATACCACACTTTTGGAAGTTGCTTCATGCTTCAGTATTATAATGAGGGTGGCTCATTTGTAGTCTGATTTAACTAAGGAGGAAATTGCAGTTTTGGGGAGTAGAGCTGTCATATACCTCTTAGGACCAAATCCAGGAATTTGTTGTCCCTGGTTATGGTGCAGACTAACTGTTCCAGAGAGTTTGGACTGATGTAGTCTAGAAATTTCTTGGCATATATGTTTGAGGATGTATATGTTTCCCAGTTAATGAGGAGTAGTTAAACTCTCTTAGGAGAATGTAGTTTGGCTCATACGTCTCAACCTCTTAGAGCAAAAAAATCTGGACAAAGCCATATATAATAGGGGACAAAGAACCAAACATAGGGGCAATTTTTAAATATTGCTCTTAAAAACTTAGAAAGTTGATAGAATAACAGATTTTCCATTAGCTTGGATTTTCTGAACCATTAGCATGGATTTTCTGAAGAGTATGAAGTCTGAAACTCAAATGTCTTTCATTGTTTTCTGACTTTAATATTTAATGATTTGACAGAAAACCACAATTTTATTAAAAATGGACCAAAAATATGAGGCCAGAATCTGGAAATTCGGTGATAATTTGTACAATTGAGAGTATGGTTTGATTTAATACATAAGGTCTCCATACTAGTGAGGTAGGAGGTGTCGGCTGAGGGAGACGGTTGGCATATTTAGCATTGATATGACTAGAGATTTTAATAGTATGTTAGGAATAGGGGACTCCCAGGTCATTATCGTGTCTAATGAACCTGAAGTGAAATGTTTTGTTAACAGTACGTTGATACCACTGTCTGGGTTTGAACATGTGACAGGCACTGAAACCTTGCACTAATGGAGTCCTTCCATTGGTCATGAACCAGGTCTTTATGATGATGTACATAGCAGTGTATTCCAGGGTAAGGAGAGCTTGAAAAGAGTGGAGCTTTTTTTTAAACCTGCTGGTGTTGAGTGGCAATACCTTAATCTTACTGATTCTCTTTTATGTTGGCAGCCTTATTAGTCTGACATTGCCTAAAAAGGCACTGTGAGTGTGGACAAGGATTTAGCCAATATATGAAGGTGGGGGAGTTCAGGCCATCCCTGGTAAAACAATTAGAGCTGCCTGCCTTCTCCTCCCTTGCAGATATACATTGCTCTACCTTTGAATGACACCATAAGCTAAGCCAGTTGCTGAAAAACATATTATTTTTTGCAGTGTGGCATCTTTATTGATGATGATAGAATGCTGCTTAAGGCTAGGTTCAAAGCAGCCTCATATACATATGCAGAGCGATCCATCATTTTTCTATCTACATAGTCCAGGAAGATACATCACAAGTAATTTACTATGAAGTGCACTATGACTGTGATGTATGTGCACTCGTATATCAAGAACTCAAGTCCTTGCATAATGTGTTGAATACTGGTGTCTGGTAGTCACCTGACTGCGACCTTCTCTTTGTACAGTATAGTGACTTTTGCATTGCTGCGACTTACTATGGAGACTATGATACTGGATTGTGTGGAGGTTTGCATTATGGACTTTTGAACTGAGTCAGTGTGACTCTTAGATGTATGTTTCATGGTGAGTACTGCTTGTGTTAAGTGTCTGTAAGGTTGCAGAGGGTACTTGTTTCTTAGGTTACTTTTAGGAGGCCTTTGTGGTTTAGGTTGATCACTTTTAAGAGCCTCAGCATATGCAGGTTGATGTGTTTGGTCAAAGTTGCTCTCAGTGCAAGTCTGCCCTGATTTTGAAAGACTTGTTCTTAGTCTAAAGGACATATTTTAGAGTAAGGCCTATCTATGAATAGGCTTACACAGGGGAGCAGGTTCCAATAGACCTAGTCTCAGCTTGCTCTCAGTATAAGTGGTGACTTGCAGAAATAGCAAGTCTTTGGAAGTCTGAAACTCAAATGTCTGTCATTATTTATTGATTTTTTTCCACCATGATTTGCCAGAAAACCACAAATTTTACATAGAACGGATCAAAATAAAGCATAAATCTGAACAGTTGAG
>NC_056735.1:607773398-607950898 GCF_019279795.1 Protopterus annectens
ACTCACACAGACACACAAACCACACACATTATTTCAGAACTCTGTCTATGCAGATGTATACTGCTATATGTATATTGCAGGTAGTAGCTGTATCATAATTTCGTAAGCCCATAAGATTTTATTAGGGAGTTGATCATGATCATCTATCATTCACAGTCTAGCCTGTGCAGTCCCACTTATTGTTTACCCTTTTCATAAGGACTCATGGAACAGACTTGGAGCATACCTATGGTTACACACTCATTCAGTTACTTTTTCTAACATAAATGGGAAGTCTTCTCCAGAAGAAAATAATTGTTTTGGAATTTATTTGCATGCTTTAGTCCTGCTTGTAGGTTTCAAGATTGCTCTGCAGAGATGACAATAGCTAAATGTTTGCAGTTATATGCAAACCTGGTAAGCCAGAGAACCTTGACATCAATTTTGATGCCAAAGAAGTAATTAGCAAACAAGAATGGCTCCAACACTGATTCCTTGACAATCCCTCTAGTGATTTGTCTTTTAGAGGACAATGTATCCCAGATCCTGTGCAGATGTTATCTGTATATAAAGTAAAAATGTCTCGCTTTGTCTTAATCAATGCAGTATGAAGTATGTATTATATATTTGGAGAAAACCAGTCTATGCATACTGAAGGCAAAGAATCAGCTTTGTTGCTTGTGATGTTTTATAAAAATATAATGTCTAGCTGGAAAGTTGGTATTTACAGGACTCAGGAGTCATGGTACCCCTAATGAATGAAGCAATACTAAGGCAAGATTTTCTCCAGTTTTTAGATCTGAGGGCAAAGATATATGAAAGTTCATAATACATTATGTGAAGTGGAGAAATAGCTACTAAGAATATCCCGTGGTTAAAAGTGAACCACAAGGAAAGAAAGCCCCTTACAGAGACTGAAGACATTAGTAAAGAAGGTGCATGTTTTTTTCAGTTACACATTGCAGAAAATGGAGGAGTGCTCAATATTACATTTCCATATCTGATTTTGTCGTGGAAGCAACACATTGAAATTAAGAGGACACAAGGCCTAGAGAAGACCTGTTGGATTTTAATGTGAACAAATTCAACTTCAAGACAGCAAAATGGGAGGATCTCATAATAAGGAAGACTGCTACTTTGAGACAGCTATTTATCTGATCTGTAGATTAAATAAAAGGGGAGAAAATAGTATTAGGCAATTTTTGGCACATAAACATTTAAAAGTGTACTCCATCATGTCTCTAAAATGTAGGAGTATGTGGCAGACATACTGCCATTTACAAAAGCAAAACAAAACAAACACACACACACACACACACACACACACACACACACGCACGCACGCACGCACGCACGCACACACACACACACACACACACACACACACACACACACACACACACACACACACACACACACACACACACACACACACAATTCATGCTCTAGATGCCTAAAATAATAATATGACAGACATGCATGGGTGAGACCCAGAGCAGTAGCTAGGTTACCTCAAATCTTGTGCAGTTTCTTAAATTGGCATCTTCCTCAACTCAAAGTTGATGTTAAAAAAAGCCCTTCTGTAACATCTGTAATTGTATCAAGCTACATGTTACATGTGTAGCAAGGTGCTTGCTACACATGAAACAAGCAGCTTCATGCAGTTAAGACCATACATTAAGTGGTTCATCACTTCTGCCCTAACTGCAAATGCAGTATTGGGATTAATTTACAAATTTGCAACATCCTTGTTGCTTCATGAATCAGTGCTGGCACTGTACTCCCATACTATTGGCATATACCTCTCAACTGTCCATATTTTTGCAGAATGTCCAGATTTTTGACTCATACTTTTTGTGCCATTACTCATAAAAATGTGTGGTTTTCTGGCAAATCATTGAGAACTGAGGTCACTAAATAATGAAACTCATTTGAGTTTCAGATTTCAAACCAAAATGCATGATAATATAAAACATGTAATTCTATAAACTTCCTAAGTTAATAAAAGCAATATTTAAAACGCCTTTACTTTTGAGCTTTGCCCCCCCCCCCATTATTTTTGGTTTTGTCCAGATTTCTTGTGTTGATAAGGTGAGAGTTATAGCCATGTCTCAATTGTGTATCCTAACAGAGAGTTCCTAGGACAGCTGCCCTCTTCTTACTACCCTAATTATGGCTGTAGTGAAAAGGTCCCATTCAGGAAACAAAGTGTTGTGTTTGGCATAGAAATCAAATGTATCACCTATTGGCATCCCACTAACTGGGGAGGTATAGCATGACAGTGGGCATTACCTCTTAATATACTTGTATGCAATGTCTTCTTACTCTGGCTCATGTAGTATGTCATGGGTGTTTTACTGTTGCCTTGCAGACTTCCCTCTGGTGATTTATTATGTGAGCAGTGAAACATTGCATTGGCAATTAGTCTTCTTTACTATGTTGCAGTACCCTTTTGGAATACTATCATTAGTCTATAACAATCACTATATAAAACACTAGATTCACTGCAGCATTGTTTACGTTTTACCTTCAAAGTTACATGTAGTTACCTCTTAACAGATGTCCTTGTAGTAGGCCAAATGTAGGCCAAATTCAATTATTCTTAAGATTATTTTTCTTGCTTTGAGGAGAATGTTGTTTAATAACATCTTTAGTTGCACATTGGCATGCTGGGAGAGGATGAGCACTATTTATGTTTTGTTAAACAGTTTGGATACCAATGAATGCAATCTGTTTGTATAGTGAATGTGGCAAAAATAGTCTTCTAGTCTATGTGAATGCTAACACAAGGAATGATAATGCAACAATGTTTTACAAATGCCACTGTACTGTGTGAATCAACATATCCTTTTATTTGCAGTTATATGTGAATATGTAGAACATAAATACATACACTTCTTACCTCATAGAGATTAACGTGATATAACATAAACAGCCTCCACCAGAGGAGTAGATTGCTCCTGAGACTTTCAGCCACATCCTGTGACAAAGAGAGTTAATAACAAAAGTATCCGAAGAAAAATTTATTATACACTTACCTGTACTGAGCAGTAATGATTTTTCTATAATATTTACAACAATGGAAGAGTATAATCCTTGTATTTTAATTTGTGTAAGTTGTTAGTTATGTATATAGAATGTAAATATAGTAGGCAGAAAAGAGGGATAGTTTGGCAGAAATGGTTAAACTGTTGTTTGGGTATCCACTCACCCTATATCAGAAAATTCACATTTTCACATTTCTACTTCTGTCTTGCAAGCATGATTTTGAAAGATTTAAGGGTCTGAGTATTTTGAATGTTAGATGGAAGTGCATGCAGTCCATGTGGTTGGAGCAATTTTTGAACAGGAACTCTGAATGTGGGAAATTGGCAATGGAGGGTGTGATGTGTGGGCTGAATGTCTAAGGATGTTAGAGAGCAAGTATATGTGACTTTCTTTTGTCTGTGTGTAAGTAGTGGAGAAAACCTGCAATTTAGGAATTACTTGACATTAGAACTGATGCTCTTTACACAGTGAGTAAATGGGTGAAATTTTGAAGTGATATACAATGTTGTTCTGTCGGGGAAACACAGTACAGCACAATAACATGTAACAGGAAGCACAATAGCATGTTTATGGCAATTCTCAGACATGGGTGTTGTAAACATAGTTCAAACTTTAACCAGGACTTCATATTCTACTCTGGAATTAATATATATTTTTGATAGCTATATGTGACACCTGAGCAAGGGCAGTTATAATTTTATAAGCAGTGAGTTTGAATTATGTGTGTTATTTTTCATTGTGTGTTAACAAAAATGAGAAGACTGCTGCTAACAGTCTAAAAGTTTGTATGAGGACAGAAATTCCAAATCATTTCTTAACAAATAAATGACATTAACATCTTCATACTAGATCAAACTATATCTGGTTAAAGTCTTTTTCTAGCTTATTTGTATAGTAGACAATGCTTTGGGGATCTGAGTATAATCAGATTGATTGCTTATACTTGTTTTCATCTAAGGAAAATCAGAGAGATGTATTGATATATGAATAGAAATTAATTGGTCTAAGATCTGAGCCTTCAAGTACACTCAATAAGAGGATTTTTAGATCAGAGTGTACATTATTAGGTTTTGCCCTTGCTGTTTTTTATTGTAAATGATTTCTCAATCATTGTATTAAAGAGATGACGAACAAAACAAGGAAAGTAATACTTTTGTTAAATACATAATTATATATACACTGTAGATATATAATTTGTCCTAGGAAGGAGATAGGATATGCAAATGAAAAAAACAAAATATAGGTGATGTGTGACTTCAACTGTCAAAGAATCCAGTGTAGTGAGCCATCAGTTAAAGAATAAAACTCATTACCTGCAAGGTAAAGGTATCTGTGATTGGATAGGCATCAGAACATTAGACTATATGCCAAAAGTGGTTTGAACAAATATAGTGACTCTACTTCCTGATGATGGATGGAGACATAGAGACTCATTTAGTGGCTTGCATTATGGTAGCAAGGAATGGCTCTGTTATAAAGAGAACAGGGAGAATGTAAGTGGATGCTATAATGTGCGATTGCTGGGAAAAAATGAAAACACTAGAGATGGGTCCTTATCCTTCTGCACCGAGTCTTTACTTTGTTTTACCTTCCTGTGGAATACCTGTTTCACTCCATCACTGATGTCCCTGTCACAAGCAGGATTAAGAACCAGTAAGGTCATATTCTGGGGATGGGCAAGTCCTGGCCTACAGAGGATAGATCAAAAGCTCCTAGTGTAGTGCATGGGTCTTTTAAGTGTTAAAGTATTGAGAAATTAACAGAGTTGCTAAGATACCCCTAGTTTGCTTTGAACTGTCTCAGAGTACATTAGAAGGGGTCTGTCTGGTAGTGTATTACACTATAAGGTGAAAAAAATAAACATAATGGCAGAAAACAGGACATGCAAGCATGCTTTACAGTGCTTTTAGGCTTTTACACACATTTTTATATGTTTTTATACACACTTTTTATGTGTTTTTATATGTATTTTTACATGTATTTTTATATGCATTTTCTACATATATGTTTTTATCTGATTTAAAGGAGTGTGTATCTCTTTGAATCTGGAAAGCATTGGAGTCTTGTATTCTCCATGGGGATAGGTAGGAGGTAAAGTATTTGTTTTTGTGGATCCATCACCATAAGATGTGTCTTGACAGATTTATATATAATACCTTCTGAAGCTGCCAAACTCAAAAACTTGTCAATTTCTTGCTTAAAATTAGGTTATACCCGGTGGGGTTCAACACAAATGATACATTAAAAACTAAAACATTTTCCAAATACCCCCAATATAACAACTTGTTACATGCCACCAGCATGCATCTCAGTCACATCATCCGGAATATCCCAAAATCCCAGTTCCTCAGAATAAGAAGGATTTGTTCCTTTGAAACAGACTATATGGATCTTAGCATGACTTGGTAGGCAGGTTTAGAGCTAGGGGCTATAGATAATTTGACGTCCAGGGTGCCAGGCAAGTGGCTTCCAACTCAGATAGAACATCACTTTTGACTTATAGGGAGAAAAGCCAAGCTGAACAGGTGGATACCATTAGATTAATTGCCACTTATGGACGCAATATTAATATGATTAAAAATATCATCTCCAAACATTGGAATATTCTTTGTGCCAATGATGAATTGACATCTCTTTTGGGACAGACTTGTCAGTATGGATACAGAAGAGGTAAAACGTTAGGTTCCTTCTTCTCCCATTACAAAAGAGTTAGTTCCAGGGGTATGGTATGCCACCAATTGACTATGACGGGGGATAGGCTTTGGGGTACATACAGTTGTGGACATTGTTCCTCTTGTCCATATATTTTTACATCCAAACAGTTTTCTAGTAGAAACACAAATCGTGTATATGACATGAAATTTTTTGGGAACTGTAACAGTGATTGTGTTGTGTATCTTGCAACATGTACATGTGATGCTTTCTATGTCGGACAGGCATCATGACCTCTCAGAATACGAATGTCCGAACATCATAGTAACATGCGTATCAAAAGAGACACCAACGCTTTATAGAGACATTGTCTACACCACAATTGTGCCAGATTTCAGTTTTTGATTATTGACAAGGTCCATGGTGACAGATCCAATAAACAGGGATGGCATTCAATTCTTAACAAGAAAGCTAAGTATTGGATCATCAAACTGGGTGCTTTGTTTTTGCCTGGTTTGAATGATCATTTATGAATACATTATGTAGCATTATTACTTTTTGTACTAATTATGTTGAATGTGTATTTTTTTTCATATATTTTTTTTTTTCACACAGGATACCATCTGAGTGAAGGAAGAATTCTGATTGGAGGGCTTACCTTATAAATATGTATGGTGAACTACCTATGTGATTAATATTTTCACCCACTGATGAAAGCCTTAAGGCTGAAACCGGTCTGGAATTTATTTATCCTAATAAATTTTATGTATTAAACTTTACATTTTGAGCCTTTTTTATACACTGATGTTTGGTGCTGGCTATTTTTTCATGTTTCACAATTGTAATTATCCAAAAATGACTGATTGTGTGGGAACACAGTTTTCTATCAGGATAATTCACTGTTGATGTTCTTGTTCATTGTGTTTCTTTTCAAATTTAGATACATACCTGCAATTTTTGTGCTTTTCTACTGCCTACAATTAATTTTAATACAATAAACACTATTATCAGGTATTTCAGGGGTCTTTGTGTCCTTTAGTCTGGACAGGAAGGAAGCACTGACTAGAACACCCACCCATCCAGCTCTGTAAGTGCATCTGTCTCGTCTCTAAATAGTTGAAGCTTCCACATTGCTTTTATAGGATCACAAGATCATAGGAGGTTACTAATCTAATAATCCTAGACCCTTTTTACGTCTAGCTATTCATTCCCCAATTTTTCAAATTATCAATGCTCACTGGCTAATATATGTCTGCATACGTCTGTCCTTTAGAGCATATGTCTTTGCATTAGGGAATCTACAAACTGCCCCTATTCATAAGGGCCACAGGTAACAAGCCAGGGGCAAATTTTAATTTCCCATCCATTGGTCCAAACTGCATTTGAACAGGGATAGAGAAGAGCTGATGGGCTTTTTCACATGAATGGGGAGTCTATTCCAAAGAAAGGGTACTCTCTGAGACACATATGTGTCCCTCCAACATATTTTGTTTATGTCACAGACTAGGTTTAGATCCATGGATCAAGTAATTCTAGTGCTGTTTGTTCTGTGAATGTGCACTGATCCATCAAAGCTGAATCTGAAAATGCCTTGTGTGTTAAGCCTAGATCATCCATCAGTAGTCTGTAGGAGACTGAGTACAGAGGCATGACTTTGAGATGGTCCATATCGCACTTATTATTTATACCCCGTATTCATTTAGCGATGGACCTCCATGGCCTCTCTAGCCATTTCAAATGCCTAGTCAGGTACTTGCTGATGGGTGCATTGTACTCAGTTATTGGTCTAATGAGGGCTGAGCATTGTAGGACTATGATATACTTAGATCTGGATGGCATACCCTTACTTATATGTTGCAACAAGCAGAAGGATTTTCTCACTGCCATGGACAGATGATTATCAAATTTCAGGTTACTGACAAACTCCCTTACCACTGAGTCTAGTCTCAGGGGAATGTTACTAATGTTGTAATTTGCAGTGGTAGTCATCTTCCCAAAAGCTATAATTATGCATTTTTTGTTTGCATTGAGTTTTAGGCTATGGTTCTGGCACCAGTTATATGTTTGTGTTAGAACCTCCTGGAGGATATCTACATCTTTGGGGGATTCAATGATTGCATGCAGCTTGCAGTTGTCAGCAAATTTGGTCAGTCAAAGGTGCTTACACTTGCCTTGACTTCAGAGAAGTATATTACAAACAGGAGAGGTCCTACTACCAAGCCCTTTGGGACACCACTAGTAACAGGCCTCTTTGTCGAGGTGGATTCTCCCAGCCTAACATTTTGTGTCTTATCTGTGAGCCATTTAGCTATCCATTGGCTGACATAAGGATTTATGCCTAAATTTGCAAGCTTGTCTAGAAAACCAAATGAGGTATTGTGTCAAATGACTTTGCAAGGTCAAGATAGGCAGTATGTACAATTTTGCCTCATCCATGGGTCTAGTGACCTTCTTGATGAAGTCCACCAAGTTTAGTAGGCATGACCTGCCCTTGAGGAAACTGAACTGGGATGGGTCCACATTTGAAGATTTGCTTTGTCTTTATTTATCAGGTCCACAATAATTCTTCCCATGGCCTTGCATATAAAACTATTCAAACTTTTGAGTCTGCATTTCCATTGGGTTTGTCCCCTTTGTGTAGAAGGATGACAATTTTAGTCCTTCATTCCTTATGGGTGAAGTCTGCCTGAAGACTATGGTTGAATAGAGATTCTAGTGATCCTGACAGATCATGTTCCAATCTATTTAGGAGGCAGCCTGGGATATTATCAGGATGCACTGATGTAGTGGTTTTAGCTCTGAAGAGTGCAGTGAGGACATTTTCTTTAGAGATAGTTGAGGGAGAAATGGTAGAGTGTACTTCCTGGGGTAGGGACTGGGGGTGATGGGGGGTGAAATTGTAGCTAAATCTATTGGCCAGAAAATTTGCTAAACCTCCAATTCAGAAGAGGAAGTTCCATTTACTATTAGTTCAGCTCAATGTTAGGGGTCCCCTTTAAGGCTGCATACATAACTGAAAAATGCCTTATGGTTATCCTTAGCCTGGGAAGATATTTTTGCCTTGAAGTTAGCTTTGCTGGACTTCATTAGTTCCTTTAGTTGCTTGTTGAGATTTATTAGTGAGTTTCTTTTGTCTTTTGGACATAGCCTTTCCTAATTTTGGACAGGATTTTCTTTTTTGTTTGCTTGTTTTGGTATGCAACCTATTTATATTGGGGGTCTGGTAAGGGGGCTTGTTTTGGAGTTTGCTTTAAGTTTACTTTGGTTTAATGCTGATGTTTCTATGCAGTTATTGACATGCTTGTTACAGGGTTTCCATAAACACTTCCGCATAGGCCACCATGGTCTCTGAGATTGGGGGGGGGGGGCTTGGAGTTTAGCTATGCCTCCACTTAATAGGAGGAAGCTAGGCTTGGAAGTGTTCTTATAAGTTTTGGGGTTTGCTGAGATTTCAGCCTTTACATTTTTTTCAAGCGTTACCACTTTGTGACCTGATTTGACCAGTGAGGACATTACACAAGGGGAGTGCAGTGTTCTTTCATATTTGTGAGTACCAGATCCAGGGTATTTGCACCCCTAGTAAATGTACAGACTAGCTGTTCCGGGGGGGGAGTTGCATTGACAAAATACAGGAATCTTTAAGTCTGCATGCTGATAGTTGTGTATATATTTCTGTTTATGGTGGGATAGTTGAAATCACATATGAATATAACGTTGGGCTGAATTGTGAGTGACTCCAGTACATTCAAGTGTATGGTAAGATTACCCTGGGTCATTGACGGGGACCTGGAGCTAGCGTAATTTATCATTCTTCATAATAGACAATAGAAAGTCTTCAACATGTTTCTGAGATAGCAAGTCTGGCTTGGAATTGTACAATTTTATTACAATCACTGAAAACCTTCTCATTCACTATCTGGAATTGGTAGAGAATTGGTTGTACTAGGTGAAAACTGTCCTGGATTAGATTTCACAATTCCAAGGTAAGCAATGAGGATAAGAGCTGTATAAAGGATATTTATGGAAATCTTTGAACTAGTGGCTTTGATAAAGGTGTAAACCAAAGTAGTACTGGTAATCTTTGATAGCAAGGGGCCTATTGGTATACTCTATTATCATGTATTGCAATATGGATGCTGATATTGCATGGCTAGCCACCCAGTGGCATGAATAATGACTCTAGATAATTGTCACTGTTGATGTCAGACCCTAACCCCATGTGCAAATATGGGAAAAAAGGGTTGTGGGTGGATGGATGGATGGATGGATGGATGGATGGATGGATGAATGGATGGTTTGGTGTAGTTAATTTTATGTAATATATGCCAACAACTGTAGCAATGTATATGCTTTGCCAGACTTCCTAATTATAAAATAGGCAATAGTATGCTAGCAGCTGCAAATGGAATGCAGCAGATTAGAGAGAGAGAGAGAGAGAGAGATGAGATGTTGGCAAAACACAAAACATTTATTAAGATATTTATAGACTTCCCTTTATCAATGCTTCTTATAAGGTATTTCAAATTCCTTTAAATAATGCTGACTACATTGGCTCAATAATGCATTATGACACAGGATTTTGTTAATAAATCCAAACCAAGAAACTGAAAAGCACTACAAATGAAAATTATTTGTTCTTATCATTACTTCATAAGCTTACTATAAGGGGAAAATATGGCAGATGTTCTAAAACATTCAGAAAAAAAGCTGATTTGTTAAGCCAAAGGGAAGATGCCAAATAAGATTGAAACAAGAAATTAAAATTCCTATAAAAGATGCATATAGGATTTGACAAGAAAAACATGGCAAAATACAAAAAGAAAATCAATTTACAAAGGTATTCACAAAGCTTGGCTAAAAGAAAAACATTCATAGAGAAGAAATGAAGTGGTGAAGTGCAGAAGTAGAACGGGGGGGATGAGACCAGAGGGATACAGGAGTATACAGTGACAAGAAAGGGCTGGACATGTGATTAAAAAGTTATTATTTATTATTTATAATTTGTTAAATTAAATGAGTGAAGTGTCCCGTGGACCCCTTTCAACCACTACCTGGGTCACAATACTTTATTTATTATATATAGTTATATGTGGTAGTATTTTGAAGGCACCAGACACAGAAGAAATATCAAATTATATCTTTTTTCAACTCCCTAATAGCTCTGTGTAAGGTTGCTTTGCAATTTTTGAAAATCAATATTTATTCACCAACACAATATTTGACAATTAATTACTTTCTCTATCATTAAGTTAAAAGTCCAAACACCCAGGAAGCTCCTGGTCCAGCTTAGATGAGATTGTTGAAGGCTCCAATGGAGCCTGCACTCATTCAAAGAATCCTACTCCTTGCACAGGATTATACAGTTTCTCTAGACCTGGAACATCTAGGTAGTTGGAGTCATCCTTCCTTTCTGAAGTTCTCTTTCCTGATATAAGGACCTATCTTTAGCTGAGGTCCAATGACAGTGTCCACACAAGTCCATTTCCCTGTTATGCAGGACAATGAACCTCCCCCTTGAGACTGTAACAAATCTAATATGAAGGATAATGAGCCTCCCCTTGAGGTTCTGGAGAGTCTGATATACAAGACAATTAGCCTCCCTTTGAGAATCTAGTAACTGGTATACAGAACAATGAGCCTACCCCTTAAGACCAAAGAAAATTAGCAATGGATAAGAAGAACCCTTCTTTTATTCAAGAATAGATCACACATTTGGTCTAATAATAACCCATCAGCCCAATATTTATATCAATGTGGCGTTATATGACATTCATTACCCCTATATGCTACATATTCCCTACCCCAGCTCAAATACCTGAGTTTTGAACTGGAATGCATGGATTGTAGGACCTGGACAAACCTGCCAATGATAAGAAGAAGTTTTGGCCCCTGTTGCTGACGCCAGCAATTTGAATGGCCAAGACACATAATATTCCCTTTTCTTTGAGTTATGGTGAACTTAGAGATGGTATGCATGAGTTTCAGTGGTTTGGTGGGCTTACCTCCCACATCAAGGGATGCAAAGGACTTGTTACGCTTCAAAAAAAAAAAAAAAGCTAAAGGAAAAATGCAATACTGGATATTTGCTCTTTTCCTGTATTTTCAGCCTTTCTTTTGGCATTTCAGGACTTAGCATTGCAAGTCTTGACATATCATTAGAGAGCCATTATTGGCAGTTTAGCTGATACCAAAATGTAAGAATGAAGTGCAGGCCAAAAGGAAATAAAAGCAATATTACTAACATCATGCAACTGCGGTGGTGGTGCTGCAGTAGTGTTGTCACCTCACAGTAAGACGTTGTCCTGTTCGATTCTCAGCTAAAAGTGTCTTCTGTGTGGAGACATGCGTGAATGGGCGTACCTTCGTTGAAGGTTGTGCGTCAGCGCTAGCAACTCGGTACGTAAAACTCTACTGCCAATCATTAGTGGACCGGAGTTCTGCTGTGGTGACCCCTAATCGGGAAAAGCCGAAAGATACAACTAACATCATATGTAGCCCATGCAGTGAAAGTGTAGTACAGTGTCACCATGTCCAAATAAATAAAGCACAGCTTTTGAATTTACTATTCTAGAGCTAGTCTCCACATCTGTGATCTCAAATTCTGGCAATGCAGCTCCATCTTGTACTGATAATTAGGATACATCTTGTTGGAGTAATACATATAGTATTCAATTCCTTCTAAATCTCTATACATAGTTTGCTTCCCCAACCCCACCTAACATATTACTGCTTTCTGTAAGCATATCCTTGCTTTTAGAGCATCTTATTGCACCACAATTCATTATTCCTATTTTTGTGCTATATGTAGAACCAAAATCTTGGTAGCATCTGTTTTTCCTTTTATTGATTGTTCCTGCTGCTGAGGATCCAGGTCATGTTACTTGTTGTGTTCACATATTAATTCTTCATTATTCTGTTCAATTACAATATTAACATTATTTTCATAATTCTTATAGCCTTCTACATTTACAGGCATTTACATTCAATTTACTCCCAGCTATTTCTGTTGCAATAAGAGAGTTCTTGGTTCTATATTTCTTTTTAGTTTGATTCCTTTTCAGAATTTATCATTGGCTTCTCAGTTTGAAATTTCTGAGGAGCATCCATACTTAGAGGCCTGCCTTCGGTATCTTGTTGTTCTGCTTTATTTTATTATTCAAGTACTTTGTAGGAATTAGGAGGTGTTTCTGCACTATACTCTGTCCAAATTGCCTTCCAGGCAGATATGAAAAAACTTACGTATTTTTTGGCTAGAAATTCTAGCATCACTTAATGTCTTAAGTAAGACACACTTAGAAGCAGTAGAAATGAATTCTTTTCATGGCCATTTTTATCTGACCAAAATGCTACAATTCAGTATTGAAGATTTAGCACATTGATGTGACAAATTTGTTCTGCTTTTTTTCACAGAACTGCTTGACTTTAAAATCTAGCTCATTTAATTTTTCTATTCTTTCATACAGATCTTGTCACTTAGTTAAAAAAAAAAAATATATATATATATATATATATATATATATTCTGCTAATAGCAGAACATCAAGATTTTCTCTCCTAATTTAAAATTGCTGCTGTTAACACCCTTGCTATATACTCTTTTCTGTATTTCCTGAGCTTATAAAATATTATTTTTCATTATGGGAATCTCCACTCTATCTATTGCTTGCAAGTTAATGTAGTGCCCTCCTTAAAACACTTTTGAATAGTATTTGTGTTTCGTCCAAGGTCTCTGACAATATCAAATATACAACTTTAATGCCTACTGTATAAGAGTTCAAAGAGTGCAAACCCTGTTGATAGTTTTGCTGCATCTTTTACTGAAAACAGTAGGTGCGCAACAACCACATTAATTCAGGCCATTTGTTTCAATTACCTTTCTTAGCCTTTAGTGGTAAGTACCTCTTTAGGAACACATACTCCAGAGAATAACAGTACTGATCCTTTTACAACATGATAACCAGAGGCAAACAAAGTATTCCATGAACCACCAAAAGGATGACCAAGGTGCTCCAGAAAAAAGTTTTATTTCAGTTTCAGTTAAGCGCTTTCATCTCTGTCAAGGACAAGACTTTATCAGAACAACATCAGTAAATTACACTTCCCTTATATACCCTCACCAGTCAATCAATTAATTACATTTAATTACACCATTACATTTAAAAACACATCACCTAATTTTGCTATAAAATAGTTAAAATGTATTGTATAATGTATATATAAAAATACAAATATATAAATGTCTATTAAATTGATATTAATGTAGTAATTTCATATTTATAAAAAACAGACATATCTTTTCATTTTTAATATACTCAGTATACTCGCACATTCATTTTAACCTGGAAAAACTGTGGCATTTAGCCTCAACTGCCAACGTAACTCACATGCCTCCAGCTGCTCTGGTACAACCCTGCCCTGTTCATCATTAGTTACTTGTTGAATCACTAAAAATTGAAACTTATGACCACTATATCTCTCAATATGTCTACATAGTGCATTTGATTATGTAGCCCAGGCAGGTATGACCCTAACCCTGAGCAGTATCCTTCCTTCACCAAGAATGATGCCACAATATAGAGACAAGATGATCAGCTTTAACAATTGGCTTAATGTCTGGTGTCATTCAAAGGGGATCCAGTGTCTGTCTGCCTGGGATGACATGCTTGACCGGCTTGCACCTGTCACCCTGGGATTCGGATATTGGCTAAGGCTCTGCCACCCCCATAGTGCCTTTTTAGGCAAGGCTCAAATTCTAAACCTACCACCCTAGAAAACAAAAATGGGAAGAAACTGAGGGTAATGCTGCTCAATGCCAGAAGTCTAAATCTCAAAGAGGCCCTTCTCAGTATGGAGAACATCGATGTCTGTGCTGTAACTGAAACCTGGTTCAAGGCTCCTGAGAGCACCCCGCACTATTAGGTTTTATCATGGCCCCAAAGGACCACACCACAAAAGGAGGGGTGTATCCATATTCATAAAGGATACCCACACCTCCAGGTTGGTGGCAATGCAAACCATCCAGGTGCAACTAACCATAGGCAAAACTGCTCTACAAATTGTAGCATGCTACAGGCCACCCTCTCAAACTCAGGAACCCCACACAGCCTTCCTGAAGACACTGGAGGGTATAAATGTATCTCCAAACACCATCATATTGGGTGACTTCAACTACCCGAATATAGACTGGGAACATTACTCAAGCCCTAACTTTCTAGCCCAACGGTTCCTGGAGTTCATAAAAATGCCATGGAACAGCTAGTCACTGTTCCCACGAGAGGAGAAAATATACTAGATCTCATTGTCACAAACATGGGGACAAAATGCTCCACACCGAGTATATCCCTCATTGGTGAGATCTGATCATAAACTAATCTCACTGGAAATCCACATCCCGCCCCCACCACAAACAAAAAAGACCATAGTGAAGAACTTCTCTAAAGCAAACTTCACACTACTCAAGACTGGTGTGGTATCCTTCAAGGCCCCTGAGCCAGTGGAAACCACAACCCAAGCTGCGGAAGCCCTTACAAATGCCTTCTATGAACACCTCCAGGACTGCATGGATCAGGCAATCCCAAATAAAACCAAGACTCTTTCCACAAAGGGCAAACGTCCAGTCTGGTGGACCCCAGCCATTAACAAACTTTACAATAAGAGGAGAAAGCTATTACATGATAGAACAAAATCCATAAAAGGGAAGTCACCCTGATCATTATTAGTAAAAAACGAACACTCATAAAATCAACTAAGGCCAATTTTGAGAGAAAAATTGCCATGGATTCAAAGGACAATCATAAGGCCTTTTTCAGCTATGTTAGGAACCTGGGTGGAAACTCCCAGATATGCTCAGAATTAGTCCAAGATGATACAAAAATCACTGAACCCACAGACATTGCCAACATACTGGCAGACAGGTTCAGTGCAAATAAAGGAGAGATAACTATCCCAGCCGAGTGTAGACTCCCGACATCTCAAATGCGCAGGTGAAAGCTGCTCTCTAAAGATAAAACACAGCATCAATGGGACCAGATGGTGTCCCTGGCTGTGTGCTACACGAGCTAAATGAGGAATTAAACCCGCACATAAGGCAGCTGTTTAATCTCAGCCTTACCACAGGATACGTGCCCAAGGAGTGGCGCACGGCAACTGTTGTCCCACTCCACAAAGTGGTAATTACCCCATAAGCTTAACAAGTCTAGTTTGCAAAGCTATGGAGAGGATCATAATGAAGCTCATAAACAAAGATATAGGGGACTTGCAGATATTGGACCCGACCCAGTTTGGCTTTGTCAAGAGAAGATCATGCCTTTTGAACTTGGGAAACAGTCACCAAGGCTATTGATGAGGGAAAGGCAGTCCATACAGCCTACCTTGACCTTGCAAAGGGTATTGTAGAAAAACTTACCAGCTTAAATGTAAACCCATATGTCACAAGATGGGTTGCAAACTGGCTTAAGGACAGAACCCACAGGGTTAGAGTTGCTGGCGCTATGTCAGACTCTAAGCAGGTCACAAGTGGTGTCCCACAGGTTTGGCATCTACTTAGAAGTACAGGCCAACATAGGAGGACTTTATTTGCTGACAAAGTTTGCAGAAGTGGGATATCCTTCAGAAGGACAGAAACAGATAGCTGGTGCCAGGGCCTGAAGTTAAACCAAAAAATGTATACCACTAAGCACAGAAGAGGTTATCAGGGACCTGGGGACCCAGGTTGACAGTGGCCTTTCTTTTGACACTCACATTGCTAAAGTGGTTAGAAAGACCTTCTACATTGCTCATGAGATCTAGTGAGGTTATTGTTCCTGTACTCTTCACTTATCAGACCAATGGCCCCATTCGGGATGTATCTCACCCGACATCTGCAGCAATTGGAGAGACCCAAAAGTCACCATCATATGCTGCCAGATTGAAGAAACTCCAGCTCTATTCAGTCATACCGCCTGCTCGAGGTGACATGCTTGACATACAAGGCCATGTCCAACCCGGAATTAATGGACATGCTCCACCTCAAAAATCAAATCCACCAAAACCACTAGAGCAACTTAAACCTTACACGGATATAAATAGGACATGCTAGGGATAGATTTATCACAGAGACTCCTATGCTGTGGAATAAAATCCGGTCCATGAGGCAGAGCACCTCGCTGACTCTGTTCAAGAGAAATCTAGACCTGTGGATGGTCGAGGTTTACCCGGGAATCATCTCTGTGTCACTGCTGGACAGAGGCACAACAAACTAATGGGCACAGTATTTTTTCATATAAGGGGTGGCGTAAGCCACAAAAATTTGGGCTAGGCTTATAAATGCCTTAGGGCAGATAGCCTAGTATAAACCTATGAACCTATGAACCTATGATTTCACCATTTTATTAATATCAGATATGTGTTAATATATTCTGGTTTTAAAAACCCTAGCGGTTTTTCCCACATAAAAGGTAGGGCAGTCCAAACACTTAGCTAAATATACTATATTCCTAGAACAACAATTGTAATGTGAATGAATGTGTATTTTAAAACAGTTCAACACAAACAAATGGTTGGTTTCAAATAAATGTGTGCATTGATTGCACCTCCCACATTTAAAGTTTAATTTTTTAAGGTATGATTGCATATCCTTCACTCGACCCCACCCTCTTTCCAAAAGGTTTTTAAAATTAAGATCTCTCTCTTAAATACGAAGTTGGGTTTGTCTCCAAATCTATCTAACAAATCCTGATCAGAAGTCAATAAAAGCATTTTTTTCTTAATAATTGCACATACATCCACAGTATCTCTATTCTGTGTACATATAAAAGAAAATCTACCATTAGTATTTTTAGAACTTACACTGTTGTAGTCATAGGAAATATACCATCTAATTCTGTCCTTTTTGAAATGGGTAAATGCATTCTACTGTTCCTTTTCTCAACAATTTCATTTTTTATTTTAGTTAATAGGGGATTTGGGTAACCCCTACTTAGAAACATACCCACTATAAATTAAATTTCTTGCAAAAAATCAGAATCTCTCATTATTATTCTAGCTGCCCTCTCCAATTGGCCTTTTACTAGAGCTCTTTTTTGGTGTGGTGGGTGGCAGCTAGAATAGTCCAAATACGAATTTGAAAATGTAGATTTTTCTAAAGATTTTTGAAACTAACATTTTAAATTCACTATCAAAGAAAATCCCCACATCCAAGTAATGTATGACATTTGCACTATAATGATATGTAAAATCAAAGGATTTATGAATCAAGGCTGCAGCACTATTTCCTGACATTCTGGTTAGCATGAACATCAGTGTTTTTTATTTACTTTATAATTCCTGGGCAACGCAGTCCTGATAATGGTTTACATGTATCCAGTCCCATCTGATCTGCAAGCATATAGCTATATGCATGTTTGGGTCTATATTAGAACATCAAACTTTCAAAATTTTGAGTGTTCTAATATCGACCCATTTTCAGCAAATGCTGAAAATATCGAAGAAACAGAAAACCACATTTTTTTCCCAGGGAAAGAATTTGGTTGTCCATTTCTGTTGTTTCGGTATTTTCAGAGCTGTGATGAAAGTTACGGGTCAGGTTCAGGTAAGTGTGTGATTGTGTGGACATGAGGGTTAGGTTGGGGTAGGTGAGTTAGGGTTAGGGCACGGGTCAGGAAAGTGTGTGATTGTGTGGACATGAGGGTTAGGGCAGGGTAGGTGAGTTAGGGTTAGGGCGCGGGTGAGGTGACTGTGTGATAGTGACGGACCTTAGGGTTAGGATTTGGGTTAAGGTAAGTGGATAGTTAGTGGTGTATGCATAGTTTAGTGTGGGATTAGGTGTAAGAGTTTAGGTGTATGTGTGTGGATTTCTGTTTGGTGTGCTTGTGTTATGTGTATGTGTTTTGGAACAGCAAATTGTTTCCCTAGGAAAAAATTCATTGTTCTGTATGTTCGATGTTTTAAATTTTCGATTAATAGGGTTCGATATTAGAACACTCGTAATTTTGAAAGTTCGGTGTTCTAATATAGACCCTGCATGTTTAAGCTCTAATGTCATGTAAGGCTTTGGTACTAGTAAATGATGTACAATTTCTTCTTCTTCATTAATACTCCATATAACAGATCATTGTTTAATTCAAAATAAAGGTAGAAATTAGGTTCATCATGTTCTTCCTCTTCATCAACTATCACTTTTACAAACATCCTTGCTTACACTAAGGTATCATTTTCTAGTTAGCTTTTGGAAGTTATTATGGCTGTTGGTCTGCTAAATATGGATCATTTTCCTCACTTGTTTGTTTTGAAGTGAAAGGTTCAGCTTCCTCTTCAACACACATAGGTATATATTCTTCCATATTTCAGTCTTCCACAGGAAAGTGTAGCTGTGAACAAGAACTGTCTTCAATCTTACCTTTTTACTCATGCATATCTGATTCTCTATAGTCCCCCATCTACATTTTATGCTTTTATGGGTTTAGAATTCCGAGCAGGTTTTGTTACTTACATATTTGCTGCACTAACAAATTCTTTCTTGATGACTAAATTCTTAAATTCTCATTTCAGTACACACTGCTTAGAATGTCTCACTTTTAGGACTTTCTGTTTCAGTCTGAAAGAAAATGTACAGTTCTGTTACAGTGTACATTACTTTTTCTCAGACAATCTAAATGTTTACAGTTGTAATAGGATTTTTTTTGGTCTCCATCAAAACAAATTACCTCTTTGTTACTATGATTATGCTTGCACACATAGGTGATATTTCAGTAAAATGACCGTACTGCTTAAATTCAGTAAATCCTGCAGTTCTTTGCTTTCCAAAAATATCATGCATTTCACTAATTTATACATTGTACAGTGACAAAATGTACATTCTACAGAAACAGCATATAGCTCATCATATCCTATATGGGTATTTTTACTTAGCATGTGTTTTAGGGTCTATATTATAACAATGAATGATCAAATGATCGAACGTTGTTATATTGAACTCAAAAGTTTGAATTCACAACACATTGAGCTACTAGAACAGTGCTTTCTTTTCCCAGGGAAAAAAAAAATCACTGTTCCTCCCCAAAAAAAAAAAAAACACATTCAAACATTACATAAAGTGGGGAGCTTCACCCCCCCCAAACCCACTACTTAAATATACCAACTCTAAGATCGCACTACAGTGCCGAAAATGGCAAAGTGATGGAAGCGGCCAAGTGATTTCTTTCCCAGGGAAAAATTTGCTTATATGCTGCTTTGTCATTTTGCATTTTCGACATTTGAAGCTCGACCAAGACACATTCGACAAAATGCGTCTTCGGTCTTCTGATAGGAGCCCATGTTTTTGACATTGTTTTTCACATAATCATTGTTTCCTTTCTTGATACAAGTTCTGCCTACCTGACCTTTCTTCTCACACACATAATAAGTTAGCACAGTATTAGATATATTGTGTTTCAAAAGCAATGCTGACTTGTTAACTACTCACTTATGGTTAGATATTTGCATTTCAGTTTTAAACAAAGCAGAACACATTCAAGTGCAATAATCAGTTTATCTGACAGTTTTAGGATTTTAATATACCCACATTGTTATATTAAAAGGCAGTGGTCTTTTAAATATATCAACATTAAGCAATTCTATAATTGTTTCTTTACTATTAATATCAATCTTTAACCAATATTTAGTGATATGTTTGATTTATGCATCTGAGGTCTCATCATCTTATATGAATTAAAAGACTAACAGGGAACTGCAATAGCTTGCATTTCAGAAGTAACATCTGTTCTAGATAAAACTTCTTTTTTAGTTTATCATAGTCCAGGTTTCCTTTAACCATTATTCCATGTGTACCTATAAACCATCTCCAGTCAGTTGTAAACAAAGAATTTTTGACCATTCATTTTTACTCCAGTTTTCTTGTGTAACAAACATTCAAAAATAATAATGAATGATTCTAGATTATTTACCTTGGACAGTTTTTAAGGATGGTGTAGTTTTGGGATTCTCTAATGAACTGGTATTAAGGTTCTGTTGTGCTTGTTAAGTTAATTAAATGCTAGTCTATAGCCATCCCTCTCTTTGTCAGGGTTTCCATTAATTTCTCAATGGCTTACTTTTGTTGTGCAGATGCTTTAACATGATACTATCAGAATTCTGTATTTGTTATCTGCAGCTATCTCACACAGCTCCGTTCAGGGCTCCTGCAATTCATTCTTTAGCAGCTTGGAATGTAACAGAGGTGTACAGACTTAATTTCTCAGGATGGGAGAAAGCAGTAATAAGAAATGTCAAGCTTCTTTTCAAATCTTTTATCTAGAGCTAGACAACAGTGAAAGCTGTCATTTTTATTTACAAAATAAAACAGTCACTAGTTAGCTCCATTGTAGATTATTAACAAAAATAGCGAAGCACTGTCTTGACATGTGTCATGTGAGGTGACCAGTGTCTGACACACATGACATCCACTGACCCATTATTGATAGTTTTCCTGTATAACAGCAATTCAAATGGCATAAGAAATAGTCTAGGGATCTATACCTCTTCTGCAACATTATAAACTAATGGTTTAGAGGGACAAATATATCCCACAGTGGATACTGAAGTCGTGGGACAGAGTCCCCACCCACATAATACAATGTTCATCCTTGTACTTAATGAAGCGCAACTTAGATCTATGAATGGGAAAGAGGAAATTTACCCAGGACTCAGACTATTAATGGATAGAGGCAGTTCCTAAATGCTTTATCCCATGCATGGATCCACTCAGAATAGCTGTGGTATATCCCAGTTATTCTCTTTAGGTAAATATCGACCATGGAATGGGTAAGACCAACCTATAACCAAATGGGCTAGCTTATTTTGAGTGCTAAAAGGGAATTTAGCTAGACCTAAAATGGCCCACAAGGGCAGCTAGTATAGTACTTGCCTATGAACCTATGAACTTACGAACCTATGTAAGTTAAGGAAATAGGTAGTTGACATATAACTGTTTCTGCTCACATTCATATACATATATATATATATATATATATATATATATATATATATATATATAAAACATCTTACTCAATGAAGGATAGAATTATGAACTTTTTGGCATTCAGTTTTAAGTCATGACTTTGATACCAGCAATTTGTTTGTATAGGCCTTCATGAGGGATCTTGGTTTCTTCTGGAGAGTTCATGATGGCACCAAGTTTATGGCTGTCAGCAAACTACATCAGCCATAAGCAGTCAACATTTGTCTTGACTTCTGAGAATTATTTGCCCAAAAGAA
This sequence comes from Protopterus annectens, assembly GCF_019279795.1. Lineage (NCBI taxonomy): Eukaryota > Metazoa > Chordata > Ceratodontiformes > Protopteridae > Protopterus > Protopterus annectens. The sequence goes on from NC_056735.1 coordinate 607,795,307, forward strand.
GTGGTCAGAGGACTGACCCTGGATGTACTACACGTGTAACATATCTCTTTGCAGGGGTAGATCTACCCACCCTAGTTTCCTGGGTTCTATTTGTGAGCTAGTTTGCTATCCAATGAGTTACACAGAGATTTACATTTAGCTGGATGAATTTATTAACTATGCTTGAATGGGGGAATGATGATAAATACCTTGTTAAGTTCCATATATGTACTTTGAACTGTTTTCCCCCCTCACATTTCTTTGATGATCTTCTAGAAGAAGTTAAGCAGGTCGAGTAGGCAGATTTCCCTATGACAAAACTGAACTGGCTTAGATTGATGTTTTGTATGTTGCTTATATTTTTGTTAATTAATTTCATAATGATCCTTTTCATAGCCTTACTTATTAAGCTGGTTAGGCTTACAGGTCTATAGTTGCCTGGATTGATTGATGCCCCACCTATGTAAAGGGGGGTGAATGTAGCAGTGTCCCATTCATTAAGTAAAAACCCTGTTTGAAGGCTAATATTAAAAAGCCTCTGTAGTGGCTGTGACCAGTCATTTTTCAGGCTAGCCAATAAATATCCTGATATGTTATCTGGCCCCAAAGAAGCACTGTGCTTGGCCTTGGGTAGTGCATTTAGTACTTGTTCCCGACAGATCTGAGGAAGAGGTGTGGACAGTGATAATAGGTCTGGGTAAGAGAGGGAAGGAGGGGTAGAGGGAGTGATGTTAGAGCTAAATTTATCCACTAGTAAATTGGCTAGTGTTTTCAGGCTTAGACTACATGTTATTATGTATTTATTCATTTATTTGTCTTTGCTTAGAAGGAAGGTCTGACTGCCATTTTCTGTAAAGGCCTGGGAGAAAAGTTTCAGCACTTGCATTTACAATACTCATGACAAAACACATTTTTTACAAAGATACTGTAATTCGTCCCTCTCTAGTACAGATGACGAACAGGTGGAGTAGTTTATTTATATGCTTTATTACACAGAAACACATCAGGATGGGTAGCAGCATTACAAAATATAAACAAATTGATTAACAGACAGACTATTCAGACATACATGCTTGCATCTCAACAGCTTACTACAAAATGGCAGTCAGGCTCATATGTGCTCAGTAGCTCCTAGAAAGCTTCTTAAAGCTGTACACACATATTGATCCTCAGATACATTGCACAGATAATTCTTAAGATATCTAGATACAAACAGGTAATTGTTCTGTTAAAAAAGTATTTTTGATAATCTTTTCCCATGGTTGCCATTTTTTACCTTATGTCTAGCTTTGGTTGATTTAATCAGTGACCTAATTTCTTTGTTAGCCTTAGCAAGAGCATTTTTGGTATTTGCTGAATTAGTAATCAGATAAAATTAATGTCATGCAGAGTCCAATATTGTTTAATACAATTTATTAAAAAAACCTGTAAAAGCAACATTTTAAAATCTTAAGTGTTTTTGTCTTACGAGAGAGACTTAATTAGAATAAAGTTGTCCCAAAATAGACATTATATACAAAATGAACAAAAATGTCATTGGTAGTTCATAAATTAGTCAGTTAAGTAATGTTTTATTTAAAGAGCCAGACTGAAACACAGAGAAACATAAATGAAAGTAAGTGTAATTTCCCTTGCTCAACAATAAAATGTCATATCAAACGTTTGTGCTGATTTGCTTGATTGTGTAATAGGACAAGGTCAGGACAGTCCAGATCAAGGGGAAGGTGTCACATAGATGTACACCATATAGGAAGATATTATATGACCAGGAAATGAGGGAAACAAGTTATTGACAAATATATGTGGGGTGACCCTTATATGTGCCAACATGCTAACTAATGCTGCAGAACACACCAATTATTAATGTATAAAGGCCTGATGCAGTAAGACTACAACCAGGCAACAAAAATAGTTATAATAAACATTACAGAGAATAACCAATTTTAAACTATTGTCTGTTGGATTGTTAGTTTTCTAGTAAACTGTGGTATAACCTTTCTGTACACCTGTTTAACTGCTTATATGAGCATTATTTGCATGACAGTATTAATGTATTAATGTTGCAATATATATTACAACTTAAGAATTAAAGAAGATGGATAAGCTAAAATGACTCAGAATACTACACGTTGTTGGTTTACAGTTGTCATTGAGCTTGTGTTACGAATGGGAAAATCTCTGAACTAAGATTGTTTTGTAAATTGATAGTTAAATCAATTCAAATCATATTATTTAATTTCAGAAGAATATGCAGAAAAAGTAAAATCTTTGAAAATGTTAAACTAGTGCACATTAATATGTGTTAATATTGATTATATGCAACAGAAGTTGTTTTAACTGTGAAAGTCATTGTAAAATAGTTACAGAATTTTACTAGAACTTCAAATTATACTTTGTTATAGAGTTATTTAAGAAAAAGAGTTGAAAGAAATAATTTGCATTTTTAACATAGATTTACAGAATATAGCTCTTGGCCTTTATAATAGGATAAATTGTTTGGAACAGTTTTAACTTAGATCCAAGAGCTAATTGCATATTTCATTGCAGGGAAGGTAGTGAAAGAAATAAATAATTTAGATAATTATTAGAAAGCTTTTTATTTGAATATAATATGGTAAATACTTTAATTTTAGAAATAGTAACAATAGACTATGATTGAGTAGTAAAAAGGTTATGAGTGAGAGTGGTTTGTATGGTTACATCATCAAACAAGGAATATTTTATTCCATGCTGGGAGTGTAACTATTATGATTAGTTTATTAAGAGTTAAGTACAAGAATTTTTTTCCATAAAAAAGATTTTAATTAATCACAGTTCTTTAAAACAAAATTATAATTTGATTTTACTAAAGTTGTCTTTTCTTAAAGATGGCAGAATATAAATGCATTTCATTGAGTGTTAATGTTCTCAATAATCCTATGAAGAGAGATGGTGTGATAAAATACCTAAAAATAATAAAGCTCAGATCATTTTCCTATAAGAAACTCATTTTTGAAACAAATACTTAAATAAGATTTTATTTGGAGACTATTCAATACTAGTGGTCTCAAGTTATAATTCAAAAAGGAGAGGCACTTTTATACTTTGGAAGTAATCATTGAATATGCAGTTGTTGATTCTTATTCTGACAAAAATGACATGATGGGACTGGTAGTACTAGAAATTAATAAAAAAGTATTATACATCTGTGAATGTTTATTTGATTCTTGGAATTGGTTCTAAAGTGGTAAAAATATCTTGATATTAAAACTATATTTGAAAGGAGAAATATTATTGGGTGGAGAGTTTAATTGTATTTTATCAGATAGGGATACCACTAAAGATAAGAAACTTAGAATATCTGCTGCTGCCAAACAATTAAATTATTTTGTTAATATAATGAATCAAAAATATATATATGATTTAAGATTGACAAATTCTCTTAATTACACACATTACTGCTTTAGATTTGGTACTCAAACACTGGCAACACTTTTTTTTTTCTTTTAGTGGACTTTTTTCTAAAATAAATGAAGTAACAATAATTCTGTGCCCATTGACTGATCATAATGCTATTACGTTTAATTTTAACACAAAATTCAATGATTTAGTCTTTTGGCAGAGAATTCCAGCATTTATTATGTGAAGTTTCTGTTGTGATTTATAAGATGCATTGAAAACTTAAATATATACTATAATTAAAAGTTGGTATATTTATAAAAGAAAGGAATGTGATAGAGAACTAGTAGTGTTACAATTGAACATAGATAAAGTAAAATTAAATTTGAAGGCCAACGATAAAATTGCAAACTCTAAACTGAATGTTTTAAATCAGAAATATATGGACATACCAAATCTCAAAATTTCAATAAATAATAACACATTTAAATTACAAACTTATTTTGTTAACCCTAAAATATGCATAGATTAGCCATAGATCAAATGATTAAATAATATGAATAATGTCAAATATATTGCATATAAAGTGCAAATATTAAGGCAACTGATTTATAAGATATTGTAGAGTCTTTTAAAAACATTATGCATTAATTAACAAAAATAACTAAACTCTAGATAATAGTAACTTACCTGATAGCTTTCTAAAAGATAATATAAAACATAAGTTAACAAAAGAACAGAACACAAGGTTAGATAAATAAATCTCGTTCAAAGAACTAAAAGAAGAAATTAAAAAAATTAAAAATAAAGCTCCTGGTCTAGAAGGCATAACACCTGAAATATATAAAATAATTCCTGATAATATATTAAAAAGTCTTCTAGAATCATTTAAAGAAATCAGAAACTCATCCAATAATTTTCCTTCTTGGAAATTTTCATTGATATCTCCCATTTTAAAACAAGATAAAGACCTTTTAAATGTTGGTTATAAACTTTTTATGTATATACTTGTGAAAAGATTAAGTTTTATTATGTCATCTCTAATTGAGGATGATCAAACTGGCTTCATCCTAAAAAGAAAAGTACAAGATAATATTATGAGGCTTTTATCATTAATAGATATTGCCAGTATGGAAAAGAAAGAACTTTCAATTATAAGCTTAGATATAGACAAAGCTTTTGATTCTATTAACCAGATATATTTAAAGTATTAAGAGAATATATATTTTTTTCTGATTTTATAGATTTAATAATGAAGATATACAAGAATTTTTTATCTTATGTGAAAATTGGATAATTTTGGTGGCTTCCCTTAAGACATTAAAAGGTACAAAACAAGGATGCCCTTTATCCTCATTATTGTTTTCTTTGTTGATAGAGCCCTTTGCTAGTTTATAAGAAGTGATACAAAAATAAAGGGATTTTCTATAGAAGATAAGTATAGTTCAAAAATTCAACTATCTGGGAATGATATCTTATTAACATGTGGAGACCTTGGTTCTTCATTACAACATATACTTAATTCAATAAAATACTTTAAGATGATTTCATGTCTTAAATGTAATCATTTTAAAACAGAAATATTGCTGATAAATAATTGTTTTTTAATTGGAATGAGTTTAATTGGGAAAACAACCAAATCAAATATTTGGAAATTTTTATAATGTCTAGTTGGAAAGAATCAGTTTCTATAAACTATAAAATCCTGATCAGTACAATATTAAAACAAACTGATAATTGGAATAAATTTTTTTCACTTTGGAAGACAGACTTGCATTAATAAAGATGATAATTTTACCAAACATTTTATTCCTTATACAATCATTAATGTTATGCCCACCTTAAAAATATAAGACAAATACATTCTATACTAGTTAGGTTTTGTGGTATCCTCAAAATCAAGAACAGATTTTGACTGGCATGTCAAAAGTTGGGAAAAAAATAGAATTGGATTTCCAACAACTGAGTTATATGCTAAGTCTGTCATTCTAAATATAGTGGGCCATTGGTTAAATTCTGCTTATTTTTCAAATTGGAAAGCATGATGTAAAACAATTTTAGTTTCTAGTAATAAGCCTGAAATAAATATTAATTTTCAATCAGATATTAACAGAATATATTGGATCATAAAAGATTTTTGTTTGATCACGAGGAAAATTCCTATCTCTATGCCTTTTGTTAGTTATAGATTAACTATGTTCAAGAAGGTAATGGATAATAACTATCTTGTTAAAGATTTATTGATTTTAGTGTTTCCCATAGCTTATACTAATGGTTGTATAAAGTCAGTTAATCCAAACAAAATAGTTGATCTTTGTAAATCATTGTATAAAATGTGTGCTATGTCTTTAAAAAGCATGCGAGGCTGTATGTGCACATATATATTCCACACGTGCACATACCTAGTGCCATTTTGAAGGAGCAGCTAGGGAGTAAGCGTGCAAGATCTTAGTCATTAGCTGTATATAAGTTATTTAAGTTAGAGACAATAGTTAACAGTAGTAATGTGTTTGTATTAGATAAAGCTGCTTGGATAGAACCCACAAAGACTCATTTATTCATGTCCTAGATATGAAAGCAACATGATATTAGAACCGGCATTGAAGACAGAAGAATATTCAGAGCCATGAGGTGCAAAGATGACAGTGAAGGTAAAACCAAGAGAAAAGTGCACAAACAAAGCCAGAATGAAACAAAGATAATGAGAAATAAGACAAACTGTTTACTTGATACGAAAGACAATAAATGGGACATTACAACAGCACAAATCACATTATCAGGCAAGTGGAAAGTACAAAAAGTTTGCTGACTAGAGAAAATGTTCAAGATAAAAGCAAAGTGAGTTTGCTCAAGGCAAAGTTGGGCATGTTTAGAGTAAAATGAACACAGGAAAAGTATATTGGGTGTAAAAGTGCTTAAAAGTGCAAAACAATATAATAAAGAGAAATAAAGGGCAGACTGAGCAAAGTAAAGCAAGGCTACTATGTGTTTTGGCAAAGTGCTGCATTTGGGGATAACTCCAACTTTGTATTGTATCAAGGGCATAACTAGAGTTATTCAAAGTATCTCAAAGTGTGTAAAAGTCCTTCTAGTGTGTGTTTATTACTGTGCATGTATTTCAAAGAGTCTGTTGTGTGCAAAGTGCAACTACTTTGTGTAATACAGTCAACGCATAGCCATTTGGAACAGTTTCTTGTGCTGAGTGTGTCTATTCGCAAAGTGCTGCCATTACAGAGTGCTTCTTGTACTGTAAAGTTTCTTGTGCTGAGTGTGTCTATTCGCAAAGTGCTGCCATTACAGAATACTTCTTGTACTGTAAAGAGTTGCCTAGTAAGGTACTGTCATTCTGGGGAAATTTCAGTGTGCTGTATGCAGTTATTGACAAAGTGCAATTACTTCAAAAAGTTATTGAGTTTAAGGCAACAGATGATTTATTTATTCGCATTGTGCAGTTACTTGGCATGTTTCTTAAACTGATAAGAGGTGTTTTCTTACAAAAGACAACATTACAAGAGTATTACAGTATTACAGTGCTCATGAGTTATTCAGTTGCACTGTAAAGTTCTCAAATGTTTCTTAAAATGGTGATAAATTACTTTAGCAAGTGATGGTAAATTACTGTAGCATTTCTGCTTTTACCTATAATATTACAAAAGTACCAAAACCCCTGAGAAGTTTATTTCACAAAGTCCAGTTATTCAAAAGTACTATGAGTTTGGTTATTTACATAATTCTGAAAAGAGCAACAAAGGTACAAGTTCAGAGTACAAAGGCATTGGATAATTACTGGCATTAATTCTGGCATATGTGCATGTGTGTATGTTTATGCTTATTTGCAAAACCCTTCGCTGGTATGTGTTAATATGGCAGATGGATTTGATTTTGAAAACCCCTACCACTTGTATTTGATCAGAATATTGCAGAGAACTGGAGAATATTTGAACAAGAGTATGATATTTTTATACAAGCAGCTTATGCAGATAGATCTGCATGCACAAGGAAATTCTTTTTGCTAAACCTAACTGGGTCAGAGGCCATAGAAAGAGAGTATTTGTTTGTGTATACATAAGCAGCATACAAAGGAGAAGGTGCAGATCACCATATTGTTGTACAAGTTGAATCAAGGGAAGACCCCGAGCTTTTGAAGCGCAAGTTCAGAGAAATGTATAACCCCCAGATGAATATTACATTAGAGAGGCATTTGTTTTATGGAAGAGATCAGAAACCAGGGGAAACATTTTCACCTTATATAACAGACTTGAGAAATAGAGCTAAGACGTGTCGAGTTGGTAATGTAAATGATGAGCTGATAAAGGACAGGCTTGTATGTGTGATGTACAGTGCTGCTGTGAGAAAGAGTTTTACTTTGTGACAGTGATTTAATGTTGAGCAAGGCCATAGAGATTTGTCAAATCTATGAGGTGACAGAAAACCACACAAGTATGTTTGCAAGTGACAAAAGCATGGTTTCAGTCAGTTCCAGAGCATATGTAGATAGTATGCAATATGTGGCAAACAAGAGCAGGCCTAAGGATGTGGCAGCTACAGGTTTACTAAAGAAGGCACACAGCTTTCCAGAAAGTTCTAAGAAAGGTGTAAGCTCCAACACCAGCTCAGTGTAATATAAGCATTAATCAGCAAAACCAAATCTAGCTTTATTGTTAACTGTTGCAATTGTAGTACAAATCATGAGTTTAAAAGACAGAAGTGCTTAGCATATGGGCAGCAATATCACGAGTGTAAAAAATTGAATAATTTCCAAAAGTTTTGCAAATCAAGTAAACCTCACACAATTGTAAAGAAAGATCACACAAAAAAGCAAGTTATTCAAGTAGAGCCGAAGCAGTCAGCTTTTGATGTGGATGGTTTATCATTGCTTGGTGAAAGAGTTTACTAGAGTGAACTTATTAACAAGAAGTGAAGTATTTGTACTGTTCAGAGTAATGGAAAATCAACAGAGCTCAAAGTAGACACTGGTTCAAAGTGTAATGTTATATCAGCATACACATTTGTTAAAGTGAGAACTAATGAACAACTCAATGTAATCAGTAGTGTGAGACTTGTTGCTTATGGAGGTGAAGAAATTCAAACCGAAGGTTCAGTGATGCTTTCATGTTATTTGTCTGAAAACTGTGCAATCTCTATTGGGTCTCAAAGATAGTTTAAGAATGAATCTGCTTTTTTTTTTTGCTAAAGAAGTCCATCACATAAGTGCATTTCCCAGTTCTAATTTTTTCAGAAGCCATTTTCTAAGGGTATGCTCATATTTTCAATGACAAACTAGGCAAACTTCCAGTTGTATATTCCATGAAGTTAGAACCAGAGGTCACTCCAGTAGTCAGACCAGCAACAAGAGTTCCAATAGTGATGCAAGATAAAGTTAAGGCTCAGTTGGATAAAATGGTTCAGCAAGCTGTGATTTGTCCAGTTGCAGAACCAATGGAATGGGTGTCTTCCATGGTAGCCACTCACAAATAAGGCTGAACAAATCATTAAAAAGGCCATATCATCCAATGCGCACAGTCGAAGAGGCTGCAGCTCTAATACAAAATGCCACTGTATTTTCTGTTTTGGATGCAAAGAGTTCATATTGGCAAGTGATGCTGGATCACAAATCCTCTTGTCTAACTACTTTTGGTACTTTATTTGACAGATACAGATACATTCCTAAGGATGCCATTTGGAATAAATTCTGCAAGTGAAGTCTTCTGGTGTGCAATGGGGCAAATGTTTTCAGGTTATCCATATGCCATAATAGTAGATGATCTATTGGTTGGAGGCAATGGAAAAGCAGAGCATGACAGGAACCTAAAGAAAGCTCTAGACAAGAGTATGTGAAGTAAACCTGAAGCTCAATCCTCTGAACTGCAAATTTAGACTTCCAGAAGTTACATACATAGGACATTTGTTTATGAGTACAGGCTTGAGATCAGACCCAACCAAACAACCAGTTATTCTTGAAATGCCAGCACCACATAATGTGCATGCCCTACAGTGTTTTTTGGGCATGGTCAACTATTTAGGCAAATTTATACCAGACTTCAGTGAGTTGACAGCATCTTTAAGAGAGCTCACATGCAAAAATGTTGCTTGGTCATGGATAGAACATTATCAGAAGGCATTTGTAGACCTTAAGCAGAAAATTGCCACCACAACTACATTAAGATACTATGATGTGAACAAACCAGTTATTTTTTTCCTGTGATGCTTCAAAATTTGGCCTAGGTGCAGTTATACTTCAAGAGGACAGACCAACTATGCATCTAGAACACTAACGCAAACTGAGATGCAATATGCTCAAATTGAAAAAGAGCTGTTGGCAATAGTATTTGCATGCTCCAAGTTTCGTGATTATATATTTTTGGCCGAGCTATTCAGATTGAAACTGATCATCAACCTCTAGTTACTATTCCAAAGATGTCTATGCATTCCAGTCCAGCTAGATTACAAAGAATGATGCTCAAATTGCAAAAGTATAATTTCAAAATGGTCTACACTAAAGACAAATTACTTTATCTGGCTGATACTTTATCTAGATCTCCCAGGATTATGACAAAACAGCTTAACGTAGAAACTTTTGAATTTAATGAGATGTCACTGTGTAATTTTTCCACCACTAGACTTGATGAGTTAAGAAATCATACTCAGACTGATCCGATTTTGCAGAAGCTTAATTACTATATTAATGTCAGATGGCCGTCAAAACAATCTAGTGTATCAATTGGTGCAAACGTATTTTCCTTACAGAGCTGAATCTTTGATGAAAGATGGTATTATTTTCAAAGATCCTAAAATTATCGTTCCTGCTTCCTTACAACAAGAATACATCCAAATTTTGCACTGTGGTCACCCAGGAACCACATTCACTAAGAGAAGAGCATGAGAATTAGTATTTCGGCCTTCATTACTGAAAGACATTGATAGAGTTCTTTCTACTTGCTCGGTATGCAATAGTACCAGATGGCATTTGCAAAGAGAACTGCTTCAGCTAAGTCCAATTCCTGAACTACCTTGGTCTACTGTAGCAACTGATATCTTTGAGTGGAACAATCAACACTACTTAGTTTTGGTAGACTCTTGTTCAAATTGGTTTGAGATTGATTTACTACTAACCTAACCTCAACTGTTATTACCAACTTGAAACAGCATTTCTCAGTTCATGGTTCATAGGTTCATAGGTGTGCACTAGGCTAATGGCCCTGGAGCCTTTACAAGCCTATTCCATAGACGTGCCTTGGCATCTTGCTGCCCGACATTAGTTCCCAGTGCCTGTATCAAGTAGAGCCACTGGAGTGATCCCCGGGGTGAACTTTCTATTTCCCATCGACTCAAGATTTCTTTTGAAGAGGGCCAGTGAGGTGCTCTGCTTGACATGTATGTGAAGTCTATTCCATAGCATGGGCAGTCTCTGGGTTATGAACCTGTCCCTCCAGCATGTTCTGTTGATTGTGGTAATGAGGTTGAGGTCTCTGGAGCATGTGGTGCAGAGGGATTTCTTTAGATGTAGCATTTCTAACAGAGCTGGGTCAGATATGGCTTTGTAAGTCAAGCAGAGATCGCCTCTTAGTAGACTATATGAGAAAGAGAATAGCTGGAGTTTTTTGAGTTTGGTAGTCCACATAAACTTTTTTCTGACAATGGTACTCATTTTACTAGCCAGTCATTCAGAAATTTGCAAGTGAATGGGACTTTGTATATGTCACTAGTAGACTTGCATATCCTCAGTCCAATGGTCTAGCTGAAAAAGCAGTGCAGAGTGCAAAGCAATTACTTGACAGGTCAAAGTGTGACAATACTGATATGTTCTTGAATTTGCTTAATCTCAGAAACATACCTCATGATGATATTCTTGGTTCACCTGCTGAAAGACTACTTTCCAAGCAAACTAGAACTACACTACCTATTTATTCAAGTTTGTTGCAGCCTAAGTCGAAGAACAATAAACCATCAAGGCTCAATTGTTTAAGAAGTGTTATATCCAGAAATCTAATTACAACTGATTGAGCAGATTACTTCATACATTGAAGGAAGGAGAGATGGTACATATTCAGACAACAAAAGGATTTGATTGAATAGGACAGATTACAGGCATTTGTGCCAAGCCGAGATCTTACTTAGTAAATTCTGAAGGCATGAAGTATAGGAGGAATCACATACATTTTCTTCCTGTGCCAGAATCATCACCCTCATTGCAATCGCAACATTGTATCTGTGATGCAGGCTGCAAATCGAAGAGGGAGTCAGACACTGTTTCCAGACCAGAATGTGTTCAGAATTCTGACTCCATTCCAGAAAGTGATTCAAACATTCCACAGATTAATTACTTTACAGAAACTGTTCCAGTTACTAAAGTTAACACTCCATTTTATGTCGCACGATATGCATGAGTATCTAAACCAAGTGTGAATTACTAGCAATGTGGACTTGATGGTACATACCTATATGTTTGAATATTGTATAATGCATGACTAAAAAAGATACCTGTGATTTATGCATTACAGTGTCATAACAATTACATGGTCTATTTCTCAAAGAGGGAGGATGTAGATCATAGTATAAAATATGTGCTATGTCTTTAAGAAGCACGTGAGGCTGTAAGTGCACATATATATATATATATATATATATATATATATATATATATATATATATATATATATTCCACACTTGTACATACCTAGTGCCATTTTGAAGGAGCAGCTATGGAGTGAGCATGCAAGATCTTAGTCATTAGTTGTCTATAAGTTATTTAAGTTAGATTCAATTGTCAGTAGTAGTAATGTGTTTGTATGAAATAAAGCTGCTTGAACAGAACCCACAAAGACTTGTTTATTCCTAGACATGAAAGCGACAATCTTAAAGAAAATAACTTAAATTTCTGGTATCAATTTTTATCTGAAAATAAGTTATATACTCCTGATTGCTTTATAGCTAGATATAATATAAACAAAAATAATTGGTTAAACATTCAGATTTTTAGGAAATTTCTTAACAATAAAATGCAAATACCTTTAAATATAAATGTAAAACCTGTCCCAAAAAAAAATTAGAATTATTCTTTAAAATTAACAGTGATGAGGTCAAAAATAAATGTTATCAATAATTTGTAGGATTCTAAGAACTGAATATACGGTCATCAGTCTTATTGAAAGTAATCAACAAAAATTAATAAGGACTTTTTTTCTGACGATAATGAAAAATGATCTTTGAAGTTTGTAAATAATGCCACATCATCGCTTTACTGCAGAATTTTTACTTTGAAGTTTTTAAATAGAAGCTTTTTAACAGCACATAAAATAACCTTGATTTATAATAAACAGTATATAAAATGTAGGAGGTGTGATGAGGAACTAGATGCAAACTGTCTTCATATGATTATTAAATGTAAAATGATTGTTCTATTTTGGATAGAGTTCAAAAAAATTTTCTAAAGCATTATGGTCAGACAATTGCAAAATTACAGATTTTTTAATCTTATTTAATGTGCCAATTCCAGATTTCATAACAAAAACACACGTGCCTCCTCCATAGTCCATTCTAGCAATTGCCAGAAAGGATATCACAATAAATTGGAAAACTAAAATTGTCCTCTGTTTTTCTGATGTTATCTACCTACCAAAAAATGTATGTAACAAAGAATTGCAAAGTGTTTATAATAGAACATCAAACATTACACATAAATAATTATCTTGGCAAAAACTTAAAGGCCTTTCAGAAAATATTTAATGGTTTTATATAAGGTTAAAGTTTGTTATGGACTCTGTATATAGTAATATTTGTTGTCTTTTAGTTGACTGTTATGATTTGTTAATTTTGTGTGATTTCATTCTGATTTAAAATAAAATAAAAAAGTGTATTAAAAACATTGTATGCTGAAATGTATTTACAAAAAATAATTATTACATTTATAATTTGTAAGCTTTTGAGTTTAAGACAGGTACAAAAGAAACAGAGAATTGTTTCAAAGTATTAGAAATGTATTGGCAGCTCAAATTGGGAGCCTACCTTTCCCCCTGGGTTGAGCAATTGAATTTCTAATGTACCTGTCTTGAACTCAAAAACTAATAAATGATAAATGTAATAAATATTCTTGTAGGTGCATTTCGGCATACAACTTTTGATGTGACATATTTATTGTCGAGCAAGAAAAATTGCACTTACTTTGATTTACATCTCTCCTTGTTTCAGTCTGTCACTTTAAATATAATATTACTTAATTGACTAATTTATGAACTATCAATGACATTCTTGTTCATTTTGTATATGTATCTTTCTGGCAAATAGTTGAAGACTGAAGTCATTAAATAATGACAGACATTTGAGTTTAAGACTCCACATCCTTCAGAATATTCATGTTAATGCACAACCTATTATTCAACTTTCTAGGTTTGTAAGAGCAATAGTTACACTCTGTCCCTATTTATCCCCCCTTCATTTTAGGCTTTGTCCAGATTTTTTGCTCTAAGAGGCTGAGAGGTATGGAACACACTTTATTCTAATGAAGTCTCTCTCATGAGCTGAAAGTGCTTAACATATTAATATTTTGCTGTTACATTGTTGTTGTTTTAATGTTGTTGTGTCTTTCGGCTTATCCCGGTTAGGGGTCGCCACAGCGGAACTCTGGTCCGCTAATGTTTGGTAGTGGATTTTTTTTATGTGCCGAGCTACCAGCCATGATGCACAACCTTCAACGAAGGCATGCCCATTCACGTATGCCTCCACACAGAAGACGCTCTAGCTGAGAATCGAATGGAACAACGTCTTGCTTTGAGGCGAAAACGCTACCGCAGCACCACCATATTGGACTCACTGTGGCATTAATTTTATCTGGCTACTTATTTATCTGGTTGACTTTACATCTTGCATTACAGTTTGGAGTATTTGCAGAATTAGACTTGTTTTACATGCAGTGGGCTTTTTCCTTTTATTGTAGAACCTGTTTATTTTAGGGTTCCACTATAAAGCTATCTTTTAAACTTGGCATTGCATTTATTTCAGAGGGAAAAGGTACTTCTATGCAGTTATTTACATATTCATAGAATCTGAAGATGAAAGACTCTGACTCTGCATTTTTAGCAAGGTACTCAGGATGGAAGGGAAAGTTGACTTTTGCCAGATCAGCACTCACCTTTAATATATTTGCTTTGGCATAATCTATAAACAATGTGTTATTGGAGGATGCATCCTGAGTCAGTCTAATGATGAGTATGGCTAGTTAATTGTCTGAATTCTTAGGGAGGGAGTTACAACTGGAGGAAAACAAGCTATCCAATAATGGTAAGAACCAAGTCCAAGATTTTTTTGCCCCTCTTTGAGGTACAGAGTAGTTGGTCAAGTAAGTTTGCATTTAGGAAGTCCAGAAATCTCTAAGGCATACATATTTTGGAATATAAAAGTTTCTCAGTAAATACATGGTAGTTGAAGTGCCCTAAGATAATGTTTTGCTTGAATGCTTAGGGCTTCCATATTAGATGGGTAGGAGTCATGGACATAGGGTATCATAGAGGAGGGCTTATATTTAGCTACAATCTGATGTGTGGTTTTGTTAATGATAAGTTGAACATGGATAAGTACCAGGATGGTACACTGCTTAATATGTCTGGTGGTGTAGTTTTGTTTTAAGAATACAGAGAGAGCAAGGCCACCTTTAGTGCCTTCATGGAGTGCAGTGGGTGAGCACATGTGGTCAGCATTGAAACTTACACTAATGGGATGATCTCAATATTTTTGAACCACATCTCTGTGATAATGCATATATTGATGCATCCCAGAATAAAAAAGTGCATTTAGGTAGTACATTTTATTGTTTATGCTCCTAGCATGAAGCAGTAATACCTTCATGTTTTCCAAATGTTGATTTGCTAAGTTGGAAGCTGTTGCAGACTGACTTTGAGAAAAAATGGCATTATGGGAGTGGATAAAGTTTTTGTTATTATATGAAAGTCTTGGAGGACATGTGCAAGCCATCATGTCATCATGTCACTGTCAAATGTTAAGTACATGTATGTTTTGCTGATGTTCTGGTAAACCAACTGCAATAAATAAATAAATGAATAAATAAAATCCCTGGCAAAGCAGTTAGGACTGTTTGGCATGTCCTCCCAGGGAGATAGATAGGTAAACTGACAGATATATAGATAGATGGATAGATAGATAGATAGATAGATAGATAGATAGATAGATAGATAGATAGATAGATATGATTATATCCTCTTTGAATGACACCAGAAGGTAAGCTAATTGCTAAAGTAAATTTTTTTTGTTCATCATGTGGCATCATTCTAGGTGAAGGTAAAATTCTGCTCAGGGTTAGGTTCATATCTGCCTCAGGCATATATTCTTAGAGCTCCATCATGTCTTCATATAGTATAGGGAGGTATGCCTCAGGTCATTTACTCCCATGTGTACTATGACTGAGTCATATGTGTACTTTGGGGTGCAAGGCCCTGAGTGCATGCATTATGTGGTGAATCTTGGCACCCAAAAGGCAGTTGACCATGACCCTCTCTTTCAAAGCCTAGCAAGTGGTAAATCAGTGTACCTCACAATGTAATGTCCTATAACAAGGGCATTTGGTTCTGTAGGGGGTCTATCATATGGATTATGAGCTGAGACACTGTGAGTTATAGCTATGTGCTACAGAATAGGTGCTGCCAGAGTTTAGTGTTTTCTAGGTTACTGGGGATGTTTGATGCTATGTTTGCATCTGAGAGGCCACTGAGATTTAGGCCCAATTTATTTAAGAGCCTCATCATATGTGAGTCTATGTGTTTGATCAGTACTGTGTGTGTTGACTGTAGGGCAGAATTTTATGTTTCTAACAAACCTCTTTGGTATTAGTAGTGTTTGTGTGTGAGAGCTTTGCCTCCTGTGATATTATGTAACCACATCTCTCACATACTGTATCGGTTTGCCTAAGAGTTAAGTGACTGTTAGTATACATGAGACAATTGCTACATTGTATTAGGATTCAGATTTCCACCAAACTGGATACAGACATAGTAGGAAAGTGCATATCCATAGTTCCAGCTATTTACTGTGCGATCTATGGGTTGGAGGCGGGGGATTTAAAACAGACTTTCTTGGATGCTATTTGAGTAAAGGCTACAGTCTAGGTCTAAATTCTTGGTGCACTGCTCTGCTACATGCAAACCAGTTGCTTGGCATGCAACTAAGTACTGAAGAAATTTCAGAGGTCAGTTTTATAGGGAAAATTGAGATTCTAAGTATGTACAATGACTTTATACAAACACATTACAACAACACGCTGTTAGGTTTCTTCAGTGATTCTTAAGCCAGGAAAGACCAGGCTACCCCTAATCCCACTAGAGTGCAGACCAAACTCTTCCAAACTTTTAATTTGTATAAAGAAGCTAAAGAAGCTACAAATACAAAATCTCAATACAATAATACTGTAAAGTATCAACAGCACTTCAGAGTTTTATGGACAAGTGAAATGCAGTAAATTTCTTAACTGGCTTGGATGAGGCTGGAAATCAATAGAAACATTTAAATTCATGCAGAGTGGTTGCCAAGTGTTGCTAAACTTTGTGTAAATGAACCAAGCATCTCAGAAATGCAACAACATAATGCAAGCTGAAAAAAATCTACAGAGAAGGAAACAAGCCATGTGGCCAATCACAATAGCATACTCCACTTTTTTTTTCAGTGATTATCAAATGCAGCAAAGATCAGGCTACTGTATTTTCCCCACTTGAGTACAAACAAAGCTTTTCTGAATGTTTTGATCACTTAAAGGGTCTAAAAGTACAGAATCACAACAAATAACACTTTAAAATACCAACAGTAATTCAAATTATCAAGACCAACTGCAATTTGACAAGTAAATTACTTTTCTGTCTTGTATGAAGCTAGAAATCAGAAGAAACACTCTAATTCAGATGATATGGCCACTAAGGATTAATATGCTCTGTGCAGGATGTATAGGTGGCACGTCCTCTTAAAAAAGAGGTGTGGAGGCATTACTGTCCATGTAGAAATACTTCTGATGCATTCCTATTTGTTCATTTTAGCCCTGATTGAATGGCCATCATTGTATCCCTTATAACAAAGCAGTACTATATCTTCTCCAGTAAAAGCATTGCAAATTTAATATAGGTGTCAAGTTGAACCCATTCTCTTACTAGTCCTTGAATAGAAATTTGTTGTAGCTGACACTGTGATTCCTCATCTAAGATTCGCCTACTACTGAATGAATACTATTAGCACATGCATGACACACCACAAGCAAAGTACATCTTTGATATTATCCCATGCCCTCCCAATCAGCATTTGTCCTTATACATTTTAGCTATTAGTATGCTAGTATAGTGATATTTTGTTTCAGTCAGATTTACTAAATGTCAGTGCATTCTGTATAGGACCAACACAGGTGATAAGTTGAGGCATTATGCAGTTATCAGTAGCTCACTCTTCCAATACACAAGCATAAAACTTTTTAAGCAGAAAGTAGTGCTAATATTGTATATATATTTTCACAGCGGAGATGGATTGATATCTGATAATGCTGTATATGTCCTGTCGGGGCTGAATTTATATGAAATTTCCTGTAATTGGAGAGATGACGCTGCAGCAATGCTTGTCTTGTCTGGAATCATTCATATGATTTTGTGGAGTCTGGTACTTCATGGCATCAGCTGTAGCACCAGTATTTTCACCACTCTCTTAGTAGTCTTTAAATATTCGCCATCTGTAATTCCTAATATTGTTAACATTCTTCTTCAGCTGCAGAGTTACCTATGTCTATCCAAGTGCTCAGATGTACTGGTATATATTCTTTCTGGCTGCTGATGCAAAACGGTGACTGAATTATTTATTCTTGACATTCTCATATAAGGCACCAGCTCCCTTCCAGAAGAAGCATTAGAGATTTAGTAGTCTTGGTCAAAATGAATCACTGTCTGACTACCTAGATTTACCTTTTTCAAAGCCTGAGTCTTGTACAAATCTTCCTTTTATTTTATTTTTGTTTAGCCTGTATAACACAACTGAGTGTGGTCTTGTACAGGCAGTGTCATATTGTCTAAGAGGGCCTAAGGAGAAGGATCCTTGACTGCAACCAGCTGGCTTGAGTTTTATTTGTGGATCAGGCATTGCAGGAGTTGGACATGGCTGTGGGTAATGTCTGGTCACTTATCACAGTAGAGAGATCTTTGCTAGGACATACCTCTGTGATGGCCGAGTCATGTTTTCCTGGTTTCTGTCAAGCTGCAATTTCTTCAATAGCTGTGGAAGCATCAGCAGACTGGTGCCATGCGAAGTAATGCCTGTGATGTTACGCATGCTGTGCCAAATAAAAGTCCCCCCCTTCTCTGTATAATGTAATAATATTGCCTCTGACCACTTTTATAATGCCTGTCTCCTGGCTCTTCTCATTCATAAAGGGAAAATTATAGTTGTAGGAGTTGTAGACCACTGAGATCATTCTCTCCCTGGATGGTTCCCATCTGTAAAGACATGAAGGGATTTGTCTAGACCACTGTCTTCCATAAGGAGGGGGTATTAAAGAAAGAGGAAGGAATGACAGATGGGGAATCAGTAGATTTTTGTGGCAAACACCATGGGCAAAAAAAGACCACCAATATAGGTTACATAAGTATGAATATTTAACATTTCTCCTGGCAGCTGTTAAAGTTGGCTATGTTTAGGAGGCAAGACTTTCCTTTATAATTCCATATTTGTTCATATCTAGGAGCAGTTTATTACTTATATCACTCTGAAAAATGTTCCGAACATTGAAAAAGAAACTGGTGAGGCTGATGGACTACATTTTTTATGCCAACTGTAGATCCTCAGTTCTGGATAGGGAACACATTTTTAATCAGGATCAGGATTCAAAACATCATGCACGTACTCAAGTTTTTGCACCACAATTACAGTTATCACACAGCATACGTGGATATAAATGAGTTGACGCTTACAACCCTGGACTATATGAAGTGAGACATGATGGAGCTCTCAAAATATGTGTCTATGCCATATATGAATCTTGCCTTGAGCAACATTTTACCATCACCAGAATGATGCAGAAATATAAAAAATTGACAACTGGCTTAGCTTCTTGTGTCATTCTAAGGAGTACAATATATATCAGCCTACAAGGAAATCATACATAGTCCTAACTGCTTTTCCAGGATTACCTGCACCTACACCCCCACCAACACCAAGGCTAAAACCTTCTCCACCCCTGAGTACCTTTTTAAGCAATGCTAGTCTTCTAAAGCTTCCAAAATAAAACAAAAAACAGATAGCATATAGATGATTATGACTGGGTTTCAATCATAACCTGATTATTAGGTGTTTGAGACGTGGATGCCCAGAAATTCACTTCAAGATCGAATCTCAAGAAAAGAATCTTGGCATCCATGTTGAGACTACATAAATTTCAGTTATGACTGAAGAGCCAATCATAAATCTTTGTTGTGCGATGAGATTTATGCGTTCCATGTAATACTAGTTAATGAAAAATAAATAAATAGATAAATAACTAAATAGATAAATAAATAAATAAAAATACCACTTTTGAGTGTCAGTAAAGCAGCCGGGAAACATGTCAAACAGTCAGCAGGAGACATCCTTACATTCTTCTTGTATAAGGAAACAGTTACTTTTTAATTTTAATGGCTGTAATTTTGTATACAGCTGCTGTTGCTTACTGGTTAGCACTGTCAGATTTCAGTGCCCAGTGCATACATGATTTTAACAGCACTTAGGCGTGCTTATCAGTTGTACTTAGTAATTGTTAAGCACCTTTCCAAGCATAGTTAAGATTGGGTTTTGTGTAAGAATAGCGCTGAATCAGAGTGTATTTTAAATTATATGGGAAAGTAACTACGAAGCTCCATGCACAACAAAGATATTGCTGCTTGATGCTAGGAGCTTTAAAAAAGAACTTCACTCTCTAAAAAGTACTTATTCCACTAGATAACATTGATATATGCATCTTCAAAGAGATCTGTTTCATGACCAATCATAGCACGGGTCTATATTACGTCTGCAAAAGCCCCTTTCAGCGAACGACTTTTTGTCGACCGATAACTGGCAAAATCTAACTCCCTTGAATGGCCATACCAGTGATTTTTTTCCTAGGGGAAAAAACCCTTGGTCAACCTAAAACCAGACAAAATTGAAACCCTTCAAAGTGGAGTGGCTTCACCCCCCCACCCTCAAGTAAATATATCAACTCCAAGGTTGAACTACATGGGAAAAGGGCAAATTCCCAATGATGACCAACCATTTTTTTCCTCTAGGAAAAAATTTGCTGAAATGGCCATTCGTGGGAGTTAGATTTCGCTGATTATCATTCGACAAATAGCCATTCGCTGAAAGGGGTTTTTGCGGACATAGTATAGACCCTGATAGCACTTCATCTGTGTAATGTTTCAATACCTTACACATGTTCATGCCCATTGCCTTAGCTGAAAGCACTAAAGGCACTGTTATCTCCATATTCTTAAAAAAAAAAATTTGCATCCAGATTCATGAGACAATGTAACTATCTGCAACCTGTCCACATTCAACTTACTATTAACAAAACACCTCATCATATCATAGCTAACTATAGCACTCACTCTGTTTTCTCCTCAAACAATACCTCCTACCTAACCAGTATCGAGTCCGTTTGCAAGTACCGTTCTCTTAGGAGACTTAAACAACCCTTCATTAACTGGGAGACTTATACATCCACAAACAGAAACATGTATGCCCAGGAATTTCTGAAGTTCATCAGTACCAACTCTCTGGACTAGTTAGTCTGCACCCTAACCATGTACAATAAAAACTTTGCTCCCCAACAATTGTAGCTTCCTCTGTGGTCAAATCAGGACATTAATCAGTCACATTAACTTTATACAGAAGCCATAAGAATCTTCCAGTACCTTGGTATTCAGAGATTATGCCAAGGTTAATCTTCTAAAACTGAGTGATGACCTTGGTAAATACAAGTCTCTCACTTATGTGGAGTCATTTACCACCAAATTCTATGCATGCATATACAGTTATATAGATGCATCTGTACCTCTCAGAAGTAAATACAACAAATTTAAAAATGAACCCCTGTAGTGGAACCCTGATATAAACATACTCTATAATAAAAGGGAAAAAAAACCCTAATTGCTTGCAAGAATAAATTTAACACTCAGAATACCAATAATCATATGTGCTAAATTTAACATGGAACTCTGGACGCTGATCAAATCAACCAAAGACAGGTGTGAGGTAAAAATAGCTACCTAGATGAAGAATAACTATAAAGCCTTCTTTAAATATATTAAACATCTTAGAAATGCTGTGCATAGCTAATAGAAAAGGATATCACATACTCGGACCCAGGGGACATAGCCAAGTTACTAGCAGACGAATCTCAATTGAACAAATCACCCCACACACATTTTTCCAGATTACATGCCTACATTTACCCCCCCCACACACACACACACACGCAAATCTGCTAAGAACACTTCTTCTATGAAGCTGGATAACATACAAGGCTGCCTACTGGTCAGCCTGAAACATGACTTGTTAGACCCACTACAGAGTTTATTAAATATCAGCCACCGAACAGAATGCATGCTAGATGAATGGAAGACAGCTACAGTAATCCACTTGCACAAATGTGGGACAGCAACAGATGTGGGTAATGACTGACTCATATGCATGACCAGCCTCATCTATAAGGCTAAGGCAAGGATTATTATGAAGTTAATAAATAAAGACATAGGTAACCTGCAAACTCTCAACCCAAGCAAGTTGGGATTTGTCAAAGGCAGATCCTGGCTACTTAACTTGGTTGACTTCTTCGAGAAGGTTACTGAAACAATGGATGAGAGCAAGTCAGTTCAAACAGCACATTTAGACCTTGAAAAGGAATGTGATACCATCCCACACTAGGGTATCATAGATAAACTCTCCCACCTAAATGTAAACCCCTATGCAACTCACTGGATATCAAATTGGCTCAGAAATGCAACCTGGGAAAATAAGGTGGGGGGGCTGCACCTCCTCCAAAAGACTTCTCACTAGTGGTATACCTCAAGGGTCAGTCCTTGGGGGACTCCTCTCAGAAGTGTGGTTGGTTCAACCATTGCCCTGGGCTAGTGCTATGAGCCAGTGTCCCACTCTCTCAACTCTTCAAGTGAAGAGAAAAAAAGAAATAACACTTCAGTTTAATATGCAAAGATCTTCCATTTACAGCCAAAACAAAGAAAAAGCAAAAAATAAACAAACAAACAAAAAAATGGACATTCCTTTGACTGGCACAACAACCAGGTGGCCAGCTGCGCGATACACCCTCCCTTCCTCCTGCCCCAGCTATTCAGGTCCTTCTCTGAGAAGTTTAGCTGGTTCAACCAGCACAACAGGCTGGTACTATGAACCAGCATCTCATCTCCTCAACTGTTCAAGTGAAGAAAAAGAAAAAAAGAAAAAAGCACTTCACTATAATAAGCCAATCACTGCAGTATAAGCTCTTCCACTGAACAGCAAAAACAAAACAAAAAAATGGACATTCCTTCCACTGACACACTAATCAGGTGACCAGATGAATGACACACCCTCCTTCACTCCTGCACCAACCAGCATTCACGTTCCATTTCTGTGCCCTGCCCCTAAACCTCCTTCAACATACTATATTCAAAAATATTTTTTCTTTTTAAATTGTTGCAAACTGCTTGCAACAAATATAGCAAACAGTTACTACAGTTTAAACCCTGTCTGCAGTGAGCACTATGGTGTTCATGTTTTAGTTTAACAAAAAAAAAAATCTTCATTTTTAAATGCAGTAGATAGTTGCTACAGTTTATACCTTGCCTGCAGGGAGCACTAGAGTGCTCAGGTTTTAGTTAGAAAAAAAGGAACATTTTTTTTTTAACCTTTAAATTGTAGCATGTAGTTGCTACAGTTTAGACCACACACAGAGAGCTACAGTGCTCATGTTTGACTGCAAATGCAATTAAAGAAAGATCTGGATTGGTTGATTACAGTCTGAACACTTTGCACCTGGTGCAATTGCCTGTTTGGCCAAACTCTATCTACGGTACTGACTCCTGTTAGGTATTTACTTCTTAGAGGTCAAAATTAGGAGGTCAGATCAAAAACTCCACTTGGGAATCTCAATCACTTGTACAACATAAATGTAATATGTTGGAGGGATAGGTATGTATCACAGAGAATACCTCTTGTATGGAACTGTCTTCCACTCCATATAAAGTAAAGAACTTCTGTTATACTACTGAAATCTAATTTGGATGAATGCATTGAAAACCACAAATTCACCCCCCCCCCCCCGTTTAGCACACATAACTCTCATGGATAGGGGCAAAATTTAAATACCCCAACATATCCTTGTTCTGTCTACCACTGGGTTTTTCATGTGCAAAATATATTAGATAAAATCTATCATGGGGATATAACGATAGACTTCTTATGATCCTCATGGATCAATTAGCCTAGCAAATACCTATGGGCCTATGAATCTTTAAGGTGAGCATTGAATTTCATAAACATACTGTGCAGATGCAGAGACGCACTCGACATACTGTGTTTCATATCATGGTACGGAATGCTGGCATCCACAGGAATGTCTGATTTTTTTTGAATAGCACACAGTGTTATACCCACACTAGCAACAGACACTCCCAGTCACTGTGTTGCACTTTTGGCACTGAAGTGCATCACAGCAGCAGGAAACAGAGAGTTAAAGCGGCATGTGAGAGAGATGTATTTTATTAACTTCCTGTTCCTTTCTGCACTGTGGTTTGCTATCATGTTTGCGTATTAAGCATAACCATGGAGCTAGAGCCTCTACCATAAAATGATAATGAAGAGATCTGGCATCAGTGTGTGAGGTGGGGTAAAGCAAGATTGTTATAGTAGGACTGCCTGCACAGTGGGGAACTCCATTGCTGTAAGTTTTCCTGCTATGCAATCGACTTTTGTTTTAGTTTAGTTGTTTTTAATTCAGCACTGATGTGATGCTCAGATCTCTCTGCTGAGCATGTATCAGCAGGGAAGGGGAAAGCAGTAGACCATCTGTGTGTGTATGTAGCTGAAATCACATTAATTACACCATTGATACCAACCTTTATTTAGCTGAGGTGCTGTTTTTGAATGGCATGCAAGCCCAGAGTGGGATAATTTGAATGTGTGGTGCATAGATGACATACTGTGTGTATACAATAGGTAAGACTGCTCAGGAAGTCCTTTTTTTTTAAATCTTTATTTTGTTTTCATTATGATTGTGATATACAGTAACAAAATATAATTTACTGAAAATGAATAATATACATAAGCAGATAAGGCCATTCTTCATCTAAGACATCAGTGAGTATACTTTAGGATAGTTAACTTCATATAAAGAAAAAAGGAACAGATAAAATAGAATACATTCATATAAGAAGCATGACAATATTAACATTATTAATACTAAATATTATTATTGGCACATAGTTGAGATTCAGTAGCTAACTGTATTATGGAGAGGAATAAAGAGTAAAAACACATATATACAACTATTTACATTTAGTGCTACATTGTTACATTAGGATTTATATTTACATTTTCAAAAATTTAACATTTCTTCTTTTTATGTCTGTGAGATTACATATAGGTACCTGTCAGAAGCAACATTAATTTGAGTCTCTTTGGTGGAGGGAGTGCTGATCGTACTTGTGAAGGACAGTAGGAGTATAGACCATTCTAAATTATTTTAGGACATATTCTAAAGTAATATTTCAGAAGTTAAAGTATTTCAGGCATTTGTTAACATTGTTAGTGGTTAGTTTATGAGATAAAATATACCTGGATGCCATGTTTTTAAAGTTAGCCCAGTCTAATTTAGATTGATCCATCCAATTTTGTATAATGTAGAGCTTAATTAACATAAAAAGAGGAATTTGAACCCTCAGTTTGGCTGTGAGTATGCCAATTTGAGGTACATGTAGTATAGTAATTTCCCATGAAAGAGTGGATTTACCGTATCCCATTTTTGTAAGTTTAATCCTTAGTGAATTCCATAGATTTTTTGTATACTTACAGTACCATAATATGTGCAAGAGGTTGTCTGTCACTGTGGGGCAGAAAGGGCAGAAAGGAGAGGTGTTTGTGAAGAAACTGTTTAGAATACAGAACTGGGGTATAATATGCATTGTTATATGTCATCAATTGGGTATACAATAGTTTTTGATAAGGGCAAAACTGTACGTATTATTGATCGCTTGTGAGAGATGGATATAAGTCAGTTTGGAGGTTTTGTTTCTCCAGTATTGAGTAAATAAGATAGAAGATTGGTATTTAATGGTAGAGATTAGTTTGTATGTAATTGATAACATCTTCTTTCTAATTTTTAGACATTTAAGTAGTGAAATAACAGTGTTTATTTCTTCGTGTATCTTGCGAAGGCTGCTAGCCTAGCTAGATAGAATTCTGTAGATAATTCTGTCATTTGTAAATATTAATATAAGCAACAGGCTTGTTCTCTTAAATGTAAGAAAATTGTGTTAAATGTTGAATGTCAAAAAGGCAACAACAGTGCACTCTGCTGGAAGAAAGCTGATAAGTCAAGCATTGTATGACTGTTTCATCTCAAACTTGGAGCCATGATGCCTGGACCAGCAGATTCTTTCTATTCTTTTGAGACCAGAGTTAATTGGTAGATTTTACATATATAATGTCTTTGATTGTTCTGGTTTCCTGATCAGGTGCAAGATCAAAGATATGTTAAACTCTGAGTTTCTGTTAGTCTAGGAACCAGAGAAGAATGATGCAATCTAAAATGAGTCAGCAGTGATGTATTATCAATTTAAAAGACTGTCTCAGAGAGAGAGAGAGAGAGAGAGAGAGAGCATTTTTTGGGATTTTGTCTAAAGCTGACAATGGCTCATCAATATTCTTCTTTTGCTCTATATGTAAGTTTATTTAGAACTGATATTGATCTTAGGAAAAGATACAAAATAGTAAGTTTAGTCTAGCTGTTTTCTATATTTATGTCAGAACTATTCTACAGTATTATTTTAAGCATTTTCCTGTGACATCTGAACTCTTGACTAGCACTGTGTAGTAAGTAGTATCACCTTGTGTTTTTATTATTTATTATTAAATATTTTTAAACCTTTCGACTGTGGCTGTGTTGTATAGAGATAATTTAAGGTCTAGAGTACATTGCATGTATATAGTGATACTGTACAAAGCCACTCCAATAAACTTTAAAAGTTCTGGTCAGACTTACTGACTGGTTAATAATATCGCATAGTAATAATTGGACACCCTTTGGTAAGGGTCTTTTTAGTAGCTGATATTAGGGATTCTGGTGGCAGTGGATTACTACCTTATAGCCTGGGCAGAAATGGCATAACTAGTGAACCTGTGCCAGCCTTCCCCATGAGTGTCTGTGTGTTTGTATATAAATCATATCTCAAAGTGGGTGTGTGTGTCAGCTACTTGGGCAGGGACATGAAGGACTAGTTGGACAGAGAGAGTGCTGGGAGGGCTTGGATTGGGACCTGGCTAAGGACCCCACTCTATATCTGTGCCAGTGGGGAGTCATATTGGTGATCTGGAGAGAAAGGGAAAAAACAGCCCCTGACTGACTGTGATCTCTGTGTGCTCTTAAGGGACATTGTACTTTACTTTGTGTGTCTTTGTTATCCTTTTCAAAGTGGATGCTCCTCACTGGTGTTAGTGGTGAAGATTGAGGCTCCTTGATTACTGGGCCAGTGCACGGGCATCACAGATTAATTGTTTGGCAGTGGTGGGATTACCCACACCACATATTAATTGGTTGACAATTGGCTTGTAGTGGTGTGAATAGTGAATTCCTGTAGCTTGTGTACAGTCATCACTGAGGGTGTTTTGTACTCTAAATCAGCCACACAGTGAATATTCAGAGTTGAGATCACAATTGTTTTATTTCTTTTGTTAGCTTAGTTAGTCAGGGAGAGCAGGCAATCATGTCAACAGAGGAGTATGGCAAGCTGACAAGGAGCCAGTTGGCTGGGATGTGCCAGGCTAAGGGAGTGGTGCATGGAAACCTGACTAAGATAGATAAGATTGCAGTTTTGGTCACAGCTGCATCAGAAAACAGCAACCAGGAGGGCGATCAGAGTGGCTGTGGAGATGTACAACTCTCAGAGAAATGGAATCTGCCAGAGGTACATGTCCAGGACCTAGGGTTAAATGTTTTGAATGCAACCAGTGGGGCCATGTGGTATATAGATGTCCATGGAGGCAAAGTGGGGAACAAAATGTGAGACAGCCAGTAAGTGAGAAAGACAAAATGCCGATAGTAGGTTGTCTTGAGACAACAGGGGTACCAAACTACCATCCTGCAGATGTCCTGATACGGAAGGATTTTGATGAGGCAGTACCATGTGTTTATGCAGTAACATGCAATCAAGCTTTGAGATAAGCATGTGGATCTGGTAGCCTGGGGGAGACTCAGACAGACTGCATACATGCAGCCAGGACTGGTGAGGTGGTTACTTCAGGGAGGGAGCTACTCTGTAGCAGTGAGACAGGAGGTGAGCCACAGCTGTTTGTGGGTACTGATGTTCCCTTGGACAGAGTGACTGCAAAGGTAGAGGTGAGTAGTATTACCCAGGCTGACAATGAGGCACCGATGTCAGAGGATGCCAGACTTCCTGTGGAAGGGGAGCTGGGAAGAGTTACAAAAAGAGAGTTGAGACAGGCTCAGCTCTCACACCCTACATTGCAAGACCTAAGGCAGGTAGCTAGTGAGGCACCTGATTTTCAAGGGAAGGGGAATTCTGTATACTGGAACAAAGGATTACTGTATAGAGAGTGGACCCCTAAGGGGTGGGTAGAAGGTAAGAGAATGCAGCAGTTGGTAGTGCCTAGAGCCACCTTCTGGTGCTTCTAGCCATAGCTCATGATATTTCCTTTGCAGGTCATATGGGCATAAAATGTACAAAGAGATGTATTATGCAGAACTTCTATTGGCCTGGAATTTCCAGAGATGTAACAGGGTACTGCAGGACCTGTGAGCAGTACCAAAAGGTAGCTAAGGCAGGAGACAAGGTGAAAGCTCCTTTGATGCCTTTGCCTGTGATTGAGGAGCCATTTCAGAGGGTAGCTATGGATATTGTGGGGCCTCTGAGTACCCCAAGTTCCACAGAGAAAATTTATATCCAATGGTAGTAGATTATGCTACAAGATTCCCCAATGCAATGGCTTTGTCCTCCATTGAGACAGAAAAGGTGGTACATGCTTTGTTAGAGATTTTCAGCAGGGTAGGGTTCCCAAAAGAAATACTGACTGACAGAGGTGCCAATTTCATGTTAGACCTACTGGCTTGTCTGTGGAAGTACTGTGGAGTGAAGCACCTGAAGACCATCCCCTACCATCCCCAGACAAATGGTCTTGTTGAGAGGTTAAACTCTACAATCAAGTCCATGCTACGGGCATTTGCAGACCAGTTTAAGAGGGATTGAGATAAATATTTTCCCCATCTGTTGTTTGCTTACAAAGAGGTTCCCCAGGAATCCACATGTTTTTCAGCCTTTGAGTTGCTGTATGGGCATAGGGTGAGGGGACCACTAGGTTTAATTTGAGATGAGTGGGAAGGTGAGTGTGAATCACACAAGGTGTCTGTTGTGGCATATGTCCTAAACCTCAGGACAAGGCTCAGATAACTCATAGGCTTGGCCCAGGAGAACCTGGCAGAATCACAAGAGCAGAAAAAGGTCTGGTATGACAAGAATGCTTGCGTTAGAGAGTATTCTGTAGGACAGCAGGTAATGGTTCATATCCTGTGAGACACAACAAGCTGCAAGCAGCATGGGAGGGACCTTACAAGGTGGTAAGAAATGTAAGTGATGTTAAGTACATGGTAGAACTGCTAGGTAGGAGGCAGGGGTACAAACTGTACCTTGTTAACAAGATGAAACCTTGTGCTGAGTATTTGCAATGGATTACAGGAGGAGTCTGAGGGAGATCTGGTGACTGATCTCCTTAGTGAGGTTCAGAATGACACCTCAGTGGAAGAGGTAGCAATGTCCCAGCAGCTATCACCTACCCAGGTTTGAGAAACTCGAGCAGTGTTACAGGTGTTTGGGGACATGTTCACTGGGAAACCAGGGTGCACCCACCTGGTGCAGCACCAGGTGGATACAGGACCACAAATGCCTATTAGGCAGGCCCCTTATAAGGTACCTGAGAGAGTCAAAGGGACTCTGAGGGAGGAGATACAGGAGATGTTGGAACTAGGAGTAATTCAAGAGTCCAACATCCCTGAACTTCCCCAGTGGTGCTGGTGCCAAAGAAGGATGGCAGCACCAGGTTCTATGTGGACTACAGGAAATTAAATAGTAACCACAGAGATAGATGCTTACCCCATGCCTAGGGCAGATGAGGCCCTAGAGCAGCTGGGTGGGGCTAAGTATCTTACCACCATTGATTTTACCAAGGGTTGCTGACAGGTGCCCTTGACTCCCAGTGCTAGAGTGAGGTCAGCCTTTGTGACATCATTTGGCTTGTATGAGTTCACAAAGATGCCATTTGAGATGAAAAATGCCCCAGCGACTTTCCAGAAGCTGGGTGATCATATCCTAACAGGACCAGGAGGGTTTGCCCTTGCTTACCTAGATGTTATTGCCATCTACAGCCATTTGGCAAGAGCACCTTCAACATGTCCGGGAGGTGCTGAGCAGACTACAGAGGGCAGGGTTGACCATTAAGCTGAGCAAATGACAGGTGGGTACGACAGAGGTCTTCTACCTGGGACATAAAGTGGGGAGTGGTATGATCTGGCCAGAACCTGCCAAAATGGAAGCCATTCAAGCATGGTCTGCACCTGTTACAAAAAAGCAGGTGAGGGCATTTTTAGGGACAGCAGGGTACTACAGAAAGTTTGTCCTTAGATATAGTACCATAGCTGCTCCCCTCACATACTTGACAAGGAAAAATGGACCAGATAAGGTAGTGTGGACCCCAGCATGTGAACAGGGATTCCAGAAGATTAAATAAGCTTTGGAAGGACTCCCTGTGTTAGCCAGTCCAGATTACAGCAAAGAATTTGTTGTGCAGGTGGATGCTTCAAACATGGCATGGGGGCTGTACTTAGCCAGATTTCTTCAGAAGGAGAACAGCGCCCAGTGGTTTATCCCAGTCATAGGCTTCAACCCAGGGAGGAATGCTATGCAGTTGTAGAAAATGAATGTCTAGCCATAGTGTAGGCACTGTAGAAACTTCAGTCTTATTTGTATGGAAGAATATTCACTGTACTTATGGATCACAATCCCCTAACATGGTTACACCAAGCCAGCCAGCAAAATGCCAAGTTGCTAAGATGGAGCCTAGGGTTGCAAGCATATATGTCAGTGAAGCACCGCAGTGGGGTTAGTAACACCAATGTAGATGGGCTCTCAAGACAAGGAATGGGGTAAGGTATACTCAGATAGACCTGACCCTCTCAAGCAACATTTCTCAAGGGTCACTTGAAAAACTAGCTTGAGTTCTCTGGGGAGGGGGGTGAAGATATGTGAAGGCTGCCAGCCTAGCTAGATAGAATTTTGTACATAATTCTGTCATTTGTAAATATTAATATAAGCCACAAGCTTGTTTTCCTAAATGAAAGAAAATTGTGTTAAATGTTGAACGTCAACAATGCGACAACAGTGCACTCTGCTGGAAGAAAGCTGATAAGTCAAGCATTGTATGACTGTTTGATCTCAAACTCAGATCAGTGATGTCTGGGCCAGCAGATTCTTTCTATTGTTTTGAGAACAGAGTTAATTGCTAGATTTTTACATATATAATGTCTTTAATTGATATGGTTTCCTGACCAGGTGCAAGATCAAAGATATGTTAAACTCTGAGTTTCGGTTAGCCTGGGAACCAGAGAAGTATGATGCAATCTAAAATGAGTCAGCAGTGATGTATTATCAGTTTAAAAACTGTCTCAGAGGGAGAGAGAGAGAGAGAGAGAGCATTTTTTTATTTTGTCTAAAGCTGACAACAACTCACCATTACTCTGCATTCGCTCTATATGTAAGTTTATTTAGAACTGTGATTGCTCTTAAGAAAAGATAGAAAATATTAAGTTTATTCTAGCTGTTTTCTACATTTATGTCAGAACTATTCTACAGTATTATTTTAAGCATTTTCCTGTGACGTCTGATCTCTTGACTAGCAGTGTGTAGTAAGAACTATCGTCTTGTGTTTTCATTTATTTTTAAATATTTTTAAACCTTTCAACTTTGGGTGTTTTCTATAGAGATAATTTAAGCTCTAGAGTACATTGCATGTATATAGTGATACTGTACAGCCACTCCAATAAGCCTTAAAAGTTCTGGTCAGACTTCTAACTGGAAAATAATATTGCACACTAATAATTGGACACTCTTTGGTAAGGGCCTTTTTAGTAGCTGATGTTATGGGTTCTGGTGGCAGTGGATTATTATCTTATAGCCTGGGCAGAAGGGGAATACCCAGTGAACCTGTGCCAGCCTTCCCCAGGAGTGTCTGTGTATTTGTATATAAATCATATCTCAAAGTGTGTGTGTGTGTGTGTGTGTGTGTGTGTGTGTGTGTGTGTGTGTGTGTGTGTGTGTGTGTGTGTGTGTGTGTGTGTGTGTGTGTGTGTGTCTGGTACTTGGGCAGGGACACGAAGCACTGGTTGGACATAGAGAGTTTGCTAGGGGGACTTGGTTTGGGACCTTGGCTAAGGACCGCACTCTATAGCTGTGCCAGTGGGGAGTCTTATTGGGGATCTGGAGAGTAAGGGAGAAATCAGCCCCAGACTGACTGTGATCTCTTTGTGCTCTTAAGGGAAATTGTACTTTACTGTGGTTGAACTTGTTATCCTTCCCAATGTGGATGCCCCTCACTGGTGTTAGTGGTGAGGATTGAGGCTCTTTGATTACTGGGCCAGTGCATGGGCATCACATATCTCATTAGGGAAATTTCCCAAAGTGTAGACTAACTCTTTGATTTGTCTTAGAATTATTGTATATTTATTACTAAGTTTAAGTTTTACTTTGATATCATTTACTGAGTTAACTTTGAGTATGTGGAAATCCCATATGGTTATTTTTTTTAATTTGACAGAATTGGACAAGGTTTATCATTTTATTTCCCAGTTTTAAGTTTGGGTTTAGATGAATGGTCTGCATGAGATTTAATGCGTTTGTCAGGTGTATTGAAGAGAAAAGTTTTTGGAATGTGTTGATTTTATGTTTAATTTATGTAGACATGTCTTTTAATACAGATTTGTTTATGAAAGGAAGTGATTTGGGGTTCATTTTGCATGTTTTCACATGTGCGTGACAAAGATCTACCCATTGTGGGGACGAAGTTGGGTCAGTTGGGTTATGATCTGCAATTAGCATGATTCTGTTGACACATATTATATCTTAATATAGTATGAAATCTGGTAATCCCAGACCTCCCCTGTCTTTAGGGAACATTTGTTTTGATAGGGAGATCCTTGGATTCTTTCGGGCCAGATGAATTTAGTTAGAATTTTGTTGATTTTTTTAAAGATATTTAGAGGGACAATGTTATTTGTTGCATTAAATTGGTATAGTAGTCTGGGTAGAATATTCATTTTTATTATTGCTATTTTAGAGAGTAAGGGGAATTTCAGGTTTTTCTATCTGTCTATATCATTTTTGATGTTTGTTCATGTTTTAGGAGATTATTTTGTATAGGGCTTTTATAATTATGATCAAATGTTATCCCTAAATATTTAAAAGTATATTTTACCTTTATTTGAGTTATAGGAAAGAGAGGAGCTTTATGACTGCCTGGGTTGATTGGGAAAATCAGAGATTTTGAGGGGTTAACTTCATAACTGGAAGTTCTTGAGAAGATTTCAATTGTATTTTGAATTTTAGTTAGGTCAGTATTGGGTAGCTGGAAATATATAATGTGGTCATCTGCAAAGGCTGAAAAGACGAGATTATTGCCCAAGATGCTGGCTATATGGTGAAAGTTTTTTTGTGTTAAATATAAAAATAAAGGTTTGATTTATATGTTGAAGAGGTAAGGTGAGAAGGGACACCCCTGTCTTGTACCATTATTTAATTTTATTTTGGAAAAATGTAATTTATTGATAGCTAGAGTAGTGTATGAAGAATTGTATAAGATTTTGATTGTGTTTATGAAGTTGTTTGGAAAATTAAATTGTTGTAAGGTTAACATCAAGAATTCATGGTTTACTCTATCAAAAGCCTTTGTGGGATCTAATGCCATTGGATATTTGAGAAGTTTTTGTTTTGCAGAAAACTGTATGGCTGCATCCATGGTAAGTGTGTTGTCTCAGGTTTGTCTTCCCTTCATGAATCCTGACTGCTGTGGGGATATAATTGTGTGGAGGTTTTTTTAAGTCTATTTCCTAGAGTCACTGACATAATTTTAATGTCTACATTGATAAGTGAAATTGGTCTATAGCTTGATGGATTAGTCTTATCAGTATTAGGTTTATGAATAAAGATAGTTTTAGAGTTGGTTAGATATAGTTGAGTAAATCTCCAACTTTACAAATGTATTTGAAGACTTTAAGAAGAATGAGAGAAAGTGTCAAAGTGAATTTTTTATATAAGTTAGAAATGAAGCCATCAAGGCCTGGGGCTTTATTGCTTTTTAGACTTTTTATTGTCTCCATAATTTCTTCTGTTCTTAAAGGGGGGTTCTAGGTTATAAAACTGATGTTTTTCAGTTTTGGAGAATGTGATGCTGTTAAAGAAAGAGCTAAATGATTGCGGGTGTATTTCATTCTGTGGGCCGTATAGTTTGTTGTACCTATTTTCAAATATATGGATTATGTCTTGGTTATTTGTGAGTATTTCATTATTGGGTTTGATTTGTGAAATCTTAGGTAGATTCTGATGAACATTTGTGAGTCTGGCTAATAGTTTGGAGGGTTGTTGGGCAAATTCAGAGTAGTTAGCAAGGAGTTTCAGTTCTCAGAATGAGAAATTTTGTACATGTATTGAGTATAGCTCTTTCTGGTAATTGAGAAGTTGGGTTTCTAGTTCTGACCAGAAGTTTTCTTGGCGTGATTTTTCAATTTCTTGGATTTTTGTTTTATTTTGTTTTCTTTCTCTCTGGTAATTTTTTTTTTAAATAAGAGGCTTTTTGAATCAACAGCCCTCTGATTTTGGCTTTTGTGGCTGCTCAGGGAATGTCGGATGCAATGTCTGAGGTTGAGAGATCTGCACTTAGTTCATCTAGTATACTGTTGATTTCACTGATTACTTCTTCATTTTCAAGAAGGTTTGGATTTAAGGACAAGGACTGAAAGGTGTTCTGATTTGGAATATTTTCAAATGAGTAAGCTTCAGTGTTATTTAGGAATGATCTGCCAGGAATCTCGAGACTGTTAAAAATTAGTTCTTGACCATGATTTATAGCATGGAGAGTAAGACGTAAATCTGTCCCCTTGATTGGGCTGAATACCTGAGAGCACTGGGGCAACTAAAGTAAATTCTATTATTAGTTCTTATAAGGCAATCATAGCTTGCTTATTTTGTTTATTATTCTTATTGGATCTGTCTATTAAGGGATCAATAACCATGTTCCAGTCACCACCAACTACACATTCATGGTCTGGGTATTCTGACAGTAAATTATATATTTGTATTATGAAATCCTGTTAATTTGTACAGGGTCCATATATATTCAGCAAAAGTGTAGGCTTGTTTGTTAGGGGATTAAGGCATCGAAAGTAGCACCATCTCCCAATATTATCCATACCATAATCAATGATTCCCTTTTTTAATGATTTTTTTGATCAAGATAGCTACTCCCTTTGAATTAACTTTACTACCAGAGGCATTAATTAAGTTTAGCCAAGGTCTGTCTCTGTCCTTGTTTCAATCCTCATTGAACAGGTGTGTTTCTTGGAGAAATATATTCGCATGGGATTGGTAAATTAAATGCAAGGGTAATTTCTTTTTTTAGCATCCTGTAAGCCCTTCACATTCAGGGAATCTATCTCCCTACAGCATCCAAGTACAAAATGAGTGGTAAGTATTGTTACACTTGGTTTTACAAGTCTTATACTTCTCACATAATTTGAGAGGTTTAGGTAGAAAAGTGACAGATTTAGTTATTTTGTAGCACTAAAATCTCTTAGATCTACAACTGTGCCTAATCACATAACTACTATCTCTAAGAGATGAGTTGGCAAGATAGGTGTTGAATCAAATAAATACCAGACTAGTATAATAGGAGTCCAAATTAAGTAACTAGTAAGCCATTTTAGTACGAACAAACACAACAATCTTATATACACATTATATACAAATGACAGTAAGCACAAGATGTGCAAACTAACACACTCAAAATATACACCCTTTATGCTCCAGTATGGTATGATATAAAGGTTATCTTCATCAGCAAATGGATTTATAGCTATAAATGATTGAGTTAGTGGTGTTAATAAATATATGCTTTCAATTAATTCTGGGAAGCAGTTATCCTTATTACTCGTACATTCTATATAATTGCAGTGTTATCTTTCCTTAGAGTTTAATACTCGTTAAGTCATAGAATTGTATGTGTTAACATTACATACCGATAGAGCCAAACATACAGAGTATACCTATGTGATCTTTTTAAACTAACATTATGCCCCCCAGTTCCTGACAAACCATTACAATCTAGTTAGTTGCTATTATTAAAGTCTATTCTGTTAACTTCAGAAAAAAAAAGGAAGCAGACAGTTATATCCATTAAAAGTTTGTCAACCAAAGCTAAAGCTTTGTTATTGTAACATTAGCTTTACTGTAAGTTAGTTTATTTATGCTTCAGACCTTCATACATTACTATAAGTAATAACAAACCACTGTCTGTGTTGCTTTAAAGCTTGGTTTTTACAAAGTAGTAAGTCAATTTTTTTCCTCCTTTTCTTTTTTCTCCCTTCTCCTCTTTCATTTCTTTCCCTTCCCTTTGTCATTAACCTCTGATTAGTCTATTTACTAAACCTTGAAATTTACAGGACTTGTAGATCATTTCCAGGAATATTCTGTAGAAATGACAGTTCCAATGACTTTTTGGAGCTTGCTGCCTTATTTCTTCATCTTTTTCTCCTTTTATTCTTCATAGATTGAGCGCAAACGGAGTTTGTTGTATAGGCAACTCATTTCCCAGTCAGGCATTGCAAGGAGGGAGTATTCAGAGCTATGCTACCTCTTCATGTGTCCCTCTAGGTGCAGGAAGTTTATAAAGGGATGGAAAAGTAGTGAATGCTTTTCCCAATGTGACAGCAATTGATGTAGCCATCCGTGGCTTGGAATGTTGAAATGGAGGTCTTGGCCTGATCTTAGGATTCTGTACTTTTCATTTTCGAGGAAAAAGGTAGGTTTGTGCTGCAGAAAGGCGGCTCAGATCGCAACGGATTGTTTGAGACAAATAGAACTACACTAAACATATTAAACAGTCTTATGCAGCATTAAGGTAAGGATTTACTTACTTTTAGCTGGTAGCCAGGCGATTACATTTTACAGCTCTGAAAGTTCTCTGCATGCCTAGATAAAGGGAGTTTTAACTTCAAAATTGTTATTTATTATGTATTTCTGATCATTGTTTGTAAATGCAAGAATACTGGGATATTTCATTTGAAATTTTATTTTTTATTTTTATATGAGAAAGGCACAGTAAGAGGATAGTTGTTGTCTTGCTTGCTTGACAGACATAGGTAAATCCTGCTCAAAAGTTATTTTGTGACTCTGCCACAGTAGAGTATGTTTTTGTTTTGCTGCTTGAAGAATTTCTTGCACATTTTGATAATTCAGTATTTTTGCACAGCAAGAGGTTCTCCAGTTCGATCCTTGGCTCGGGTGGCTTCTGTGTGGAGTCTGCATGTCCTCCCTGTGGTCGTGTGTGTTTCCTCCAGATGATCCAGTTTCCTCCCACATCCCAAAGACATGCTGTAGGTGGATTGGACATTCTAAATTGGCCCTAGGAGTGAGTGTGTGCATGTATGTGCCTTCTGTGGAAGGTTGGGCACCAGGCTGGCAACTGGACACCGTAAAACTCCACTGCCAATCATGAGCGGACAGATGATCCGCTGTGGTGACCCCTAACTGGGAAAAAGCCAAAAGAAAAAGTAGAAGCATTTTTGCATAAACTTTTCATGGATTAATTGGGTTTTGAGATCTTTGCAGAGCTCTGTGGGCTCTTTCTATCACAAAATCTTTTGTAGTTGGATTATTTTCCATCAGTAACAAAATATCTTTTTTAGGGTGCCATGAAGTTGCGTTTGATCCACTGATTCCAAAATTCCACTTATAAGGATATTATTTCTCCTGCTACTAGCCTCCAGATCTGTGATTTTTTGCTGCATTTTTTCCTAAGGTAGATTCATTTTTTTTATGTTGTCTTTGGAATTTTTCTATTTTTATTTCATTAGCTGCAGATTTAGCCTTAGCATGGTCTAGGCGAGTAACAGTTTGCTCTAATGTAGATCCAGTTTTTGCCATTTGTTCTAAAAAGCTTTGGATGGCAGAGTGTAAGAGCATTAGAGCAGATTACAGTTCATCTAATGCATAGGCCCCCTCAAGTTTTGTTTTAAAAGTGGGTTTTATTGTTTTCTGTTGTTTTTGAGTTCTCTGCCTTTTAGTTAAGGATTCTTTATTATTATTGTTCTTGGTCATTAGGCATCTTTAGGTGATTTATTAAGTAGTAGATTCTTGACTACTGACAGTGTTGTGCTGAGCTTAGTACAAGGCCTCAAACTGCCATGCGGTTTACTGTAGCATTAATCAGAATACAAAATATAAACATTGTAGGCTGTAGTACAAAACATTTTCCAAAATGTTTGGTCCAAATGATTAGCTGATAGTATTCTTGTCACTCTGTCGATGAATTAGAGATTTAATAGTCTTGATTACAGAGATACAGGCTGAAGTTTGTGGAGCTGCAGAGAGTGAGTGTTTACAGGCTGTCCACCATCTTGGAATCCCAGGAGGTCTTTTCTGATCGTGAACAGTTCTTAAATGGCTTTGCTATACAGCTGTACCATGCACCAGTTGTACTATTTGGTGACAAGTGCTTATTAATAGTGTCGAAAGCCTGTCTTTTTAAGTGAAGATAATTTACTATACTATATTTTATAACCATCAAGGAAACTTCTTATGGTGACATTAGGGTTCAAGAAATCAGTGTTCTTGATTATGTCCATCAGCTTGATTAGTGGGCATGCTTGAGGTCAGCTTCTAATTCTAGTATATCAGTGATCTTATTTGTCAGCTTTCTGAAGCTGAAGCTAAATTTCTTTGTTAGGAAATTATTTGTTTGTGATATACTGAACCACTGATTTCTAGTTCACTACAATCTTGAGTATTACCTCTAGGTTTGCTTATGTATTTGTGGAATGCTTTGTTAGAATCATTGAAAAGCCAAGGCTACTGAGCTACATAACCATTATGCCTTGCCACTTCGCACCTTACATTGCACCTTCCCTCTCATGTAGGACTATGTCAGTCAGAGCTTTTCTTCTGATTGTTTGTTTTATCCATTGTATAGTTCAAACAAAGGAATTAGTTCTTAATGTAAACTTAAATCAAATCAATTGAAATCATGTCCTCTTGTTACACCCCAACATCAATCATCTTCAGATGACTGACAGGATTATAGTGTCTTAATTCCTTTTAAGCACCTGTTTACTGAGGACATGCAGCAGGTACTACTAGAGGCAAGAAAGCCTGTTACTAGAAAATTATATATTAGTAAATGGAAAGGGTTTTCCTTTCGGTGATAACAACAGAGCCAGCACCCATTCAGGGCTAGTTGTTCTCTAGTTATACAATATGTGTCTGAGTTACTATCCTATGGCCTTTCTTATTCCTCTGTCAAGGTTCATTTATCATCCATTTCAGCATGTCTGCCCATGGATCCTCCTGTTTCAATGCAGTCTCATGTCAAAATGTTCTTGAAAGGGGGTTTGCAAAAGTAGCTTCCAAGAATACCTGTGACAACTCCTTGGAATCTTAATTTTTGTAAGAGAAACAAACACTTGCTTCATTTGAACGAGTTAATCTGACTGACTTGAGGTTCTTAATATGGAAAACAGTTTTACTGATTGCTCTGACCTCTGCAACAAGGGTATCTGAGTTGATGACTCTTATGGTGAGTTGACCTAATCTCATTTTACACAGGAATAGGGTTTCTTTGAGAACTAATTCTTCCTTTATGCGTAAAGTGGTATCCAAGTGTATTTTAAGCCAAGCTATCCATCTCCCAGTTTTCTTTCCTGTGCCTAATAATGGGACAATGAGTAAAAAGGTCACACAGAAAAAACAATTGGTAAAAACTAAGAGAAAAGTCTAGCCAAGCTAGAATTTCCACTGAGTGACCTCACAAACCTCTTACATTAGAGGCACATGGGATATATGCAAATGACCCTTACAAACATCACACATTTCAGCTATATGGCGATACTGAAGGCCCATGACTTATTTTCTTTTTAAGTCTTTTGATGGACAAATTCATCAAATGACTTAAAAAGAAAAAAGGCATGGGCATTCAGTATCCCCATATAGCTGAAACTTGTGATGTTCATAAGGTTCATTTGCATATATCCCATGTGCCTCTAATGCAAGAGATTTGAGGGGCCGCTCAGTGGAAATTCTCAGTGGATTATTGGCTAGATATTTCTCTTAGTTTTTACTGAATCTAAAAATGAAGGAGAAAGGATAGTCTATACCTTGGTTGCCCACAGACAACTCAGACCAGAACTCAATCTTTCAGATCATCTGATCAATCATTCATTTCTTGTGAAGGTAAGAAGAAGGGACAACCTGTGTCAAAACAGATTATTTCCAAATAGTTGTCTAAGGTTGTTAGCTTTTGTTATACTCACCATAACAAAACTACTCCAGGCAGGGTCAAGGCCAACTCTACCAAGGCCTTGGCCTCATCTATGGCTTTTTGTAAAGAGTTGTATTCTGCAAGTATTCTAGAAGCTGATGCTTAGTCCTCTGTACATACTTAGACTTTTTATGAGGATTATAAGCAGAGGATACTGCTGCTGTGGAACACACTCTCCATACACATAAAAGAAAGTTCATCCCTCTCAGTATTCAAGTTCAACTTAGATCTGTGGATGAGAAACAAAAAAATTACCTCAGGACTGCCTCTTGTACTGCTAATGGACAAAGGGAGATTCTAAATGTTTTATCTTATACATGGGTCCCCTCAAATTTTCTTATTATAATCACAGTTATTATCATTAGGGGTAATGTAATATTATTGACCATGCAATGGGTAATGACAATCTATAACCAAATGGAATAGGTCATTTCAAGCACAAAAAGGACACATGTCTAGGCTTAAAATAGTCCACAAGGACAGCTAGTGCAGTACTTAACTATGAACCTATAATGTTCCCACTGTATTTGGTTGTAGCATGGGCATGGCTTATGATACAACTATCTATTAAATTGCAGTACAGCACTTTGTAGCTGTTTAAGTCTATTTTATGACATCTGCCCTACCCACAAAGACAAAACATATTGTTTTCTAATAAAAGGAGAACATAATTGGTTATTTGTCTCTGCAGGTGCTTTCAGACATGATAAACCCACCCATACCCCTGCTTTCAGATAATTCTTCTTGCTAATTATAATAAACTGGACAAATATACAGTAATCTGGTTTTGATAGATGTATTACAAGCTGTCAAATAAGCAACCATGTTCACTTATTGACAGCTTGTATGCTGTCAAACTTTCTTAAAAGATGCAGTGGATAGTGTGCCAAATAGTAACCATTTGAAATGTCGGGACCTGCTACCACCCAATATATGGAGACTGAATAGCTGAAAGACTGGTCTTACATATACTAAGTCTGAAATGCCATTTCTTGGAATATTCCCTTTTCTCTGAGATATGGTGATCTCAGAGTTAGTATACAGAAGTCTGGGGTGGGGGGGGGCTTGCAAAAAGAAGTTTGAAGGAGAAGACCCATTTTAGAAATCCTCTCTTCTCTTGAGTTTTCGGCCTTTTTTTCTAGCTCGTCAGCACTTGACATTTGGAGAGTCGACACTTCAGTAGAGACCTAAATTGACTCCGTGTAGAGCTCAGAGTACCACATTTTCTTGCTGCAGCTCTGAACAGGGGATTATAGAGGGAAGCCTGACTAAAGAGTAAACAGGATGAAAGAATTATGATGACTGAAGTATAAACAAGGGGGGGGTGCTTAAAAATAATTACAACAATGGTTGATTTAAGAGTTAGTAGATTTAATAGTTATATTAATGTTATAGACATTAGAGAGGAAATAATCTGGGTGGCTGATTATAAACTACTTACATTAGGAAGTTTCTTTAGGGTGATCCTTGAGGGTAAATCTGAATTCAGTGAAGTTGTTGCTGTTCTTGGCAATAGTATGCTAAGATTCATATAGTCTCAGGTCTAGTATGAAGGAGCTTTGATTACTTATGATTATTTCAGCTA
Organism: Protopterus annectens; assembly: GCF_019279795.1. Lineage (NCBI taxonomy): Eukaryota > Metazoa > Chordata > Ceratodontiformes > Protopteridae > Protopterus > Protopterus annectens. The sequence goes on from NC_056735.1 coordinate 607,837,095, forward strand.
AATTTGTTGCAAGGGTGCATGAAAAGGAGTGTTGGAAGAAGTGCACTTAATTTGGTAGCAGTTTTGACAAGTAATATATGAGAATATGTCCAGCAAGAAAGGGGTCAGTTCTTGTTTGAGTAATTTATAAAGAACTGAGACAATGGTAAGATACTTCTTTGTTGAAGTGGCAATCATTTTGCTTTAGCAAAACTGACAAGTAATGTACTCTCTTTGGAATACGTGTTATTAATTGGCAGTCTACTGGAGATTGTAAAGATGGCAGAATGTTTGTAGAGGTGGTAGCAATTGTGGGGGGCTGCATATTCCACTTATGGGAATGCATTTCCTCTTCAATAGCAGGTCTTCCTTCTGGAGAGATGATGTGGCTTATATTTCTGGCCCAGAAAAGAGCTTATTTCCTTTTTTCCTGTTTATGTATAAGTTCAAGCACTGCTTCTGGTCAAGTCAGATACAGAGATATCTGCTTTTTTTTTTCAAATTACTAATTCTTTTCAGTTAGACTATGACAGTTGGCCAGGATGGATCTTAGTTTATGTGAGGTGACAAAAGTCATACAACGGGATTCAGCAAGCTCTGCACAGCGTGCAGGAATAGTGCAAGAGCTGCTGGAGGCAATATGGCCACCAAGAGATCCAGGAACAAACTCCCAGGACGTGCACAATTGCTCCTGCACTATTCCTGGCCGGATGCAGCTCCTGTATGCTAATTACCCCATTTGCAGGTGAAAACCATGCAAATGAGGTGAATTAGTGATCCAGAAAGCTGGCAGCCATTCGTGCAGGAGTAGTGTAACCTGCAGAAATGTATTTGCCTAGTAACCGAGTACATTTCTGCAAATTACAAAACTGAGCCATGCCAGCTCCAAATAAAGGGTGTATATAATGTGGAAGGGATGCCAATGGCCCAATATATGGCCATTGGCATGGAAAATAGGTTCAAAATAACAAAAAAATAACTTTTTTTTTTTTTTGGCCGATTTCAGCCATTTAAGTGTAGGGCAGAGGCACGCAAATGGGATCAGCCCGAAAATAAAAATAAAACCTTGAAAAAAGCTTTTTATGCAAACTCACAATTTTGCCATTATAGTCAATGGCAGGCAGAAGACAACAAGGCCACTGAATAGTGGTTGCTAAGGGGGAAGGCTCAGTGTTAGACTTGTAACTTGGCATTAGCATTCAATTCTATGCAAATGAGGGGAATGATACTGAATCACAGATTTCCCCTCAGTGCTAGCCAGCACCCAACCGTGTAGGTGCAGGAAAACCATGGTGCAAGCCTAAGAGTTAGCTGACATCATAGAGGGGTGTGTCAGGCATACTGTTAGCTTACTGGAGCTCTGTGGCAGAGCTAAGGAAGGGGGTATGTCTGAAGCTGCCTAGCACTCTTTGCATTGCCTAAATAGGTGTGCGTGCCACGCACTGGGTTTTAAACAAACAAACAAAAAAATTAAACCGAGAAATAGCAGCTCCGTCCACATCTTTGTGTGGTGCACCCCAGGGCTAAAACAGGAAGGAAATGGGAAGGGAAAACAGCAGTAGGAAGGTAATCAAGGAGAACTAGCATAGCTGGCAGGTGAAATGTATCATTATCAGCCAATTACACAGGCAGCAGCCCAGCCCAGCACAATACTATAAACTATGCAAACACCTTTCCGTCTGGTTTTTCCCACATTCTCTACACCACCGGTGTACATAAATGGGGAAATTTTACCTAACAAAAACAACAAAATGATAGGGGCTGCTTTAGCTCTCATAACTCAACATGTGGAAGAGGCTGAGGGTGGTGAGGATGAGAATGCTGATGACCAACCCACAGTAAGGAGAAGGAGAAGAGTGTACAGACCCAGGGTAACCTACCAGGGGCTACATGAGCTGGAGATAGTGGAGTGCTATACGGTGGACATGGACCACCTACAGCAAATGTTTGAGCTTTGCCGGCCACACCTCACACACAGAACTAACAGAGAGGAACCCATCCCAGTGGATACCAAGCGTACCTCTCAACCTGGAACATCAAAAATCTGGACAAGGCCCATGAAAAATAGGTACAAATCTATACTCTAATTAACATAAATTTTGCGTACATAATTATCTAACACTGCCCACTCCAATGGAGCTGTGGGATACCTGCAGCCATGTCCCATTACCTGGCTATTTCACCCCATTTACCATAGACACTAATGTGTGCATACTGCTTTACTTCTACAATCTACAATGATTATTTGGATTTTATTTTTACATTTTATAGCACAGTGCACAAACACTAAGACATCTGCTAAACAAAGCAATACTGTCTCACAATGAAAATAGACTTAGCATTAAAACATCTCTGCCCTTAAAACTCACATTAATTGAAACAGCATTGAAACTCACACCTCATCTAAAGAAAGTGCATCTGGCTAGTGGTGGATAAAGATTACCTTTGGGCTGTTTTCAAATCATAGGCCCCTTGTACACATAAGAAACATACACGTGTTCTTTGATACACCTTCCTGACTTTATTAAAATGTTATGTTATCAACATGCATTTTACTGCCAAGTCTGGAACCCAGGACACAGTCAAAGCAACGTACCACTATGCCAAATCAGCAGCTTCCTGAAAGACAAAGACTGAAACATAAATGGCTATCATTTAGTGACTTCAGTTCTCACTTCTCATCATAGCTCTCAACATCTTAGCACAGAAAAACCTGGACAAAGCCAATAATGGGGGAATACAGAATTCAGTTCTCACTTCTCACCATAGCTCTCAATGTCTTACCACAAAAAAAAACCTGGACACTGCCAATAATGGGGGCCCCAAAATAGGGACAAGTTTCAAATACTGATCTTATAAACTTAGGAAACTGCTAGAACGAAATGTTTTGTGTTACCATTTATTTTCTGAAGAATATGAAGTCTGAAATTCAAATGCCTGTCATTATTTAGTGAGTTCAATCCTTCAGTGATTTGCCACAAAAATATGAGGTATAAATTCACAAGTGGTGGTGGCCTGGGACTTTAGGCTCTTTTTACCTGTACCCATGGTACAGGGTTTGAGCCTGACTGAGTACCTTTGTACACACACACACACACACACACACACACACACACACACACACACACACACACACACACACACACACACACACACACACACACACACACACACACAAAAGTATTCAATCATACTCACACATGAACACTTACGATCATACACACACCTCCTGCATTTTTTAGGTATTTGCATACATTTCTTTTTCACTTTCTAATTGTCATTTTGTTTTTGAACCCATCAGCTACACAAACTGCAGACAAACATTTGCCAATAACAACTATATTTTCATTTGATGTTTTGCTGTTGTATACTTCTTACAGAAAAATCATTATTCCTATGAGGACAAAATTACAATTGTACAACTCAGCACCTTGGAGTTCTTAGTCAAACAAGTGTGGCTTCAAATAAATTACTGACAAATAACACTAATAAATCAGTGTTGAGTTATAACTGTTTTATGGTACACACAATGTGAATCAAAATTAAAATCAGCACCTAAAATACATGCTAGATATGCCTGCACATTTTACTTGTTTACTCTTATTACAGAATGTCAGTTTAATACGATCTGGTGGTCATATTTTGGGATGATATTTGTCTATTGCTTGAATCTCATTCCAAGAGGATGACAGGACAAAGTGAATGAAGTACAGTGTGTCCCTTTATGTTGTTATACTACTTTTTGCATCATCATACATTTTTATTCTGTTTGTATTCTTTCCATGGGATTTGATTTAAGCATTAGCTACTAGGATACTTAGCACGTTTTGCTAGCAACATTACACATTTTATAGACAGTGGATAATTAAACCATAAAATCAAACATCTGGGAGGCTAAGTTTCTATATTCCAAGCTGATAAAGCAATTCCTTTTCTTTCTTGCAGTATTGTTTCACACACACACACGCACACACACACACACACACACACACACACACACACACACACACACACACACACACACACACACGTTTCATTAAAGCAGCGACGAGAATAGCATTGCAAAAAAGATCTGCAGTTTCCATTAAATTAATAGCAGCCAGAATGTTTCCTTAAAGCAGCCAGAATAAAATACCTTACACCACAATTCCCCACAGCCGGAATGTTGATTCAAACAGTCCTAATTCCCAGGCAGCACACACACACTGGAAAGGATGCAGATAAAATACCTTACACCATAATACACCAGCAGCAATGAGAAGATTGCATAGCATTCAACAAAATACCTTACACCAGCAACTGCGAGATAAAAATACCTTACACCAGCAGCGAACGATACCATTGTAAAAATCTGCATTTTCTGTTCAATTAAAAGCAGCCAGAATGATTCAAACACACTAGAAAGGCTTCCGATAAAAATATCTTATACCATAATACACCCGCAGCTGGGCAGCGATGAGAACATAGCATAGCATTAAAAAATAATACCTTAAACTAGCACTTGCGAGATAAAAATACTTTACACCAACAGTTGCGAGATAAAAATACTTTACGCCAGCAGTTGTGAGATAAAGATACCCTATACAAGTAGCGACAAGAAAATACCTTGCAGAAGCAGCGAAAGATAGCATTGTGAAAATCTGCAGTTTCCATTCAATTAAAAGCAGCCAGAATGATTCAAACGCAGTAGAAAGGATGCATAATGCAGATAAAAATATCTTACACCATAATACACCAGCAGTCAAGCAGCAATAAGAAGATAGCATAGCATTCAAAAAAAAAACCTTACACCAACAGTTGCAAGATAAAATACCTTGCAGCAGCAACAAAAGTTAGTATTGTGAAAATCTGCAGTTCCCATTCAAATAAAAGCAGCCAGAATGAAGAGTCCTGGTTCCCAGGCAAGGAAGCAGCCGAAAATGTGTGATTCAAATAGTCCTAGTTCCTGGGCAAGGAAGCAGCTGGAAATATGTGCATGTGAGCCCTTGAGCTCAATTCTGACAGGCTGGTGGAGCTGATGTCATCACGCACGTGAAGATGTCAGCACAAAACGCGAAAAAAAAAAATTTAAAAAAGCTGGGAAAATTCGGAATTGAAGGAGTACCACTCGGGAATCGTGGCACCTCATTATTTGGACACCAAAACTCGGTAAAAAACAAGAAATTCGATATGGTTGGGAGGTATGATACCAAGGTATGTGTAGGTTTAAGAATACTAGCCACAGGTACCTTCCAAAGGCCAACTGGGGATATCATGGGGATCTCACAGGCATCAGCATCCTATGTATTCCACCAGTTCCTGGATGCCATGTCAGCACATGCCAGTGAACACATATATTTCCTCAACACCCATGAGGCATTGACCAGCAATATGCGTCCCTTCCACCAAATAGCAGAATACCCTGAGTTAGTGGGTGCTATAGACTGCATGCACTTGCACATCAAAGCACCACCTGGTGAGCTGGGTAGAGTCTACATAAACCACAAGGGCTTCCCCTCCAACTGCCAGGTCATGTGTGATGCCCAGGGCATTATAAGGAATGTGTGTGTGTTGGCAGCCCTGGAAGCTATCACGACTCCCACATCTGGCATATGATGCAGCTGTACCAGAGATTTGCCAATGGGGACATCCCATATGGCCATATATTGGGGGATGCTGGTTACGCACTGGAGCCGTGGCTAATGACACCCATCAGAAATGCACACACACCCAAACAAGAACTCCATAATGAGGCACATGCACAGGCTAGAATCATAATAGAGCGTGTGTTTGGGATGTTCAAGTCAGGGTTCTGGTGCCTGGACATATCTGGTGGAGCCTTGCAGTACTTACCAGCTACATGCACCCAAATTGTCACTGTATGTGCCATGCTACACAATATGATCCTGTGGAAACAGCTGCAGCAGGAACAGCAGGGCCACACAGGCCCCCACCACTGCCAAGGCCAGCATAAGGCACAGAGTGACTCGGAGGAGGAACAACCTGAGCCTGCCCCAGTAGGCAGAAGGAGGCATGCCCAGTATGCCCAGACCTTGGCAAAGAGGCAATGCATAGCACAAACACTGACATTTCAGTAACTCAGGGAATGATACCTCTCTCTGACTTGCACATACAGTAAAAGGGATGCCAGTCATGAAACTACCTGTGCTTAACCATGTATATGGAGTTTACTATGTGAATCCAACATAGTCAGCCCTCCAGCACCATCCTCAATACTGGCACAGCCACAAGGTAAGTCATGCTTGCTATCAATTGCTGAATGTAATAGTATGTTCTGCTACCTGTATCTATGGTATGGATATGAGCTTGTTAGGGAATCGTGTGGCTAAATGAGATGGCAGCTGATAGTAGACACCTATATCAGCAGCATGAAATCCTTAACAAATACTGGTGTCAACAGAGTAGGCAGTAGTAGACAAGGTGAAAAAACCCACTGCAGGACATGTGGTGGGCAAAATGTGTGTCCATAGGACACACACATGCATGTCAGTAAGGCTCACATACTCAACAACAGTCTCAACCAGCAGGACAGGTGTAGAAAAACACAAAGAAAGGCTGTGCTAAGGTCTCGATTGATGGCCATTGAGAACAGTCCCCCCTCCAGACCTACACAGACAGACTACAACAGGCCAGGCAGTGGGATGTTAGTTCTGAAGGGTACAAAGTCTGAAATTGAAATTTAGGTCAATAAAACCTAAGAACTGTAGTACACTGATATGCCTCTAGTCTGCATGGGAGGTCAGAATACAGAATGAAATGGATGTCAACAGAGTACCTGAAATATCAGTACAGTCATAGCAAATGTTTATAGTTGTCAGGTGTGCCATTCCCCCCACAATCCTATGAAGAAATGTAGTAACATGTGCATGTAGGTATAATAACAGTGGAGCACAGATTACCTGAGCTGGCCAAAGTAGCAGGATAGATTGTAGCATGTGTACACTATGCAGGGCTCTGTGTGTTAGGTTGTTGCGTGTTGTATATTGTGTGAAAGTGGTTAGCATGTAGGCATAGAGGGTTGTGTCCCGGTGGCCAAAGGCCAGTACTCTTGATGACTTGGCCAAGTTCTCACAACTGCAGTGCCAAACACAATGCATCCTAGCAAGACACAATCCAGCAGTAATCCATACTAATTGTTCAGATGTAATATCTGTCATCATCTGAAAGATGGACATGTCATGAATGTAGGCAAAGACATATAAACAGTACACAGGTGGAAGTACCCTAGACAGTGAGTGTATAAAATATTACTGTCAAATGGACACACCTTTGGAATTGTACATACATCTTAGCAGCACAATAGTTGGCTGTGTAGTATGGAATACTGATGTAGTCTGGCCAAACACTGGCAGATCACAAAAGGCACAGGTATGAAGTACTGAGAAACCACTAGTCCCTGCACAAGCCAGCATAAGCGTAATGCCCCACATATATCTGTGAGTCAGCTGCAAGGAGCTTCCATAGCACACATGCACCTAGCTCATCCCACCATCAGCCACTGGTACCTCACAGGTCATACACCTGCTGTTGGGAATGAGTACAATATGACCCCCACCTCTGTATGGGAATAGCCACAGAATGCAGCATGCTGTGCCATGCAGGTGTGTCCCTAGCTGTAAGGAGCACTCTGCCAGCATCCACACCAATGGATGAATAAGGACAGAGACTATTGACATTAACACCTTACACACCTACCCTGTCACCCCAGGGCAATATAGTGGCTTGCAGTCTGGGACTGTAGCAGTGACAGAATGCACCGGCCTGCTACAGATGGCCTGCATCACTACCACATGCCCTATAGACCTCTGTCAAAGGCCTGTGTCTCACCCATACTGCCTATGTATGTTATCTCATGGACTCCCAACTAACAACATAACACAGTCCACAGAAGACAAATGCAAGGTCATGTGGACAAATCCCAGTAGAATGTCCACCATGTCCTACTGCATGAACTGTGGACCATCCCCTAAATACTGCTGGGATGAAGTGATAACTATAGGGATACTTATCAGATAATGTTTGCATAATGTTTGGAAGAGGATAGAATAACAGATGGGGGGGGGTTGAAGCATGGATGTCATGTAGTGTGTGAAGTCTGAAACTCAGATGTGCACACATACTATCCCTGTCTGCAAACACAGGAATAGGTGGCTACAAACCTGCTCATAAACCACAATGTGAAGAGGTAATGACCAGAAATATGAGCCCTGCCTCTGGGTAACCTGTGTGAATCTGTACAGCTGTGAGGTATGGCCACAGCAGGATATGGCCATACTGTCATGTCGATAGATGTACAAGCATGGAATCCTCAGCCACCACAGTACCAAGGTGCTGAACCATTTACACAGACCTATCAGCAAGGTTCTGCAGCTCACCCTCCAGAATGGCATGATTCTGCAAGAATATGTAGGCTGCAGACCGCAATACCGGACATAGCTTCATTCATCCATCCAGGAAAGTACTGCAAGCAAATATGTATACCTGTCAGTAACTGATGACATAAAACATCACAGTGTAAAACAGTACATATGTCTGAATATCTCTGCTAACACCAAAACCATGTAGCAGAAGCAGCACAGACACAATTAGTTAAAGTATCCCACTATATATTGCCCAGTGTGACCCCATATTGTCAAAAGATCTACAGATATCCTGCAGAAACAGGTTGCTAGCTGTAGGTGTAGAACACAAAGGCCTGAACTGGAGTACAACCTACCTTTAGTGGATTCACACATTCAATACAGAAGGTCATATTGGGCATGCTCCCACACTTAGAGAAACAAAGCCCATGTCTGACAAGAAAATACTGAAAGGTCATACTGGGCATGCTCCTACACTTACAGAAATGAAGCCCATGTCTGACAGAAATGAAGCCCATGTCTGGCAACAACTGTGGACTACACATATCTGTCAGGCACACCAGTCATGCTTTGCACACACATCGGATAGAAATACACACATATATGCAAGGACAACACAATATAATAGGCCAAACATACACATACATAGATGTGTGGAAGAGAGTGACAGACAGTGACAAAGAGCTTCCCATCATGAGGCCTGTCCCACCCAGCACACATCTAATTTGTCAATACCACATGATATGCAAATGTCTATCACTGTAGACATTTGCTTCTGGTAGCCCTCAGCACTATAGTGTCTGTGGTGCTTGTGATAACTGTGTAACATGACTGTACAAGTCATTATTCCTCTAGCAGTTGTATACATGTACCTGTAAAATGTAAACCTGTGTGTGAATGAGTCCTGTGTGTGTGCTTCCAAACAAATGGTTTATGGCCCACTCACACACACTGCACTCCCCATTGCCCTACTTTGGCAAGCCAGCTGCTGTCATTCACCTTGAAGTACACCTTTGGAGAAGGGCTAGCCCTATAAGCTACATGGTGCGTGCTATAACTGCGTAATGCTATAGTGTGATGTACTAGTTAGGTAGGAGTTCTAATCCCAAACATGGCAACTGTGAGACTCTGTGTATGTGTGTGTTTGTAGGAATCAATGCTTTTGAGGCCATTCACAGTCACTACACTTTCCAGTGCCCTACTTTGGCAAGCCTGCTGATGTCATTCACCTTGAAATACACCTTTGGGGAAATACTAGCCCTATAAGCTCTGTGGCATGTGCGATAAATGCAGTACACTGTAGTAGCAATACATAGCTAGGTAGGGGTTTGAATCTCAGTACTGTCAAGTGTGTGTGTATTTGTCATCAGTATCCTGGGTGGAGCTAGCTGTGATTGTGTAATAACAGGATTCATTGTGGGGCAGGTTTTGCAAATTTCTTATATTGAGGACCTACTATATGTCACAATGTCCACCTTACAAGAACAACAGATGTCAAACAGCAGAGAGGCTGGTGTAGACAATCCATACCCCTACTTGTGACATTATGGGTTGGGGAACAATATAGGCAACCCTTGTATTACCCAGAGAGCACTCTCCACCCATGTCTCATACGCACACTTGGTTGGGCAACAACCACTATGTTGGTAGTTCCTTGCATATTGCCTACAGATAGTGACCATGGTGTGATTGCATTGGATTACAAAGAACATGACACCCTGTTCCATCCCTACAATAGGCAAATAATTGCTTACAGTGGTCCTTTGCTATGTTCCCCACTGGATGCCTGAAACAACTGTAGAGTCAGCAAATGTAACCCACAAAGGAAATACCATGCCTTATACACATACCCTGCATGGACAGATGCCACTAACACCAGTGAATACCTGTATCATGCTGTCAATGTAGGTGCAGGATCAACCTCAGTTCCATAGCCAGTTCACACCATATGAGGTCAGGAATGCCACATCAGATGATAACAATCTGTCCACACAACATGCCTCAGATACCCCAGGTACACTTCCACATGTCACAGAGCATGCATGTGGGACATGTGCACAACCCAGACACCGTCTATGTTATGGAATATAGAACACATGCATGGCAAGCATTGCACAGCACTGGCCACCTACAATAGTAACCGAAATGAGTGGATGGTGAATACGATACCCACATGTGTGGGCCAATCCAGGGACTACACTCATGAGCCAGGCCTTGTACAGCTTTCTGGCACAGTCAAGTACTACACACCTGTGAAGCAATAAACCCATGCATGTCAGTACTGGCAAATCCATGTCTATGTGTGTGTGGAGATTAATGATTTGGAAGTCATTCACACTCACTACAGCTTCCATTGCCCTACTGTAGCATGCCTTCTGATGTCCCTTTGCCCATATATCAGCTTGATAACCTCTGTGGTGTATGTGATACCTGTGTAATACTAGTGAAGCAAACTAGTTAGTTAGGAATTCTAATCCTGACCCTGCCAACTGTGATAATGTGTGTGAGTCCCTAAGAGAGTGTGATTGTATCTTCCTTGATACCTGCTTTTGTGGACAGCCACATGTTCTACACTTACCTTATCCCTCCTTTATCACTTCTGCTAATGTCACTCACCTTGAAAGATACCTTTGGACAGTTCTCCAATATGTAAGCTCTGTGGTGCATGCAATAACTGTATAAAAATGTAATAGCAATACATAGTCAGGCAAGGGTTTGTAACCTCACACTGGTAAGTGTTTGACACAAACATGCTTAGCTCTTACTCTCCTACCCTCTTACTTTGTCTCTGTCTGTCTCTCTCACTCTCTCTCTAGTGGATGTGGAAAAGTACACCTGCTTTGCTTAAGCAGCAGCTTGTGTTTTGTAAGAGATGTTCATGATCAGCTGATGGCCTGTGCACGAATTGCAGTCCCCCACTAGCTGAGTGCATGTGGAACAGCTGTGGTATCATTCCCATAGCCAATTGCATGGAAACACACTCCTATAACTAGGAACATCATGTGGGTGTTGGCCCATTTCATTCACTGTGAGCAGGACTTCATGGCGGTGTTTGGCAAACCGCATCACAGAGGGTAGTGGGATAAACCTCTTACAGCATATACTATGGAGACAGGCCAACAAACAGGACAGGGATGTTCCAGACATGCGGTCAGAATGTAAGTTTTGCTCTTCTACATTTGAAGTAATGTTGGATTAACATGGTTTGTGTGGATATGGCTGGTCTCCATGATTTTATATTTGTCATGACAGTGTTATGTGGTTGAGGAAACTCTCACCTGTAAGGCTATCTGCAGACTGGCCAGTGTTTGGAGTCTTACATGTGTTGTGTTACTCACACATGTCCTATCTTTAGAAATGCAGTAGCATACTCTGAGGATTGCATTCAGTACATGGTGACAGCCATGTGATTTACTGACTTCATATCCCTCAGAAGACATATGTCACAACAAGCCCTGTTGCTACAGTAAATGTATGAGTTTACCACAGCAACATGTCAATATTGGCCCTGTGTTTATGCCTCCAGCCACAGCTCTGTCAACCTTTGTACATATGTCATGCAGTAAAAGGTGCATATGTTCAGTACAGCATTATTTACTGACATCATACCTCATAACAAGCCAGGGAGATATCAGACTGCTAGACATGTTATGTATAGTAGGGCTTATATTTGGGGACAGAACCGGGACATTCTTTTAAAGTGTGTACAGTAGTGAGATCTGTGTACTTATGGTGATTGTAGACAGAATGTGTATTGTGAATATGTACCTTGGCCTGTGTACAGACTGTGGTAGATGTCTTTGTTCTTGGTCCTGCTCTATCTGATGTTGCGTACTGCTCCAGTGTATGGTACCCTATTGGCATACATGTTTGTAGGGCTAAACCGACACATATACCATACCACAGTCAGAATCAGAATACATGGTGTATTGGCCCAGTATATGTATTGTTAGTGTGTGAATGGCACATATGTGGATGGTGTTGATCAAAGAGTCCATATACTGTAATATTAAGCACACTTACCATATGTGACTGTGGCTGTTTTCAGATTGGTTGTGGGTATGTGCAGTTCAGTGTGCTTACCCAGTGTGATGTTATGTCCAGATATTTGTCATATGTACTGTTGCCAAGCCACCATAACTGTTCTGTATTTCTGACAAAGCAGTGGGATGCTGTGCAGACGTATGTCACTAACGAGTGGGTAGTATGTGGGCTTGTGACCTCTGCTCCTCCAGTTATTATGTGTCAGGACAGACAGGAGTGTGTGAATGCATAAACTGTGTGAGCTTATCTATTCCAGTATTTTTGTGATATCCCCATTTACATGGCTGTAAACATCCAATTTGTCAGGCTTGGTCCACACATCTTGCACTAAGTGGTCCTGTGTATACTTCTGGACTGACCAGAGTGTGTCAGATTGTCCACATTTATTGGTCATATCTCTGCTGTATACCACAGGATCATTACTGTGATATCTGTGGTACTGCACTATCATGATCTTATGATGTCTGCCAGTAACTGATGGTATACATGTCAATATCAGATGTGACGTCACACACAACATTTCTGTTAAGACAACCCCTGTTACAGTAGCAAAAGTCTACATTTATACCTGCGATACTTACATGACATCCCCTTACACTAAGAGGTTGTGAGTATTGATGCTGAAGTATGACTCCACTACATGTTATGGACATATGTTATGCACACTATATATATATATATATATATATATATATATATATATATATATATATATATATATATATATACACATATATATATATATATATATATATATATATATATATACAGACATATATATATATATATATATATATATATATATATATATATATATAGAAAGAACACCAATCAAACCTATTGATGGAAGGAGCTTAAACGACTCACTGATATGTAAAAACCAAGTAAAATCCAAAGAGGCCTTTAGACAGGTGATTCCTCAGTCAACACACAGTCAGCACAAATAGAACAGATTGTGCTGAAAAAGCAAGCATAAAGAAGAATCTCTGTTGCCAAAATCTCCAAAAAACAAGCATCAAAATTCTGTAAATGCTTATCAGTCAAGTTCACCAAACATCGAATATTTGTAAATCAAAGAAATTTATTAGCGCTTTTGCGGTGTGCCACACCGCTTCTTCAGATAACTTAAAATAAAATAAGAATCAGTGCATTTATAATACAAAGATCTTAACAAACCCACCAATCAAACAGCATTTACAATTTCAAATATATCCAATAGAACTAGCGTTAAAAATGCGTAATTACCAAGCAACACAAGTCAGTTCGGACAGCTGTACTAAGTAAAGGAAGCTAGCCGAAATCACCCATTTTGAGTAAACTGCTTCTAATGATGTAAAAACTGTGCAAAAAATTGTTACCATTAAATCACAGGGTAACGCTGGACGTACCAGGATGTTAATTTCAGATACGGCAATCTTGTTCGCCTATGTGGTAGGTAGAATTAATGAATTTCACTGCTTAATCCATACTTAATTCATACAACTGACTCAAAGCCAAACAAGTAAAAAATTAAAACATTAAAAAATGTTAGCATTAAGTCACAAAGTTACACTGCACATACCAGGATGTTGTTAACAAACACAGCAATCTTGTTCGCCTATATAGTAAGTAGGATTAATAACGTCGATTGCTTAATCCATACAACTGACTCAAGGCCAGAGAAGTAAATACACCTCCAAAGTAAACCCATACACTGATTATTGTACTTAATAGTAAAAAGGCTTAGTCAAGAATGCTTTACCTAGTTCAAACATGACCAGGAGACACTAATATAACGCCTTAACTGAAGGATCATCCTGTATACTGCGCGCCATATCTAAAAACATAATTAGAAATATTACAAGAAAGTCATCGACCAGCTCAAAAATGTTGCGTTACATAGAGAAAAGTTATGCGCATGCGTAAACTAAAATCTATAAAACGTAATCATACGTGAACATATAGAACGCAACTTGTTGTATATAAACTGAAATACTAAAAATATATAATCCTGTGATGAGGTTCAAAATCAAGACAGGATTTCTTCTGTTATCTTGACTTCACCCAATGAGACAGGCTCGGTATACTCTACACCACACGATGGAACAGGCATTCAACCCCCCATAGTGCCTGCAGCCGGACAATGTCTGGCTCCTTCCATGACTTTATCTGGAGCGGTAAGAAGAAAGATACAATTGGATGTACAGCCCTCAACGGATTTTCCTCTCCCTATACGAGCAGGGAGGAAACGTTCGTTGGATTTCGATCTCAATCGAGGGGCCAAGAAGAAGGATCCTCCTCATTTACAACAACAACCAACATTACAGACACTTTGGAATCCTATTCATTAGTATATAATTTATCCAAACATCATCTATCTTTATCTGAGAGAAAACTACTAGAAAAAGGTCTTTCATTCATACCCACTAGAAATATGGATATAAGCCAAGCGTTATTATCAGTGCGACTATTTGCACGCAAGATTGCGTTAAAGCTCATGTTTGAGAAAGAAACTGGCATTGACCCAAATCTTATTTGTAATAATTTTAAAAAACGAAGTACATATACACCACACTTACAAGCCAACTTAGAGGTATTTGTAAAAGCTGTTGAATCTCAGATATATACTGATTTTAATCACTTTACAATAGAGAAGACCAATAATTTAACATCTGATGAACAAAGTGCCTACACCAATCTTTGCAACAACAACATCCTGGTATGCGCAGCGTAACTTTGTGACTTAATGCTAACATTTTTTAATTTTTTAATTTTTTACTTGTTTGGCTTTGAGTCAGTTGTATGAATTAAGTATGGATTATGCAGTGAAATTCATTAATTCTACCTACCAAATGGGCGAGTAAAATTGCCGTATTTGATAATAACATCTTGGTATGTCTAGTGTTACCCTGTGATTTAATGGTAACAATTTTTTGCATAGTTTTTACATCATCAGAAGCAGTTTACTCAAGTATGAGTGATTTCGGCTAGCTTCTTTTACTTAGTACAGATGTCCGAACCGACTTGTGTTGCTTGGTAATTACGCATTTTTAACGCTAGTTCTATTGGATATATTTGAAATTGTAAATGCTGTTTGATTGGTGGGTTTGTTAAGATCTTTGTATTATAAATGCACTGATTCTTATTTTATTTTAAGTTATCTGAAGAAGCGGTGTGGCACACCGGGAAAGCGCTAATAAATTTCTTTGATTTACAAATATTCGATGTTTGGTGAACTTGACTGATAAGCATTTACAGAATTTTGATGCTTGTTTTTTGGAGATTTTGGCAACAGAGATTCTTCTTTACGCTTGCTTTTTCAGCACAATCTGTTCTATTTGTGCTGACTGTGTGTTGACTGAGGAATCACCTGTCTACAGGCCTCTTTGGATTTTACTTGGTTTTTACATATCAGTGAGTCGTTTAAGCTCCTTCCATCAATAGGTTTGATTGGTGTTCTTTATTTATCCTAATACTCTCTTTTTGGGGTGTTTTGTGATATATATATATATATATATATATATATATATATATATATATATATATATATATATACATACACACACACACACACACACATATGTATATATGTATATATATATATATATATATATATATATATATATATATATATATATATATATATATATATATATATATATATATATATATATATATATATATATTGTTAGAAAAAATATGTATTAATGTGTCTATTAGCAATATGCTTAGTGCATTTAAAGCTTAGGGTTAACACATTTATTCTATTTCATACTGCATAGATCTGTACAAACTGCAGTTGATTTCTGACCTTATACTGTTAGCTAAAATCTTGCTTGTGCCTTGGAAATTTACTGAGAAGCAGGTGATTTCTGCTTGTGTTAGGAAAATAATGAATAGAACAATACTACTTGTATGAAACTTAGACAAGAAGTTCCGCTGTGCCATGAGAAAATACACAGCTGTAGAAGTTACAGATAATTAGCACAAAGCTTGCTTGAAAATATGAACTGCAATCAGCATTTGCTTGTATCTGTATTACAAAAGTACCTTGAAAAGTAAAACTGTACAATAGCCGCTTGTAAACGGGTTAATGGTCACCAAGGCCAGGTTGTTTTTCTGAAAAGTTTCTCACAAATCTAGTCATGTCAGCAGAAAATCTGAAGTAACATCTGCTATAGAACAATGCTAAAAGGTGTGCTTGATTACTTCAACTTAGAAGGCCATGTCTTGTAAAATAGTATAAGAATGAACATACTTCCTGTTAGTAGTTAGACAAATCCTTGTATTTGCATGTTTTTGTCTCCTTGCTGCAAGTAAATTAAAGTGCCTTAACTGAACCTTATGTGTATTGGTCTTTGAAGTTTTTTCCTTTGACTGATTGGTCCTTCGGACCGGAAACCTTCACTTCGCCTCGGATCAGACAGGCCAGGTGGCTTGAAACCATACAGGAAAGAAACCACATCGGTCCTTCTTACTTGAAAAGTCCTCCAACTGAATTGTCGTACAAAAGAGGCCAGCCACTTTCTGATCTGCGACTGAAGGACGGGTTTACTCGAACCAGGTGATCAATCACGAAGGCTCAGGTAAGGTGAATCTACCTTCTTTTTCTGTTTTAGATCAGGGACTAGATTTATATTTGTTCTGTTAAGACTTTATTTATAAGTCAGGGACAGAAAGATTACTGTCTTATCATAGATCAGGGAAACAGAGCAGGTAGGCAGTCGTTCTGAAGAGACTATAAAAACATCCGTGGTACCATGTTAAAAATAAGGTGTTACATAATGATTAAAAGGGTACAACAAAATGGGTAATAATTGTACAAAAAGGTCCCAAAATCCGCCATTAACCGAAGACGCGAAATACATGCAGTCACAGCGAGCTGATAATATTAAATACTACTCAAAATGGGTTAATAAGTATGAATTTAATGGTAAACTAGAGAAATCCTCACTTGTCAAACTTGTCAAACAGCTTAAAACTGATTCTAGAGGTCGGGTAAAAAAGCAACGTCAATTAGGAATTCCTCAGGCACACAGGTGGACTGAGGAAGTAAACCGAAGGGAACAAAAGAGTAATAATTCAAAAGCAATGTTTTTAGATAAGGAGGACAATAACTTAGTAATAGCGTCAGCCCCTCCACCTCCTTTACCAGAATATGAGGCAAGTGAACAAATTAGTCCACCCCCATGATACCCTACTGTCACTGTGAGTAGAGACACTACAACAGTGAAACCGTTTGTTAGAGATCCCGTCAAGACCAGGTCTCGAACACAGGCAGGAAACCCAAAAGGGGACATTGAGTTATATCAAATGGGTAGAAATTCACGATTTATGAGTGAAGAAGAAATATGCCCACTTATAGAAGTGCCTAATCCTCAGGCAGGGCAAGAAGCTTAGGACCCAATTATTCTAGTGTACAGACCCTGGACTCTGGAAGACATTGGGAAAGCCACTCAGGGAATTCCCCATCCAAAAGTTAATTTTAGAAAGTTCTTAGGAGATTTGCAAGGAATGAGGCTGAGTTATAATTTAAACGGAGAAGAGGTAGAAAAAGTAGTCAGACAAATTGTGGGACCAGATTGGCACATGATTAGTGGCGACTGGAATCCCTGAGATATTGCGCTCAGGCCCCTCCCACATAGCAGCGCAGAGTTAGACAACAGAGTGAAAGGTCTTACAGACTGAATCTCTGAGAAATGGAAGCCTAAGGCAGACTGGACTTGCACTAATCAATGCATCCAACAGGAAGGTGAAACTGTTGACCGATATTATGCCAGACTATTAGAATGTTTTAATAACCATTGTGGAATGCAGGTTCCTGAAGACCAGACACACGACTCCCCATACGAGCAGCAGTTAAAGAATGCATTTTTGAAAGGCAGTATTGCACCTTTAAGCAGCTTTATTACAAAACACATGGTAGATCATCGTACAAGCAGGTTACAGTCATTGCTTGAATATGCTAGGCATGCCGAAAGGCATTTTAATAGCAAAAAGAAAAAGAAAGCCCAAGTATTTTCTGTAGACGATGGAGCAGAAGTTTATGTAGTACAGTCCGGGAAAAAGGGCAAGAGAAATGCCCAGGGGAACAAACAATCTGATCAACGATCAGAGGACTTTGAAGGGTGAAAGAAAAGGGGTGAATGTTTTAAATGTGGTAAGAAAGGACACTTGGCAAGGGATTGCAAGAAAAACAAGAAGGCAGCCATGGAAGACAAGGAGAGTGAGGACTGACTATATGGTAGTCAGGAATCACTAGATGGGGATAGCAGAGAAAGGACAAATGAGTATGTGATAGAGGGAGTAGCGAATATGACAGAAGAAATAGAGGAAGTGCAACAAGTCACGGATAGTGAAGAAAATGAAATATTGGATTTGGCTTTATTGAGCTTAGAGCTCTATTTAGCAGACACAAAACCAGAAGTTACAAACCTGGTAGAAGGGAGGGAAGTTAGATTCTTGTGTGACTCAGGGGCATCACGGACCCTGGTACATCACTCCAAACTGCCAGAGAATTCAGAGTCACCTGATTACATATTAGTGAAAACAGCTAATGGACAGCTGTATCAGGAGCCCCTCTCCCATAGTATTGTGATAACTGATCCTGTTTCAGGATTGACCCAGAAAAGTAAAATTCTTGTATCTGCAAAATGCCCAGTAAACCTCTTGGGCAGAGACCTTATGCAGCTATTTGGTATAGCAGTAGTTCCGACTATGCAGGGTATGGAAGCCCAGTGACAAATTGATACCTTTGCAGTGCAATCGGAGGGTGAAATGTTTTATTGGTACAGCCAGGACTTGGTTACGACTGGTCCAGGGGCGGTGACCGAAGAGTTGATGAACGTAGCCATCAGCAAGTTCCCCTCCCTTGACATTGATAAACAGCATTTGTTGCACTGTATTCTGTATTATTGTAATACACCAGGACTTGATAAGGAATATGAGCAAGAATTGTTTAGAAATTGTGCAAACAGATTGGTATTACGTAATCTGTACTGGGGCACAGAAGGGAACAGTGTAGCCAGCTGTTCATTGCCCCAGGAGTTCTTTGCACTTTATAAATCTAATCAATTACCACATGTTAGCTTAACTAAGGACAAGAATGTGAAATGAGTAGACTTAGGAGAAAAAGTCACGAGATGGGAAAAACAGACAGAGTTAGAACTGTCAGAACAGGGAATACAAGTGCAGAAGCTGAACTGGATAACTCAGACCCACCCAGCTGTACACTTGCAGTCTAGCAAGGACAGCTGATTAGCACTCCTATTCAAGGAGGAAGAGAATGCATTACAGAATATACCAGAAAATCTCTGGTCAACAGGAACATCAGATGTAGGACTTATTCGTACAGCAGGACCAGTTACTATTACGCCAAAGTCAGCATTTAGACCACAAAAGAGACAGTATCCCTTAAAAAAAGATGCAGAGGTAGGAATCAAACCTATTATAGCAGCTTTACTTAATGAAGGGGTGCTGGTGGAATCTCTTGATTCACCATGTAACACACCCTTATTTCCTGTTAAGAAAGCGAATGGAGAGTGGTGTATGGTCCAAGATTTACAAGCTGTAAATGACGCAGTAATACCAAGGGCACCTACGGTGCCAGACCCACACACCCTGTTGAATGATTTAAAACCTCAACAGAAATATTTTTCTGTGGTAGATATCAGCAATGCATTCTTTTCGATACCAATACACCCTGACAGCCAGCATTGGTTTGCATTCACATTTCAGGGGAAAAAATCTACATATACGCGACTACCACAGGGGTATTGTGAAAGTCCAACAATATTCTCACAAGAAATGGCAAGCAACTTGGCGGGATTTACCCCACCAAGAGGTAGTAAGATTTTGCTTTATGTTGATGATATCCTGCTGGTGTCCCCCACCCATCAAGATTGTAAAGAAGACACCATAGCGCTATTACAATTTTTAGCAACTGAAGGAGATAAAGTAAACAAAAATAAACTGCAGATTTGGAAAAAACAAATTAAATACCTAGGATATGTAATATCCAAGGAAGGTAGGACATTAGATGAGGACAGAAAAAATAGCGATTTTACAAGCACCAAAACCCACTACCAAGAAGGAAATGATGTCCTTCCTGGGTACGACTAATTTTTGTCAGAGTTGGATTCCAAACTATGCCTTGGAATCTGCACCGTTGACTAACCTGATTTATAAAAAGTCTATGGCAGCACAGGATTTATTACAATGGACACCAGAAGCAGAATCTGCTTTCTGCAAACTGAAACAGTTAATAGCGTCCTCATTAGTTTTGGGATTACCAAACTATCATAAATGTTTTTTCCAAACTGTAGATTGTAAGCAAGGTTATATGACATCAGTATTAACACAGCAGCATGGGGACAAGCAACGCCCTATTGCTTATTATTCATCACAACTGGACCCAGTGGCACGGTCTTTACCTCACTGTGTACAAGCAGTAGCTTCAGCTGCAATGGCAGTACAGGCTTCGGCCTCAGTAGTGTTGTTCCACCCTCTCACATTGAGAGTGCCTCAAGCAGTCCCGATTATTTTACTACAAGAAAAGGTAGCATATCTTTCCCCTGCTAGACATCTTTCTTGTATGACTATATTGTTGAGCCAACCTCATATGATAATTGAATGATGTATGACTTTGAACCCTTCTACCTTGCTCCCAACCCCTGCAGATGGCACACCACACAGCTGCCTGCAGGGGATCAAGCAAAAGACACTGCCTAGAAAAGATCTTAAGGATGTTCCCTTGGATGATGCCAAGGTGACATACTACGTGGATGGCTCATGCAAAAGGGGTCCTGCAGGACAGAACCTAGTAGGATATGCAGTAGTTTCTGACACAGACATTATAGAAGCGAAATCTTTACCACATAGTTTATCTGCACAGGCAGCAGAATTGATTGCCTTGACACGGGCATGTACCTTAGCAAAGGGTAAATGTGTGAACATTTTTACTGACAGCCAGTATGCTTTTTCTACTGTACATGTTTTTGCGCAATAGTGGAAAAAATCGAGGAATGATAACATCTACTGGCAAACCAATCAATCATGCACAGTTTATTTTAGATCTTTTAGAATCTATTCAGTTACCTCAGAAAGTAGCTATTTGTAAATGCACAGCTCATACCAAGCAACAGGACAGGATTTCAAAAGGTAATGCGAGAGCTGATACAGCTGCAAAGCAGGCAGCTTCAGAAGTATTTCTTTTGAATGAGGAACTACCACCATCTGAGATTTTAGACTTAGAAATGTTAAAGACAATGCAAACACTTACTATGCAAACTGAAAAACAAAGATGGGTAAAACGAGGAGCAATTCATCTGTAAGGAAGGGAAACCGATATTGCCATCTAATTTGTTTAGATATGCAGCTTTGTTGAGCCATGGGCAGTGCCATGTCTCAACATGGGGGATGGTACAGCTGGTGAACCAAGTGTTCACGACGTACAGATTTACAAACTACTCTAAAAAATTTTGTTTGTTATGCCACATCTGTAATAAACATCATGCACAAGGGGTGTTAAGGCCCAAGCAAGAGGGTTTCCCTACACCACTGTATCCATTTCATACTATCTGTATGGATTTCATAGAGTTGAATAAATGTGAAAATAAGAAGTGTTGCCTTGTCATTGTAGATATGTTTTCCAGATGGGTGGAAGCCTTTCCGACTAAAAATCCAGACGCTACAACTGTGGCCAAAGTGCTTGTTAAAGAAATCATCCCTAGATTCGGCATTCCGGAAAAGATCTACAGTGACAATGGCACACACTTCGTGAATCAGACCATACAGCAGTTAAGTAAACATTTTTGTATTTCTCTAAAGAATCATTGTGCGTATCACCCACAATCAGCAGGGCTAGTAGAGAGGCATAATGGAATTTTAAAGAGTAAGCTAAGAAAATTAATAACAGAAATGCAGAGAAACTGGGTGTACTGTCTGCCCCGGCACTGTTGAGCATGAGAACTGTTCTGAATGCAAAAGGATTGACTCCTTTTAAAAAGCTCTTTGGAAGGGCTTACTATATACCTCAGTGGAAATCTCTCATGCCCGCAGACCAGGAAGCTGACAGTACATTAGAAGAGTATATGCGTAATTTGTTAAATTCTAAACATTTGTTGCAGTTAAATTCTGTTTCAGATAAAGAACGGACCAGACCGTCAGAAGTGTCAGTGCCCCCTGGAGCGTGGATCTGGCTGAAGATAGTTAAGAGGAGAAATTGGGCATCTCTGAAGTGGGAAGGTCCATATCAAGTAATGTTGTCAACACCCACTGCAGTCAAAATTGAGGAGTGTGCCTCCTGGATACACCTGATGCACTGTAAATTAGTTAAAAACTTTGAACTGGACAAAAATCTTGTCACATGCCAAGAGCAAAAATGATAGAGTCCAGAAGAAACAGGAATGCAGAACAACCCTTTCCTCAGAAGTATTGCATAATCATCCTGTTAACTGTATTAGTGACAATAATCTTTTTGTTGTGGCCTTTTCTTTTCCCAGCCACACAGACTGAACTGAATAAACGTGAAGCATTACTCATAAACTGGCATCCAAACTTTAACACTTACCAGGCAATTAAATATGTGTATGCTGAGACTTTCAATGTTTCGGATTGCTGGATTTGCACAGCTTTGCCGACAGCATATGGGGGGTTATTAATGACTACAGTCCCCCTAGGGGTCAATGAGACCTGGGAGACCTTGATTTATGATACCTCAACCATTACAGCACAAGATAAAATAGCATTGCACTTGTCTGTTCCACAAAAGGGAACTGTGTGTTTTTATAAAAATGATACTGTTCTGGTGGGTTGGAGCAATTGCAATGTGACTGTTACTTATAGATGTTACACTAAAGGTAACAAAGTAGATCTTTATTGTAATACAAACTATGATTCATTTATTGGATTGATGCACAAAACACTTGATGAAGTAAAACATAATTCTGTTCTTTATAAACAGCTATCTATAATTGATAGAAAAATATTTCATGCAGGGCGAGTGTATATTCATACAAGGTTACTACTAAAGTACATGATTATTATTTTGTGTGTGGCAGAAAGGCATACAAATGGTTACCTGAGAATTGGTCTGGCAGTTGCTTTTTGGGTTACCTGGTTCCGGCCATATGACACACTGCAGTTTTGCCTCATGGAAAAATTCAAAATGTCCAGGAAATCGTCAAGAAACCTGTAAATCCAGTGGGACAAATCGATGCACGTTGGAAAGACCATCACTCTCTAGGTAAAGGACTGACACACATGGACTTGAGTGATAGCGTTATATCATGGGCAGGCATATTACCAGCTTTGGAGCAGTGAAATCGATCTGGGAGCTGAGAAAACTGTCAAAACTTCTCGAACTAATGAGCAACGCACCTTTTTCTGCTCTCGAATTGGTGACTAATGAACTGAATGCTATGAGAACTGTAGTGCTCCAAAACCGCATGGCTCTCGACTTCACCCTAGCGGTGAGAGGTGGTACGTGTGCTTTAATCCAAGAAGAATGCTGTTTGTATATTCCTGACCATAAACATGAGATAGACAATCATCTTGAGGTAATTCAGCAAGTGTTGGCCATGACCAAACCAGGCCCAAATCCACTGACGGACTTTTCCAGAAATGGTTTGGGGGGTGGGGTACCATCCTAATGAACATCCTGATTGCCATTTGTGTAGGTATGCTCCTACTGGGAGTATGTGTTTGTTGTGGTATCCCCTGCATGAAAAGACTGATTAAAGTCCTTATAGACATTTCAGTTTCTGAAACCTTATATCAAAGTACTGAGTCTGAAGAGCTGTTAAAGGACTAAAAATGCTTTCATAAGTTTAAACTGAATGACTCTCTTAACTGCAAATCCTGAGTGGAAGAGGTTAGGAGAAGAAAACAAACTGTTTATGCTTATTTTGAAAGTAGAATAAAAGTATTAATAGGGGGAAATGTTAGAAAAATATGTATTAATGTGCGTATTAGCAATATGCTTAGTGCATTTAGAGCTTAGGGTTAACACATTTATTATATTTCATACTGCATAAATCTGTACAAACTGCAGTTGCTTTCTGACCTTGAACTGTTAGCTAAAATCTTGCTTGTGCCTTGGAAATTTATTGAGAATCAGGTGATTTCTGCTTGCGTTAGGAAAATGTTGCTGCTTGTGTATCTCTGCTACCTTTAAACTACAACAAAAAGAAAAAAAAATCTTGCTTTTTTCCCACTTTCTGAAAGTTAAGAAAGTTCAGTTACAGATTTGCTGTTCTGAACTGTTTGGAAGTTTCTAGAAGGCCAGTGCTTGCTTGGACTAAAGGGAAGTCTCTGTGTTGACCAGTGGGAGTGGTTAACACTGAACAGCCTGCCTGTCCTTGGAGGAGTGGTGACTACCTAGAAGTTGTAGTTTTATTGGCCATTTTGGGTCAATTCTAAACTCCTTGATCTGTCTCTCTTAAAACCCAGTTGCCTTATGGTTTTTCATCTTTTCAGGCTTGCTAGTTGTTGCTGAAGCACCTACTAAGGGGAGAAAATGCTGAGAGAAGAAAAGGAGCCACTTTTGTGATTTTAAGAATTTTCTTCTGATTTTTTGTTAAGTTTTACTGCTTTGCCGCCTACTTTTTGGCATTTTCCGGCTTGCTAAAGTTTATATCTGTAACAGTAACAGTACTTGGAACACATCTAGAGCCCGTTTACTGCATTTCCTGTGTTGCATTTAATTTAGCATCATTTTTTTCTCTAAAAACTGCATTTTATCTGATTTTGGCCTAGCACTCAAGTGTGGGGTCATTTATTGCACTGTTGTGATTATTTTGCTGCTTGTGTATCTCTGCTACCTTTAAACTACAACAAAAAGAAAAAAAAAACAAAAAATCTTGCTTTTTTCCCACTTTCTGAAAGTTAAGAAAGTTCAATTACAGACTTGGTGTTCTGAACTGTTTGGAAGTTTCTAGAAGGCCAGTGCTTGCTTGGGCTAAAGGAAAGTATCTGTGTTTACCAGTAGGATTGGTTAACACTGAACAGCCTGCCTGTCCCTGGAGGAGTGGTTACTACCTAGAAGCTGTAGTTTTATTGGCCATTTTGGGTCAATTCTAAACTCCTTGATCTGTCTCTCTTAAAACCCGGCTGCCTCATGGTTTTGGCATCTTTTCAGGCTTGCTACTTGTTGCTGAAGCACCTACCAAAGGGAGAAAATGCTGAGAGAAGAAAATGAGCCACTTTTGTGATTTCAAGTATTTTCTTCTGATTTTTTTGTTAAGTTTTACTGCTTTGCCGCCTACTTTTTTGCATTTTCCAGCTTGAGAAAGTTTATATCTGTAACAGCATCAGTACTTGGAACACATTTAGAGCCTGTTTACTGCATTTCCTGTGTTGCACTTAATTCAAAATAATTTTTTTCTCTAAAAACTGCATTTTACCTGATTTTGGCCTAGCACTCAAGTGTGGGGTCATTTATTGCACTGTTGTGATTATTTTGCTGTTTGTGTATCTCTGCTACCTTTAAACTACAAAAAAAAAAAAAAAAAAAAAAAAAAAAAAGAATCTTGCTTTTTTCCCACTTTCTGAATGCTAAGAAAGTTCAGTTACAGATTTGCTGTTCTGAACTGTTTGGAAGTTTCTAGAAGGCCGGTGCTTGCTTGGGCTAAAGGGAATTCTCTGTGTTCACCAGTGGGAGTGGTTAACACTGAACAGACTGCCTGTCCCTGGAGGAGTGGTTACTACCTAGAAGCTGTAGTTTTATTGGCTATTTTGGGTCGGTTCTAAACTTCTTGATCTCTATCTCTTAAAACCCGGCTGCCTCATGGTTTTGGTCTTTTCAGGCTTGCTACTTGTTGCTGAAGCACCTACCAGTGGGTGAAAACGCTGAGAGAAGAAAAGGAGCCACTTTTGTGATTTTAAGTATTTTCTTCAGATTTTTTGTTAAGTTTTACTGCTTTTCTGCCTACTTTTTGGCATTTTCTGGCTTGCTAAAGTTTATATCTGTAACAGTAACAGTACTTGGAACACATCTAGAGCCTGGTTACTGCATTTCCTGTGTTGAACTTAATTTAAAATTGTTTTTTTCTCTAAAAACTGCATTTTACCTGATTTTGGCCTAGCACTCAAGTGTGGGGTCATTTATTGCACTGTTGTGATTAATTTGTTGCTTGTGTATCTCTGCTACCTTTAAACTACAACAAAAAGAAAAAAAAAAAATCTTGCTCTTTTCCACTTTTTGAAAGTTAAGAAAGTTCAGTTACAGATTTGCTGTTCTGAACTGTTTGGAAGTTTCTAGAAGGCCAGTGCTTGCTTGGGCTAAAGGGAAGACTCTGTGTTCACCAGTGGGAGTGGTTAACACTGAACAGCCTGCCTGTCCCTGGAGGAGTGGTTACTACCTAGAAGCTGTAGTTTTATTAGCCATTTTGGGTGAATTCTAAACTCCTTGATCTGTATCTCTTAAAACCCGTCTGCCTCATGGTTTTGGTGTGTTTTCAGGCTTGCTACTTGTTGCTGAAGCACCTACCAAGGGGAGAAAACACTGAGTGAAGAAAAGGAGTCACTTTTGTGATTTTAAGTATTTTCTTCTGATTTTTTGTTAAGTTTTACTGCTTTGCCGCCTACTTTTTGGCATTTTCCAGCTTGCTAAAGTTTATATCTGTAACAGTAACAGTACTTGGAACACATCTAGAGCCTGTTTACTGCATTTCCTGTGTTGCACTTAATTTAACATTTTTTCTCTAAAAACTGCATTTTACCTAATTTTGGCCTAGCACTCAAGTGTGGGGTCATTTATTGCACTGTTGTGATTATTTTGCTGCTTGTGTATATCTGCTACCTTTGAACTACAACAAAAAGAAAAAAAATATATAATCTTGCTTTTTTCCCCACTTTCTGAAAGTTAAGAAAGTTCAGTTAAAGATTTGCTGTTCTGAACTGTTTGGAAGTTTCTAGAAGGCCAGTGCTTGCTTGTGCTAAAGGGAAGTCTCTGTGTTCACCAGTGGGAGTGGTTAACACTGAACAGCCTGCCTGTCCCTGGAGGAGTGGTTACTACCTAGAAGCTGCAGTTTTATTGGCCATTTTGGGTCAATTCTAAACTCCTTGATCTCTCTCTCTTAAAACCTTACAACTCTCTTTTTGCGCAGTTTTGCACACTGAGCAGCGTTGGGCAGCGCCACCTAAACAGGTTTAAACTATTCCAGGATCCACAAAGTCTGCTCTTCACTTTTTCCCTTAGAACTGTTCAAACTCTCAAAGTAATCACTTTATTCTCTTTCTAAAGCCCTGCACTTGCTCAGCTCTTATAAGGATACACTAACTAACTAAAGCACTGCATCCTCCTTGACTTCTCATAAGTATTAGGCTCCCGACTGGTCCTTCCTGATCAAGTGAAAAATCAGTTCCCTTCCCTAATCTGATCAGTAAAAAAACAGTTCCCTATACTAATCTGGTATGTCCAAGGGTCAGTTTCAAGGTTACTCTCCAGTCCAGCTGGTGAATCTGGGAATTTTGAGGCAATGTTACAATTGCCTTATGTACACAGACAACCCTCTCCTTCCAACAAACTCTAATACATGTGAGAGATGCAGTTACACAGCCAAACTGGAGGCAGAGCTCTCTCAACCCAAGACTGGCACAGTCAGTCACGAGGAAAAGGTAACCACCCACACCACAAATCCAGTCTCACACAGACCTATTGCATCTGCATACCCAACACATAAACACACAAAAATATACTCAGAGGCTCTAAATAAAAATCTGCCTAAACAGCAAAGACCTCCTAAGCAGATATTCAAGCAACAGCCACCCCTCAACAATACCCACGAATCACATATCTCACAAAATCAGTGTGCCTCACAGTCACAGCCCTTAAGGCCAAACAGCACACCAAATACACTTGTTATAGGGGACTCTATTGTCCGACACACTGACGTCCTGCTTACCAGACTGAACAAGGAGAAGTTTACTGTAAGATGCCTGTCAGGTGCCAGTATCTGCCACATAATGAAAGCTCTCAGGACACTCCAAAGCAAGTAAAAGAATGACTCTGTCATTGTCCATGCTGGTGTGAATGACCTGAGATGTACCTCCCTGGACTACATGAAAAGAGACATAGAGGAGCTCTCTGACCATGTAGCCCAGGCTGGTATGACCCTGACCTTGAGTAGCATCTTGCCCTCAGCAAGAATGATGCCACAGTATAAAGACAAAATGATCAGTTTCAACAATTGGCTAAAGTATTGGTGTCATTCAAAGGGGATCCAGTGTCTGTCAGTCTGGGGTGACATGCTCGACAAGCCATGTTGCTTCGCTAGGGATGGCTTGCACCTGTCACCCTTAGGCTTTCGTATACTGGCCAAGGCTCTTGCCACCCCCATAGTGCCTTTTTTAGGTGAGGCACAAAGGACAAACCCACCTCCATAGACAACCGAAGGATAAAAAAACTAAAGGTAATGCTACTCAATGCCAGAAGTCTAAACCTCAAGATGCACTCACTCAAGGCTCTCCTCAGTATGGAGAAAATCTATGTCTGTGCAAAAACAGAAACCTGGTTCAAGGCTCCTGAGAGCACCCCAGCACTACCAGGTTATAACTCATAACATGCGTTTCGGCCCCAAAACCCGGACCGAAGTACAAAGGAGGGGGAGTATCTATATTCATCAAAGATACCTACACCTCCAGGTTAGTGACACTGCACGGAGCATCGGAAACCATCCATGTGCATCTAACAGTGGGCAAAACTGCCTTTCAGTTTGTAGTCTGCTACAGAACACCCTCCCTATTACACGAACCCTACTTGGCATTCCTGAGAACACTGGAGAATATGAAGGTCTTTCCAAACACTATGTTATTGGGTGACTTCAACTACCCAAACTATTCAAGCCCAAACACCCTCGCCCAACGGTTCCTTGAATTTATAAACTCTAACACAATGGAACAACTGGTCACCACTCCAACAAGAGGAACAACATATTGGACCTGGTCATCACCAACATGGGGACTCTATGTTCCACACCAGAGGTAAACCCCTCATTGGTAAGATCAGACCATAAACAAATTTCCCTGGACATCCATATACCCCAGCCAAGGAAATCACTGTAAAGAATTTCTCAAAAGCCAACTTTGCACTTCTCAAGACTGAGGTGGAATCCTTCAAAGCCCCCGGGCCAGAAGATAATACAGCCCAATCCGCAGAATCCTTTAAAAATGCATTCTATGAGCACCTGCAGGAATGCATGGATCATGCTATCCCAAATAAAACCAAGACTCACTCCTCGAAAAGCAGGAGACAGGTCTGGTGGACCCCGGCCATAAATAAGCTATACAACAGAAGGAGGAAGCTACTAAATGACATAGCAAAATCCCAAAAAGGGAAGGCATCTCTGATCAGTATTAGCAAGAAACTTCGATCCCTCATAAAATCATCAAAGGCCAGTTTTGAAAGAAAAATTGCCCTGGACACTAAAGATAATCACAAGGCCTTGTTTAGTTATGTCAGGAACATGGGTGGAAACTCCCAGATATGCTCTGAATTGTTGCATAATGGTACAAAATATACCGAACCTACAGACATAGCCAACATCCTGGCAGACAGATTCAGCGCAAACTCCCCCCCCCCTTCCACCCCAAAGGAGCAAATGCCTATCCCAACTGAATGTAACCTCCCTGAGATCACAGATGCACAGGTGAAAGCTGCCCTCTCCAAAGCAAAAAACACAGCATCTATGGGACTGGATGGTGTCCCAGGCTGTGTCTTACATGAGCTCCAAGAAGAACTGAACCCTCACATTAAGTCACTGTTCAAACTTAGCCTTACTACAGGATATGTACCCAAAGAATGGCGTACAGCTACAGTAGTCCCACTCCACAAAGGTGGTGCCACAACTGACCCCAGAAACTATCGCCTCATAAGCCTGACTAGTCTGGTCTGTAAAGCTATGGAGTGTATTATCATGGAACTCATAAACAAAGACATTGGGAGCCACCAGACACTGGACCCTACCCAATTCGGCTTTGTTAAGGGCAGATCTTACCTCTTAAACCTAGTTGATTTCTTTGAAACAGTTACCAAAGCCATAGATGAGGGCAAGGAAGTCCACACAGCCTACCTGGACCTCGCAAAAACCTTCGACACAATACCCCACTCGGGCATCATAAATAAGCTTACCAGCTTAAATATCAACCCCTATATCACAAGATGGGTTGCAAACTGGTTCAGAGATAGAACCCACATGGTCAGAATCGCAGGTGCCATGTCCGAATCCAAACCAGTTACAAGTGGCATCCCACAGGGATCAGTTCTGGGACCTCTCTTGTTTGGTATATACTTCTCTGAGGTTCAGGCTAACACGGGAGGATTATGGCTGACAAAGTTCGCAGATGACTGCAAACTGGGGGCCATAATCGAATCTCCAGCTGATACAAGCATCCTCCAAAAGGGTCTCACAGAGACAAATGCTTGGTGCCAGAGCCACAGCCTCAAGCTAAATGCTAAAAAGTGCATAGTCATCCCCTTTGGGAAAAACAAGGTGCCTACAAATTACCACATAGGTGGAAATCCATTTAGTACGGAAGAAGTAATTAGAGATTTGGGGACCAGGGTAGATAGTAAACTCTCCTTTGATAATCACATTGCCAAAGTGGTTAGAAAGACCTTCTATATAGCCCACCTTATCACGAAAGGGTTCACATCTAGATCAAGAGAGGTCATTGTGCCCCTCTACTCATCACTCATCAGGCCCATAATTGAATACAATGCCCTTTTGGGATGTACCTTACCTGACACCTGCAGCAACAAGAGAGACCCCAAAAGTACCTCACCAAGAGGATCATGGGCTAAAAACAGATGTCCTATGCAGCTCAACTAAAGAAACTCTAGCTCTACTCAGTTGCTTACCACCTACTCAGAGATGATCTATGCCTGACGTACAAAGCCATGTCAAACCCAGAATTAATGGACATGCTCCACCTCAAAAAATCTAAGTTCCTTAGAGCTACACGCTCCAGGGACCTAAACCTCAGCACAGAAATAAATAGGACATGCTGGAGGGACAGATTCATTTACCAGAGGCTCCCCCCACTCTGGAATAAAATCCCAATTCATGTTAGACATAGCCCCTTGCTGACCCTCTTCAAGCGAAATCTGGACGCGTGGACGGGAAATCGCAAATTTACCTCTGGGATCTCTTCTGTGTCCCTGCTAGACAGAGGTACAGTAAACAAATCTTAAAAGGGTACCTTCTGTGACCTACTTTACAGAGGCACAGTAGGCTAATCTAATAGGGAGGCGGAAGCCAAATACACTCTGGCTAGGCTTATAAATGCCCTAGGGCAGATAGCCTAGTATCTACCTATGAATGTATGAACCTATGAATAGAACAATACTACTTGTATGAAACTTAGACAAGAAGTTCCGCTGTGCCATGAGAAAATACACAGCTGTAGAAGTTACAGATAATTAGTACAAAGCTTGCTTGAAAATATGAACTGCAATCAGCATTTGCTTGTATCTGTATTAGAAAAGTACCTTGAAAAGTAACACTGTACAATAGATGCTTGTAAACGGATTAATGGTCACCAAGAGCAGGTTGTTTTTCTGAAAAGTTTCTCACAAATCTAGTCATGTCAGCAGAAAATCTGAAGTAACATCTGCTGTAGAACAATGCTAAATGTTGTGCTTGATTACGTCAGCTTAGAAGGCCATGTCTTGTAAAATAGTATAAGAATGAACATACTTCCTGTTAGTAGTTAGACAAATCCTTGTATTTGCATGTTTTTATCTCCTTGCTGCAAGTAAATTAAAGTGCCTTAACTGAACCTTACATGTATTGGTCTTTGAAGTTTTTTTCCTTTGACATATATAGATATATATACATATATAAAAAAAATATATATATATATGTATATATATATATATATATATATATATATATATATATATATATATATATATATATACATACATACAGATAGACCTATATATGTCCATATATAAAACGCAATATACAGATGTATATAAATGCATATGTATATATGTATATATATATGTATGTATATATATATATATATATATATATATATATATATATATATATAATATATATATATTATGTTTATATTATGTTGTATATGTTGTATAGATGTATACCTTCCTAACAAAACTAAAACAAGTAGCAGACAATTGTAAGTGTTAGCAGATGTTCAGTACTGATACTGATGTGTACTGACACAAAAAACAAAAAAAAAACAGTGAGGTGTGATCACTTGATCTACTTAACTAAAATGAACACATCTCATCCCTAAAGCTGTGTGTGTGTGCAGTTAAGGTCACACACATCAGTAGAACTACATACCTAGGTAGAGGTTCAAGTCCCAGTGTTGCCAAGTAAGATTGTGTGTTTTAGTGAAGGAAACTACTTCTGTATGCAGAATATACATGTCCCAGGAGGTCATCTGGCTGAGAAATGAAATGCTGCTAACACATTTCACATATCGTCCTGTGGGGAAATACATTCCATCACAACTAGGTACATACATCCATGTATACAGTATTCTCTGTGTATTGTAGCAACACCAAAGCCTCTCAGTGTGTTATACACAAACATGTGGTGTGTACCACCCAGTACACTTGCCATTGTCCACTGTAGAAGGGCTGCTGACATCAGCCACCATGCACTCATCTGTATACACCCCCAGACCTATCAGCCATGTAGCACATGCAGTAACTGTTATACAGACCTGTTACATGTGTTCACCTGTACCCAGTATATACCACAGCCAAGGTGTGACCACAGTGCCATACCCCATGTAGGATACAACAGCAGACCATCATCCTGCTGACAAATGGACACCTACAACACAACAGAATACATTATGCAGACCAATATCACTCAGTGTTAATAACAGCTATAATGCATCATGGCTAGACAGCTACACTTCCTGACATGTAAGCATTAAACTTTACTGCGGGCAACATGCTACACAGCTTTACATTGGCACACCATAGTACAGTCATCCTGTGCATCAGAACCATATTAGCCTGTCCCTGCATCGATGTTATGGATGACAGGAATGTGACACAGGTATCATCATATGCACAGGGTGTGTTGTTAGTTTGCCATAGACCTAGGCTGAACCATACATTTGACACCATGTGTGTGAGTGAGGGGTTTAATTATTAATGGGGCTATTGTGATGTGGTGTGTGTAGGTATGGGGTTACCCTAGCTGTGTTGGTAATGTGTCATGGACATGAGAACCATGCCTGCCAGGAGTTTCACGGGCACCATCTCATACAAGCCACAATATGGTACTCTCCCTTGATGATGACATATGTCCGCTGGATCCAGGTCCTTCTTTGGACCAGCCAGGGCCACGTGCACATGGCCTGCTGTGGTGTGGTGTGGACAGTACCCCCTGCAGTGCTGGGGCTGATACTGCCACTGTGGGAGCAGCTCTGAGGTCTGGCACATCCACATTGACCTCCTGCTGTTGGTGTTGCTAGCCTACATCCATGTGGCTGTCACACTACTCCCACCATATGCTTGAGCACAGACATTCCACGGTCGAGGATTCCCACCATCTACCCAACCATCTATCCATGACCTCTGCAAAATAATGGTGGGCACCTGCAAGATCATAGATGTTGTCAATAACAGCTGAATGAGTAGCCCTCTGCAGCCTCAGACCTTGTCTGGTGTACCATTCCCTACGTGCCTGCTCCTCCATGACAGCCTGATTCATGCATCTGGTGGCACCAGGTATGGCATTTCTGCCAGGGGCATGATGAGCAGCAGCCCTCCTATGAGCACCCCTGCACATCTGCATATGTGGTACCCTGTCAGACATCCGGCTCTGGCTGCTGTGTCCAGACACACGTGCCATAGATACCACACTGTCCTGTCCCATGCCACCAACCACCAACTGTCCCTCAGCTATGGTCACTGGTGATGGGCTATGTATAGGCAATGTGACTATGTGCGGTGATGGGGTGGATAACAGTGGGATGTCAAACGATGGCACAGCTTCAGCCCCTGACAACCCCACCTGTGCCTCAACACACCTATCATGGTTATCAGTGTCTGTATGGACACCAACATCAGATTGCCTGCAGGAGGGACCCTGACCCACCTCGCCACCTGTGAGGGGAAAACAAGAAATGCACTTTAAGACCTGTACATCATTGCTTAACAGTAGACACACACACACACACACACACACACACACACACACACACACACACACACACACACACACACACACACACACACACACTCTGACATTCCACCATACTAAGAAAACTGCAAAGAGAGGCACTCCAGAAAACCAATAACTCAAAAAGAAATGCCAATAACCAAGGACTGAGTTCCACAAAATGAATTCACCCAACCAGGAGCAACCAAAATTCACATAAACACCTTTATTTCACAACATATATCCCACGCGTTTTCGTCCTGAATACAAGGACTCCTTCAGACAAATTGAACTAATTACTTTTAGTTTAAATACATTCATCTTACTAAAACAATTATCCAAACTCCAATAAAAACATTTCTTAAGATT
This sequence comes from Protopterus annectens, assembly GCF_019279795.1. Classification (NCBI taxonomy): domain Eukaryota; kingdom Metazoa; phylum Chordata; order Ceratodontiformes; family Protopteridae; genus Protopterus; species Protopterus annectens. The sequence continues at coordinate 607,871,980 of NC_056735.1, forward strand.
TAAATGGACTAATCACATTATACATCTCATAAATATTCATAGTGTTCCATTCCAAATTAATCATCCCCCTGACCCATCTCATTAATATTACTACCTTATTCAAAAGTGTTTGAGTGCTTTAATTTCCTAAAGTGTCCAAGTGCTTTGTTTCCTAATAACCTTTTATTTCATTTGTTTAGTAATATATAAAACTTTTTGTATAAAATTATTAAATATATAATTATATATGTATAAATAACTTTCAAGTATATAAATATGTAAAAATGTAAATAAATACTTAAAAATCTTTAAAAATTGTTATAAAATTCATATTTGTTAGCTGGATTTTATGAAATCTTTTAGAAATTCATGGCCATTGAACATTTTGTAAAGACGAAGAATAATAAATGTATGAAAGTATAAAAGTTTTACAAATTTCAAATTCCACCATACTACTTATCTGTCCCTGAGTTTACAGAATGTCCCTATTTTTTTCTTTTATTTTCCCCATCCTGCATCAGTCTTGAATAATTACAGTCAATAATACCAATCATTAATGTATCATTCTTCTAATTGCTCAGAAAAATGATCATAAATCATGACCTGTTACTGCATTAACTCTTTAACTTGATTGGAGTCATTTTTTTTGAAGACTCCCTGATGTCATCAAGTGTTCACCCTGGTTTTGGCCAGACGTCTTGAGCATGGCCCCCATATGTTATGGGCTACTACATTCAGTCAATAATGTCATGCACTGGAGTTTCACACTTAACTATTGTTCAGTAGATGCAAAATATGTTGCTCTATGAACCTTTTATGTGGACTACAGTAATATTTGAAAACAGCCTTTGGTGTTGTCTAGTAATTCCCATATGCATCTTTAGTGCTGCATACTTGGGTATTCTTTTACCTTTCTGCTGATTGCAATTAAAACAGTATCCCTGGTGTCTAGTTTTCCCTCCCAATGCATCTTTCATGCTGCAGACTTTATTATTCTATCAGCTTTCCTGGGATTACATTTCAGAAAAGTATTCCTGGTGTCTAATGTGTCTGTCCATTCCCATCTACTGTTCAATGTCTAAGGGAAGTTGAGAGGTATGAACAACCCTACACTCACACATGTGCATACATGGACATGCACACAAACACACACTCACATACACACATCAGATTGTATAAAGACACTCCACCAGATAGCACTTACAGGGAAATGTACCCCCCCCCCACACACACACACACACACACACTTACAGGTGAGGTTGCACTAAGATATTACACACAAACCTCTCATTACCCATCTGTCAACATGCATGACATATTGCACTCAACAGCATGCAGTGCAGCTATATAGTGAATCCCTGTTACCAGCATTATACATCTCTGTGATGCATGGGTTGTGTTAGTAGGTGATACGCCTTCTCCTGGAACACACTGCACCCATGTACACAGTATTGCTGTGCACCTATTTGGCACCCAGGCATGTACTGTGCACCATACCTCACAGGTGTACACACCATTGCTGAATGTGTATATGTGTGTCAGTTATGTTTGCTCTGCTTCTCACAGCCCCTATGTGTTTGTCCGACACATACCTGGGATGATATGTGGGCAGATGTCATTTGTGAATGCCTAATGTCTGGTTTACAGATCTCATCATTAGCGGTGCATGTATGGTCAATAAAATACAATTACACTGACAACCTTCAAACCTTACTGTGGCTATGGGGAGTGTACACACCCTTATTGACATGGCACCCTCTTCCCTGATATGCCATGAGGCGACATTACTGCATATGTTAACATTACATGAACCTGATATGTGACATATGACCTGTGCAATCAAATGCAGTATCAAACAAATGTGTTAATTGTGCAGATGCTGATTGAGATGCATACAATATGTGGGTGCATATGTGTGCACACTCTTATCATGATGGTTTGTTGCACCAACTGTTATGTGTACTACAGTAGCCACTATTCCTGGAAGGGGTATACAAGCATGGGCCATCTGCATTTGCCAGTATTTGGTCACTCTGCCCAACATATGTCCCCCAACTCTGCATGATTGCAAGGTCAACTCATGTGCACAGCCCTTAGAGGTCACACAGTGCTGTCACTGTTGCTGTGGAGTCAGGGTTATGTCTGCCACAATTCATGACCTTGACTGTGTGTAGATACAGCCATTCTTAGTGAGTTTTGGATCTCTGCTTCAGTGCACTGTTTCTTTCAGGATAATACCCCTCCCCATCCTCAGCCTTTTTGCAGATGCTTGACAACTATGGCCTACACATGTGTGTCACTTTGCAGGGTCCCAAACACTGAACACCATGTGTATCAGCCTAGTCCCTGCTAATGAATGGCAGACATACAAGTGTACACTGGCACTAGCAAGGTACAGATAAGATGGTGGACCTGAGGTGGGGTGAGGTGTTGGTTGTGCAGTACATGCATCTTAATTGATACTGTCTGTAGGTTTCCAACTTGGTCTTGGTACACCATTACACATTGCAACTCATGACTTTGGAGGCCTTTTGCTGCTATGCATACATTACCTGTAGAGAGCCCTGGCTGATGTTTCCTGTGGTACAACTGCCCGATCTGATTACCCTAACCCATGGGCCACATTTATGCAGAGTCCAGACAATTGCCGACACAGGTACTGCACAGCCAGTACTTGTTAGACATTCCTTCAACTCCCTCAGTGTTGTGTATTTTCTACATTAATCTTGTCCCATACATCCTCACCCCATACATGACTGTCTGCACTGTTTGCCATGGTATATACAATGGTGAGGTAAGGCTACATGTCCAACTCCTGGGTGCTACTTGTTGGGTATGGGATCCATTCCATGGCTTGTAAGATGTGTGCAAGCCACGGCTGCCTCTGTTGCAAGAAAGTGGGCACATTTGATGGCCAAACGTCTTGGACAGCAGACCATTTCTTGTTGTGACACTGAGGACCTGTACTTGCTGGAAGGTCCATAATCATGAAGAGTGCATGCTGTCAGTACCTCAAACTGCTTCCAAAATATGTTATTTGGAGTGTGTGCACACATATGCTTCCAGTGATTGTAAAGGTTTGTATTCCCCATATTTGCTCTCCTAACATAGGATTTCATATTACACATTCATTGCTCATGTTTGGACCACATTACAGGTTGTAAGGTTTGTGAAATGCAGTATTGTGATACGCCATAGTGTAGATCTGCAACAGTTGCCATTGTAATAGTGGTATATGCACTGTTGTAGCACTGTATAAGGGTGATGTTTCAGACTTGTCCCTACTGTAGGCGATTTGTACCACCATTATGTTCATCTTTGTGCATACATCTTGCAATGTCAGGTTGTTAGTTATATTGTAGGACTCTTACATACCCTTCAGATACGCCACCATGGTGACCACTGTGATGCTGTGCAGTTAACAGCAACAATAAATGAACATGTACAGCATGCATTATGGGTAAGTGTGTTAAATGTGTGCATGGAATATACCATGGTCATAAAATGGCCGGTGTATTGGCAAACCTGAACAAACACCATATTCACTGGCTACAGGCTGCTGCCCCGGAGGTATACCAGAGGGACCTACATAGTTGTGTGAGAGATGTGATCTCAGTAGCCACACCTACAGCATTGTTACAGGGTGGGAGCAGCATTACAGTACATCAACAGTACAAACCCACAATATTATAGATTATGCACATCTGTTTATTACTAATAACATGGTTACAGACTATATATATATTTCATTTCACATATGCATGATTAAACTCTACAGATGCAGATGGATAAGTAACAGTGGTCTACTGATGTGTCCTGTGGCCTTACCTGCACACTCATCCATTGTGTAGGTAGCATCCACCTCCACAATGTCCTCTGCCAGGCCTTGTGTATGCCGGTGGGCAGGTGGCCTGAGGCTGGAAAGGAGCTCCTCAACATGTGTCGGGGGGCTGGAAGGCATGACCACCCCCTCGTGGCAAGCTGAACCCTCCTAAATGCAGCAGCATGCCGACAGGCATGGCAGAGTAGATCAGTGCACCCATGTTGGACCTGCTCATAACTGCGGTTATGCAGGCCAACATCATTTACCCTGTAGACAAGATCGTTCCACAGGGCAGTCCTCTCCTGCAGATCATGGACTGTACATCCAAACAGGGTGTGGCAGTATGTAATGATGACATCATTTTCCTGGGGTCTGTAGGTCAGTAGTCTCTCCTGAGACATTGTGCTTGAAAGACATAAAGAGGAAAACAGGTCGGAGGGCCTCATACTGCAAGGATATAATAGTTGTTAATACACATCTCTGTCTCCCCCCACCATCTCTGCAACAACAATCTGATCACACAACTCAATGGGTATGTCTACAGCAGATCTACTGTTGATCCAGGTCAATATTATAATCTCGAAGGTTTAAAACTTTGAATCACTAAAGATCGAACTTTAGTGATTGAAGTCTTATACCATCGACACCAAAAAAAATACTAAAAAAAAAAAAAAAAAAAAAACTATATAGTGTGTAGGCAGGGGGGCAAGACCCCCTGCACCCCCACACCCCCCTACTTAAATATACCAACTTTGAGAACGCATGACATTGAAGTAAATGGAAATCTCCCCCTACGCAGATTTTCCATTTAAACATTTGATGTAGTGCGCTTTCAGTATTCCTGTGTCGACAATATCGTATTCGATATCGTCAGACTTTGAGATTTTAATATAGACCCGTTGGGACATGTATCGTATTGTACAATAATTTGTGCAATGTGTTTGTGGTCATGTTTCATGTTGAAACACTATCATTGATGGCCTGTTATGAACAATGTTACCTGGATGCCATTGTAAGGGCCACTATGGTTCCATACATGCATGTGTTCGGTTTGCTATGTGACTGCTGCACATCTGTTGTTTTATGTTAATGGGGATATCTATGCATGCTGTTAGACATAATCCTGGAATGTGTGGACTATTACTACCCACATATCTTCTATAACTGTGATACAATAGCATGTTTGGGAAGACAGTTGCAGCAGAACCCCCTCTCCCACCTCATCTTGCCATATTACCAGGCCACATCACATCTGGGGCCCACCCTGGGACCTCATCATCTACTTGTCCTGCACTACCTTCAGGTGGAACCACCTCAAGAGATGGTGTTCGCCCTCCCCCTGGGAGCACACACAGACAGGATCCTGTCACCCAAAGTCAGGTCCAGGGTCTGGTGCATAGGGAGCTCCACAGAGACTTGGGGGAATGTGCTACACAATGTTGAGGCCCTCAGTACACAGTCACAGGGTCTGCATGCTCCTCCTGCTCAGCGCCAAGCCCAGGCACCTTCAGAGCCATGAAGATGCTGTTGTGACTGCCCATGGGTGGGGAACCTGGTCCCATTGTTTCCATATGGGGACTCATGTGCTTCCACATTCCAAACAACACTCCCATCCAAGGTGTTTACCCACCACATGTGTCATATACCACCCCTGTATGCTGTCTTGTCTGTCTTCCAACCCAACCTACATCCCCAAATATACCTAGTATTCTTCCCCAAAATACCAATCCCACATTCACAAACAAGGGCAATGTGTTCCCAACATGGATTTCACACCAGGCATAACTGTCCATTTTGCACCCACTTGCTGCTGTACTGCTGTATATACATATATATATATATATATATATATATATATATATATATATATATAAATATATATAAATATATATATACATGTACAGATATGTGTGACGTTCTCTCATACATATCATGCAGCACTGTCATTCAACAGTAGAGGCATGTGTATATATATATATATATATATATATATATATATATATATATATAAATATGTCTGTGTGTTTGTATATATGTAGACATGTACACACACATATATATATATATATATATATATGTGTGTGTGTGTGTGTGTGTGTGCGTGTGTGTGTGTGTGTGTGTGTGTGTGTGTGTGTGTGTGTGTGTGTGTGTGTGTGTGTGTGTGTGTGTGTGTGTGTGTCTGTATATCTGTAGACATATATATATATATATATATATATATATATATATATATATATATATATATATATATATATAGAGTGTGTACTAGGCTAATGGCCCTGGAGCCATTACAAGCCTATCCCAAAACATTGCCCAGGCACCATGCCACCCGATGTTAGTTCACAGTGCCCCTATCTAGTACAGCAACTGGAGTGATCCCTGGAGTGAACTTCCTGTTACCCATCCACTTGTCAAGATTTCTCTTGAAGAGGGCCAGCGAGGTGCTCTGCTTGACATGACTGGGAAGCTTATTCCAGAATATGGGCAGTCTTTGGAAGATGAACATGCTCTGTTAATTGTGGTAATGAGGTTGTGATCTCTGGAGCATAGCATGTGGTGCAGGGGGAATTGGGATTTCTTTATGTGTAGCATTTCAAGTAGGGCTGGGTCGGGCATGGCTTTCTAAGTCAAGCAGAGATCACCTCTAAGTAGGCGATAAGAGATTGAGAACATAAGTTGACATATATATAACTATATACACATATCTATATCTATATATATGTATGGAGTGCATTCAAACATCAGGCCCACACTCTCTAACTCTCCTTCCTTCACAGCTGCACTTCTATTCTCCAACAGGTGTGGACGGGGCAAGCTGAACCCTCCTAAATGCAGCAGCATGCCGACAGGCATGGCAGAGTAGATCAGTGCACCCATGTTGGACCTGCTCATAACTGCGGTTATGCAGGCCAACATCATTTACCCTGTGGACAAGATCGTTCCACAGGGCAGTCCTCTCCTGCAGATCATGGACTGTACATCCAAACAGGGTGTGGCAGTATGTAATGATGAAGTCATTTTCCTGGGGTCTGTAGGTCAGTAGTCTCTCCCGAGACATTGTGCCTGAAAGACATAAAGAGGAAAACAGGTCTGAGGGCCTCATACTGCAAGGATATAATAGTTGTTAATACACATCTCTGTCTCCCCCCACCATCTCTGCAACAACAATCTGATCACACAACTCAATGGGTATGTCTACAGCAGATCTACTGTCGAGACAGGTCAATATTATAATCTCGAAGGTTTAAAACTTTGAATCACTAAAGATCAAACTTTAGTGATTGAAGTCTTATACCATCGACACCAAAAAAAATACTAAAAAAAAAAAAAAAAAAAAAAACTATATAGTGTGTAGGCAGGGGGGCAAGACCCCCTGCACCCCCACACCCCCCTACTTAAATATACCAACATTAAGAATGCATGACATTGAAGTAAATGGAAATCTCCCCCTACGCAGATTTTCCATTTAAACATTTGATGTAGTGCGCTTTCAGTATTCCTGTGTCGACAATATCGTATTCGATATCGTCAGACTTTGAGATTTTAATATAGACCCGTTGGGACATGTATCGTATTGTACAATAATTTGTGCAATGTGTTTGTGGTCATGTTTCATGTTGAAACACTATCATTGATGGCCTGTTATGAACAATGTTACCTGGATGCCATTGTAAGGGCCACTATGGTTCCATACATGCATGTGTTCGGTTTGCTATGTGACTGCTGCACATCTGTTGTTTTATGTTAATGGGGATATCTATGCATGCTGTTAGACATAATCCTGGAATGTGTGGACTATTACTACCCACATATCTTCTATAACTGTGATACAATAGCATGTTTGGGAAGACAGTTGCAGAAGAACCACCTCTCCCACCTCATCTTGCCATATTACCAGGCCACATCACATCTGGGGCCCACCCTGGGACCTCATCATCTACTTGTCCTGCACTACCTTCAGGTGGAACCACCTCAAGAGATGGTGTTCGCCCTCCCCCTGGGAGCACACACAGACAGGATCCTGTCACCCAAAGTCAGGTCCAGGGTCTGGTGCATAGGGAGCTCCACAGAGACTTGGGGGAATGTGCTACACCATGTTGAGGCCCTCAGTACACAGTCACAGGGTCTGCATGCTCCTCCTGCTCAGCGCCAAGCCCAGGCACCTTCAGAGCCATGAAGATGCTGTTGTGACTGCCCATGGGTGGGGAACCTGGTCCCATTGTTTCCATATGGGGACTCATGTGCTTCCACATTCCAAACAACACTCCCCATCCAAGGTGTTTACCCACCACATGTGTCATATACCACCCCTGTATGCTGTCTTGTCTGTCTTCCAACCCAACCTACATCCCCAAATACAGCTAGTATTCTTCCCCAAAATACCAATCCCACCTTCACAAACAAGGGCAATGTGTTCCCAACATGGATTTCACACCTGGCATAACTGTCCATTTTGCACCCACTTGCTGCTGTACTGCTGTATATATATATATATATATATATATATATATATATATATATATATATATACATGTATAGATATGTGTGATGTTCTCTCATACATATCATGCAGCACTGTCATACAACAGTAGAGGCATGTATATATATATATATATATATATATATATATATATATATATATATATATAAATATGTCTGTGTGTTTGTATATATGTAGACATGTACACATATATATATATATATATATATATATGTGTGTGTGTGTGTGTGTGTGTGTGAGTGTGTGTGTGTGTGTGTGTGTGTGTGTGTGTGTGTGTGTGTGTGTGTGTGTGTGTGTGTGTGTGTGTGTGTGTGTGTGTGTGTCTGTATATCTGTAGACATATATGTATATATATATATATATATATATATATATATATATATATATATATATATATATATAGAGGTGTGTACTAGGCTAATGGCCCTGGAGCCATTACAAGCCTATCCCAAAAACATTGCCCAGGCACCATGCCACCCGATGTTAGTTCACAGTGCCCCTATCTAGTACAGCAACTGGAGTGATCCCTGGAGTGAACTTCCTGTTACCCATCCACTTGTCAAGATTTCTCTTGAAGAGGGCCAGCGAGGTGCTCTGCTTGACATGACTGGGAAGCTTATTCCAGAATATGGGCAGTCTTTGGAAGATGAACATGCTCTGTTAATTGTGGTAATGAGGTTGTGATCTCTGGAGCATAGCATGTGGTGCAGGGGGAATTGGGATTTCTTTATGTGTAGCATTTCAAGTAGGGCTGGGTCGGGCATGGCTTTCTAAGTCAAGCAGAGATCACCTCTAAGTAGACGATAAGAGATTGAGAACATAAGTTGACATATATATAACTATATACACATATCTATATCTATATATATGTATGGAGTGCATTCAAACATCAGGCCCACACTCTCTAACTCTCCTTCCTTCACAGCTGCACTGTTCTGACTTGCTACAACAAAGACAGGTGTCACATGTGGACATAGCCTAACATTAGGGGGTATATATAGGTGCAGATTGCAGGTAAGCCTATTACACACCTATGGCATTTGTGCATGCTACATTACACGTTAGCATGACTGTCCTGCAAGTGGTGGGCTCTGAAACGTATGTGTCTATCATAACAGCATTATGTCCACCACCAGCTATTTGCCACACTAATATACATGTCTTGTGGTACAGAACACACACTATGATGGCTTACATTTTGTCATTGTGCTGATCTGCAGAGTTGACATGTATGGCCCACTGCCCACAGGGACAGACACTATTGTCCATAGCAGTTGTTCAGCAGGACATCATTACAACAACTCCTGATGGCACATATAAATCATTCCACATCATCTATCCCATTATTATAGACCAAGTACTACATTCAATTACATGCTTATATGTTTCACATACCTGTTGTAGGTTTGTTGTCTTTTCTGAATACAATGTGATGTGTCCCCTTTGTTATGTTGAGATGTTTGTAGGTTCAGTTGGTGAAAAACTTTTTTTTAACTGGTTGTTTGTTTGTTTTTTTTCTTTCTTTGTCTCTCTCTCTCTCTCTCTCTCTCTTTCTCTGTCTCTGTCTCTCTCCACTACAGGGATTGAGCTGCTTTGAATAAGTAGTGGCCAATCTTTATGTTGTGCTGGCATTCCTGCCATCATTCCAGTGATGTTGTGGACCCAAACATATATTGTGGGGTAGGGTCCATATATATGTGGGCTACAGCTGGACAAAACATGTGTGTCCTTGTTCAGTCCAGAGGTCAGTGTATGTAACACTGTTACATGCCCTTGTAAGTCATTCTATGAGGGGAGGAGGGTATGCACCATATATAACCTAGGCTGTTACAACATGTGAGGGATATCAGTAGTAAGACACCTTAAGGTGTATGGCTGTACATTTTCATACAGTTCATCTTCGGAACATTGGTGGGCTAGTGCCTACTGTTTGTTTGTTTGTGTCTTTCAGCTTTTCCCGGTTAGGGGTCACCACAGCAGAACTCCAGTCCACTAATGATTGGCAGTAGAGTTCTATGTGCTGGCTTGCTGGGCCTAACGCACAACCTACAATGAAGGAATGCCCGTTCATACATGTGGCCACACAGAAGATGCTCTAACTGAGAATCGAACGGGCAACGTCTAACTCTGAGGTGACAACGCTACCGCAGCACCTAGTGCCTACTGTCTTACAGACAATTCTGTTTGCCAGTGTGATAGTGATGTTTTAAGTTAAGCATTGTTATGTAACAGATATATCTTCATTCTGACAACTTTATTCTTTCCTCCCTAGGGGTTGAGTACAGAGAGAAATTGGAGGCTGCTGAACTGCATCTGCTTTACTTACTTAATGTTGATTGATTCTTATCTTCTGGGCCAGTGTTTCTTTACTGTTGTACTACTTGAAGGCCTTGGCCTGTACAGTAACATATGTTATGCTTTCAGATTACTATATAAAATCTTTTGCTTCAGAGTTGCATTATTCAGTTAGTATGTATGTCAAACACCTAACAGCTATATGAAATGGCATATACAACTGAAATAGTACACAAATAAACATTTTGTATGAATGCAAACCTGTATGTGGTGTCATATCCTTTGACTTCTCTGTGGGTATATGTTTCATGTAATAATTGTCTTTTGTATGAGAGAATCAATACTGTCGATTTTATAAGGTGGCAACTGTAGGAATACTGGCTGATCAATATGCTGTGCACACTCTAAATATGTATCTTCCTTTACATATCTATATGTAGTAATATATGTATATGTGTGTGTGTGTGTGTGTGTGTGTGTATGTGTATATTCATATATATCTATATATATGCATATATATATATATATATATATATATATATTTTTATATATATATATATATATATATATATATATATATGTATATGTATATGTATCTGCTTATATGTGTGTGTGTGTGTGTGTGTGTGTGTGTGTGTGTATATATGTATCATTGGAATATTTACTGCTACCACACTGTACATTCCCTATGGTAGATTGTTCTGCATGATATCTTATTGATACCATCCTGACATCGTACCGGTGAGATGGATTACTGTTAACTTCTTGTGGCTATGTTGTGCAGCATCCTGGGTTCGAGTATGGCAAAGGATGTTTATTTTGTTGCTGGGCAAAACAGGAGCTTTTGGATACAGAGTGATTAAGGCACTTTTAAGCAGTTGTAAGTGGGTTTGCGTGACAGTAAGCAATGCTAACTTCTGGTTAAATATTCTTACACTCATTTAGGCTCTAAATTGCTTATCCTGTGTAGGCATTGCTTACCCCATACAAACAGGATTAAACCCGCTAACTGCTGCTTAAAAGTTCTAACTTCTGCTTACCCCGCCCTAATTTCTTTAAAAGAAAAGAAAAAGGAGTGATAGGAAAGTGGAGAAAAAGAGGCACAAAGAGGGAAAGACAGTAGGGAAAATAGCTAGGGATGTGCAGGACAGATGTAGGGTAGGTCCATAGCTGCCCATTTCTTCTGCAGCAACAACTGTGCATATACATTGATTTGGAGGTAGAGTTGGACACTCAAACCCCTGAGAGAGGGGTGAGGTTAACAATAATATGTTGTGAAGCCAATTAGACCAGATTATATGTGCCCAGTGGACAGGAAAATAATCAGGAAGAAATATCAGGGAATTGTGTTAGCTAGGGCTTGTATAGGCCCCCCCAGGCTGATAGCCTAGTACTAACCTATGAACCTATGAACCTATGAACATATGCAAAATGGACAGCTATGTATGGGGCAAGTGTTTTTTGGGGGAACTGATTGCCCTTTTTTTCTTTTTTTTAAGGTGAGAGTGGGATGTTGGGGAAGGATAGTTGGTATATTTGGGGAGGTAGGTTTGGTTGGATGACAGACAAGACAGACAAGACAGCATACAGGGGCAGTATATGACACGTGAGGGGTAAACACCTTGGATGGGGAGGGGTGTTTGGAAATCGGAAGCCCATGAGCCTCCAAATGGAAACAGTGGGACTGAGGTCCCCACCCATGGGCAGTCACCACTTCACCTTCATGGTCCCGAAGGTGGCTGTGCTGGGGGCTGGGTAGGAGGGGCATGTTGACCCTCTAAATGCACCACATGGCCCTCAAGCTGGCATAGCTGATCTCCAAGCTCCCTGCGGAGCTCACTACACACCAGACCCCACACCTGATGATGGGTGACAGTTTCCTGTCTGCACCCACTCCCAGGGGGGGGGCGAGCCCCATCCACTGAGGCAGTTCCACCCAAAGGTGGTGCAGGAGCAGTGGACAAGGAGGTCCTGGGGTTGGCCTCAGATGGGCTGGTTCCCAGTGCCATGACCAGATGAGAGGAGAGGTGAGTCCGCTGGGACTGACCTTTCCAAACGTGCTATGGTGTTGCAATTTTAAAACATATGTGGGTTATTAATAGTCACCATATTCCAGAATTAGGTATAACTGCATGCAAAGATATTAGCATTAACCCAAAACACCCAATATGGAACAGCTGCATAGCAAACAGAACACATGCCTATACGGAACCACAGTGGCCATTCCAACAACATGCAGGTTACATTGATGGCAGCATGTCACTAATGTGGGAGTATTTCAACATGGCAGAAGCATAGAAACACATTTCAATATTTATCAAACAATAGGACATATGTCCCAACAGTAGATTAAATTGTACACATACCCATTGAGTTGTGTATTTAGATTATTGTTTCAGATATGGTGGTGGGAGAGAGAGATGCCAATTAACAACTTGTATATCCCTGTAGTTCTCACTACTTTCTTAGTCACTGCTGTAATCTGTACCTTGCAGGTATTATTACACTACCCTATGGCCTTAGTTTGGACAGTGGTATGTTTGTAGACAACTATATACATGAATTGTGTTTTACCTGCAGTATACACCTCTTACCTGGTATACCAGTGGAGGTATTATTTGTTAACACTACCTGACTGTTTCTATGCATATTCCAAGATTCCAGGTTGATGTTATGCACATACCTCTCAATCTCTTATTGCACACTCCGATCAAGGCTTGACAACATGCAGGTGGAACTGGGACATATTTTGACAATTGCCCTAATAAACTTTTGTTGAGTTGCTACAATGACAGGTTTGTTTTCATGTACATTTTCTGAATATTTACAGGTATGACAGTAAGTTATATGTCATTAAAAGCTGCCTAAATTTCAGAGATCATCACAATGATTTGCCAAGGTGACAGGGTAACAGGCAACAGATATGGGCCAATTATCTGGACATTCTGAACAAATCTGTACAGTAGAAGGGTATGATTCTGCATACAGCTTACTATCACTCCCAGGATTTGAAAAATGGCTGTCTGCTAAAAATAAAACAGTGTACATCACAGTTTAGTGTCCTATTTAGATATTGCTGTGTATCTCTTCACTGATTTCTGTCTATGAGTCTCCTGTGGTTTTACAATCTGACCTTATAATTACAACAGTCTTATATAGGGATTCCTACAGTTTTATTATGTAGCACAGTATGGGTGACAGTGATGAGTAATACATTATTATTCAGAGAAACTGCAACACTAACAATGCCATACAATACCAGACTAAACAGTACCAGTCCAAGATTTCAATCCTTTATTTCCAGGCACAGTTTTCTTCTCTGACAGACCTGTGGAGGGAATGTTTGCTAACACTACCTGAATGTTGCCACACATATTACCAGATTCCACATTATTATTATGCAGATACGTCTCAATCTGTTACTGCACACACTCTGGTCATAGCTTCACAACATGGGGGTAGGGATGGGACATAATTTGCATATTACTGTCATAACATTTTGGTGAGTTGCTAGAGTGACAGGTTTGTTCTTATAGATATATTTCTGACGGTTATGATGTCTGACAATTAGTTGTATGTCATTATTTGCTGCCTAAATTTCTTGGATCATCCCACTGATTTGCCAGGTGGACAGGGTGACAGACAGGAAAATTAAGCCAATTATCTGAACTTTCTGACAAAATGTGTGCAGTTGAGGGGTATGATTATGCATACAGCTTACTACCACTCCCAGGATTTGAATCATGGCTGTGTGTGCTAAAAATATGACAGTTTACATCACAGTTGAGTGTGCTATTTGGATTATGTTGTGTATCTTCTCACTGTTTTCTGTCTTAGTCTCTCTTAGTTGTACAATATGACCTTGTGATTACAACAGTCATATACAGACATTCCTACACATTTTATTTATGTTGCACAGTGTGGGTAACAGTGCTTAATACAACAGTACTATTAAGAGAACGCAACACTACATTACCATATGATACCAGAGTAAACACAAGCAGCCCAGGAGTTAGACCTTTATTGCCAGGCTATTACCCTCTTATTTACATACAACCTATATGAGACTCTTCCTGCCATATTGTCTGATTTATTCACTACATCCCATACATAATACAGGTTTTTTACTGGCAATTAACTTTCTACTACTTTTAGATTTATTTCTTATGACAGTACATGCAATATTATTACTAACCTGCCTCACAACACAGCCTTTGCAGCCTACACGCATGGGCTTCCTGAATCATAGGTTCATAGGTTCATAGCTTGGTACTAGGCTATCAGCTCTAGGGCCTATACAAGCCTAGCCATAACAATTCCCTGGCTATTTCTTCCCAGAATATTTACTTCCATGGTCCCCTGTCTAGCAGGGCAAATTATGTGATTCTTGATTCTCACATCCAATTGTCAAGGTTCCTTTTTAAGAGGGCCAAAGAGGCGCTCAGCTTGACATGTATGGGCAGTCTTTTCCAGAGTATGGGGAGTCTCTGGGTCAGGAACCTATCTCTCCAGCATGTTTTGTTCATTGTGATGACCAGGTTTAGCTCCCTGGAGCATGTGGCTTTGAGAGATTTGGATTTCTTTAAGTGTAGCATGTCCAACAGCACTGGGTTTGACATGGCCTTGTATGTTACGCAGAGATCACCTCTGAGTAGGCGATAAGCGACAGAGTACAGCTGGAGTTTTTTTAGATGGTCAGCATGGGGCATCTGCTTTAGGCCTGTAATTCTTTTAGTGAGGTATTTCTGTGGCCTTTCCAGTTGTTGCAGATGTCTTGTGAGGTACATACCAAATAGGGCATTGTACTCTATAATGGGTCTAATGAGGGATGAGTACAGTGGGACAATGACCTCCTTTTTTCTGGATGAAAAGCCCTTAGTGATGAGGTGTGCCACATAGAAGGATTTCCTGACTGTTGTGGCTATGTGGTTATTGAAGGTGAGACCAATGTCCACCTGTGCCCCTAAGTCCTTTATCACACTTTTGGTGTTTTGTGTACCGCCACTTATGTGGTAATTCATGGGTACATATTTTTTCCCAAAGGGGATAACTATACATTTCTTGGCATTGAGCTTGATCCCATGGCTCTGGCACCAAGCATCTGTTTCTGTAAGGCCCTTTTGTAGAATATCCACATCATTTGGGGATTCAATAATCACTCCCAGTTTGCAGTCATCTGCAAACCTTATTAGCAAGAGTCCCTTAGTGCTGGCCTGTACTTCAGAGAAGTAGATGCCAAACAAGAGCGGTCCCAGGACTGAACTCTGAGGTACTCCACTTGTCACTTGTCTGGAGCTGGATTTTGAGTCTGCTACTTTTACAGTGTGGGCTCTGTCAGTAAGCCAGTTGAAAACCCATCGAGTGACGTAGGGATTAATGCCCAGCTTAGTAAGTTTATCTATGATTCCAGAGTGGGGGATGGTGTCAAAGGCCTTGGCGAGGTCCAGATAGGCTGTGTGGATTGCCTTACCCTCATCCATGGCTCTGGAGACTGAGTCAAAGAAGTCAATCAGGTTGAGGAGACAAGATCAGCCCTTTACGAAACCAAACTGGGTGGGGTCCAGTGTTTGAAGGTTGCCAATGTCTTTGTTTATAAGTTCTATGATAATGTGTTCCATGGCTTTGCAGATCAGGCTTGTCAGACTGATGGGATGATAGTTCCCAGGATCCAAGGCGGATCCCCCCTTGTGGAGTGGGATAACTGTAGCTGTGCGCCACTCATTGGGCACAAAGCCTGAGGTGAGGCTATGATTAAACATTACACTTAGGTGAGGTGCCATTTCATTTTGTAGTCCATGTAGTACACAGCCTGGGATGTCTTCTGGTCCCATGGATGCTGTATTCTTAACTTTGGAGAGTGCGTTTTTTACCTGTGTATCCATGATTACTGGAATTTGGCAATCTTTTGGTATTGAGATGGGCCCTTTAGGGGGTAAGGGGGGTGAAACTGGCACTGAACCGATCTGTCAGGATATTGGCAATATCCTTGGGATCAGCCCACTCCGCTGCAGCTGTCAGAGACATAAGAGGAATATTTAGACATACCTATCCATAATATACATGAGCCAGGCAATTATTAAACAGTTAGTAGAATGAGTACTAACACACTGCTGGGACATCATCCTGCCTAGCTTCTTGGATCCACTGATCCAAGACCTCCCTCTTCCTCTGTTTCAGGTTGGCATAGTGATGCCTGACCTGCTCACCAGTTTTAGGGATGCCAGTGGCACCAGTGAGGTCATGGGCGAGACGGCCCCAGGCTTCTGTTTTATATTTGGAACCCTGGTACTGGCCCTGCAGCAGTCTCTCTTTGTGGTCTTTTACCAGGAGTTCTGCCATGATGTTGGACTCCTGGATGCCCCAGCACTGCACTCGGAAGCCCGATCCTTCCCTGACACCAGCCATTGTGCCTACAGGAGGAAGCTGCATCCAGTTATGAGATGTATTCCTGCCTGTGGGGTTTAAATAAGGTCAATTTCCCACACTTTGCCATGATTGGACAGTTTTGAAAATACTAAGCTATGGGAAAACCTGCTTACCTAAGGTAGGCATTGCTTAAAGTGGCATACCAATGGTGAAATCTATTTAGCTGGGCTACACATTGCTTACTCCTGGTAAGCAGAGGCGTGCAATGCTTAGCATTGCTTATTTTTACATTTGCACACTATTTGCTGTTTGGCATTGATTTATCATTCATTACATGTTATATATTTGTTTAGTATCCATGATTCATGTGTATGTACACTACATGGGGTACTTGTGTTTATCGGGGGATTTCACCACTTTATTACAATGACACCTCACATCTGGACTTAGTGCAGTACTCCACATATATATGTTATTTAGTAGGTTATACAACAAAAATTGTTTATAGATTCCTTTCACATGTAAATTGTGATTTTGCTATAGTGAGGATCTGTTTGGGTATACTTCAATTTTATGTACAGCTGGCATGGTGTAATGGTAAATCACTGTGGCTATGGTGTGCAGGGTCCTGGGTTCAAAACTTGCAAAGGCTGATTATTTTGTTGCTGGGCAGAACAAGGGCTGTTGGATACAGAGTGATTAAGGTTCTTTTAAGCAGTTGGAAGCAGGTTTGCATGGATTTGCACAACAGTAAGCAATACTAACTTCTGGTTAAATATTCTTACACTCAGTTAGCCTCTACATTGCTTATCCTGTGAAGGCATTGCTTACCCCCATGCAAACAGGCTTAAACCCACTTACTACTGCTTAGAAGTACTTACTCCCACTTACCCCTGCATTAATTTAGAAAGAAAAGAAACATGGGTCTTGGGAAAGTGGTAGATTTGGACACTTTATACATGTTTTACACTATTTGCTGTATGGCGTTGATTTATCATTCATTACACATTATAACATGTTTGATTCATGTGTACATACACTGTATGGTGTGCTTGGGTTTATCTGTGAATTTTACTACATTATTACAATGACACCTCACATCTGCACTTAATGCAGTACTCCAGTTCACAAATATATGTTATTTAGTAGGTTATACATCAAAAAAATGTTCATGAATTGCTTTCACATGGAAAATGGAATTTACTACAGTGAGAATTGATTTGGGAATGACTGCTCACAAAGCAAACCCTCTAAACACTACACTGTTGCAGTACTGCTTCTACTGAATGTATCTTGTTATGTACCTTCTTATGCTATTTAAGCTGGAGTATGCATAGCTAAGCAATGGGCAAACCTGCACAGCTACTGTTAAATGTAATCAGTTTGATAAAAAAAATTATTTCTAGTGTTATTTTCTCTAAGAAGGGACAGATTTCACTTATTGCTGTGGATTTCTGCATGCATCTGCTCATTTGACAGAAATCCTGGCGTGTTTCTGTTGCTATGAGCATAGGTTTTTTTCCTGGAAATTGGGGCTTTGACCTTTGCATTGGCTGTGGGTGTGTTTTGTCTTACAATATGTCATGTTTGTAGACTAACAGTCCCACTTTGGGCATTTGAAGAGGCGGCAACCCCCTATGAGCGTTCTCACTCATTGTAATTGCTGAACAGCAATTCTTGAGTGCAGGGGCATGTATATTGTGAGACCTCTGTTCTCAGACACACCCCCTGCACTTGTCCACACTCTGTGTCCATTTTGGAGCAGAGGCAGCGCGCCTTCATAACTATGCATGGCGCACTGCCATGCTGCTCTTAAATGGTAATTTCCATGCAGGAATAAGCTATTCCTGCATGGATGCTTACTGAATCCTGGGGATAGCCTTTTTAATGTTTTCAATTAGGTTGAGTTTTACTTGCCAATTATTTATTTAGAGTAGGTTTATTTATTTATTTATTTGACATTTGATTACCAGGAATGTCCGACTGGGTAAGAAGTCCATTTTCAGTGGAGGCCTGGGGAGAAAAGCTTCAATACAAAAGAAAAAATATACATTTTTTCATGATTAACAACAAACCATGAAACAAAAGAAAACACAAACGTATAGATGAACACAAAAGCAAAATGCATACATTTAAAATGGGAAAATAAGCAGATATGTCTAAGCATTTATAACATACTTAAATTTTACATACAGGAATAGCAAATATATCTGCAGTCAATACATTATCAAAGGAAGTTTAACAAAAACATGACATATAGTGTAATATTTAAGGAGGGACAGTAGCATCCAATTGAAATTGCACAGAATAAGTATGAAGGCAATGAGACTAAACTTTATGGTTGGTCATGATAATTGAGAAATACCATATAATTTAGTGGCAGAAGCATTTAATAACATTGTAAGAAACTAGATGTGAGGGAGGTGAAGGATGGTGGTGGTGTGAAGAGGAGTGAAAGAATTAAGGTTAGAGGAGTTAGATGAGAAGGAGAATATGGTAGGCTGATTTATCAGCACAGAGAGTTGGTGCAGAGTGGAGTAGAAGTGTCTACGATAGAGGAAGAAAAGTGGAAGTTCTGTTGAGGACATTTTAATAATTTTGGCAGATAGGATGGATTGGTAGATAACCATGTCATAAGTATAGGTATAATTAGTAGTCTGGGGAGATTGCTGTTTGATCAAAAGAGAGAAAAGGACAGAATCTTATGAAGCATCTTGTTTTGGGTGGAGAGAGTTTTGGATGTGGAAATCTGACGTAGATGCAGAATTGCCTGACTGAGGATCAGCAGTTGAACCAATTTGAGTCTCTTCACCTCAATCTAGCAGTTAACAGGGCACTGAAAAGGACAGAGTGACACAATCTAAAGCTAAAGTCAAACCTATGAATATGGAACAAGTCACAAAGCCTTTGCTCATATTCATAAGAATATCATCTGTTAGGGCTCATACGATGGTTATGATGTATCCTGTTCGGAAGCTTTCTTGCTTGCTGTGAGAAGTACAGAGACTGGCCAGGTGCCAGAGTAAGATATTTGGTAAAAACATATGAAATATGGATCATTTTGATTGTTTTCAAATACTTTTAATTAGGTTTTGACAACGTTACAGGTAATTGTACACAGCAGTATTATAGGTGTTCTTTATGGAGGGATAAGAGGAAAGGATGCAGGTCACCAGTTTCCACTGGGGCATCATGTGGAGATTTTTCAAGTAACTCCAGACATTTGTTTTGATTTATACTGTAAAGTTTTAAGGGGGGTATAAGGAGTGGTGAGACTAAGTTTGTTTTGGGATATGCTTGGATTAATACAATTCAAAGGTGAAGTGAATTTCCTGAGGAGACTAATAGAGTAAAGGGGGCCTGAGGAGGTTTGAAGGCAGTTATTTGTAGAGTTATTTTCAGTTTTTCTACATATTAATTGGCCCCCAAGTTTCAAGAAATACATGAGTTTTGCTGGTAGTGAGGTTTGCATATCTTTGTGAATATCTGCTTTATACTATTTGGTGGCTTGTTTGATTACAAAACAAGATTAGTCTGTCTCTGTAAGTAGCAGCTTGGTGCTGCTATCAGAAGGAAGAGGCTTAGTCATGCAGTTTCACAAGAGATGTTATTTATGACGATAGCTACAGACATGTTTTGGGTTTTAGCAGCCTAGAAATAATAGAGGAATAGGAATTTTCAAGATATTGGATTACTTTAGCTTGTTTTATAGCAGCATCTTCTACATCCAGGTTATTGAATATAGGAGACCAGTCTAAAGTTATTTGGGTACGATCTGAGCTTGGAGAAGTTATTCTGATATTTTAGACAGAATTAAATGTTCTCTGGATGAGGCATGGTCATTAAGTCTTATACTGAAAAGGGATGTAGGATTGTTCATCGGAATGGTCTCTCTGAATGGAGGGGTGAGGAAGTTTTATGTAGAATGTTTGTAATAATTAGATCACAGAGTGAGTGACTTTTTTTTAAGGTTAAGTCTGTTTTGTTTTTTTTTAATATATAGACAAACTTATGGTCAGCATTGATATTATTAAAGCTTTTCTTTTGCTTACTTAGTAAATTAATATTAAAATCACTAAAGTCTAATTTTGTGAGATGAAGAATCTTACAAGAGTTGTAGGGTAACAAGAGTCAAATTTATTATTGTTAGCTTGGCGTGGGGTGAGGAGAAGCAGATATGCAAGAGTTCTGTGCAGCTAGCTGCCATTACCTACAAGGGGTTCAATAATTATCCAGCTATGGTTTTAGTCTTTTGTAGATGTGGTGAAGGCACAGATATTCAATATATAAGCTATCACTGAGTCTAACATTTTTCACATTTGCTAATTATTGGCAAATATGTGTATATGTATGCAGCTAATGATTCAGTTAGCAGCCAGCAAAGTCAAATATTTAAGATCCCATATTCATTCTTTCTCTATTATTAGGCAGTGAAAGTATTCCAATGGTTTGCTGAGGAAAACCAATTAAAAGCAGATAGGTAACAAAGGGGACTATTAAGTGCTTCCTTGATTATCTGGCTTGTGAGAATCATGAATCAGGAAAAGTTTTGATTAGTAAGTGACATATTACTGTGCAGCAGAGAGGTGTCTGATACCCACAGGTCCATGAAGTTTGGCTATATGGGAAGCAGTTCACTATCAAAAAGTTGAAATGTAAAAAAAAACAAACATCTGTAACACTTGAACGGAAATCACAAATTCCAGAATACTAATTAAATCTGGTGAACGAATTCAGCAGATTCGACATTTATGTTGAATATCAAACGAGGTGCCATTGCAGGTACAAACGTAAGATAAACACATACACTGACATTCATGTTTTAGCAGTGGTGATTTCCCCACACCCCCTGCAAATTATATATTACAAATCCAAGATCACACTACAGCACACTGTGTACTGTACCAAGATCTCTACACATAACATCGAGTACATATCAGCGAATGCTCAGTTGCATTCGCTGATATGTACTCTCGCTGTCCCAACGTTTGGCAACTTGGACATCGGCCAGCAGCCAGCCATCATGTCCATTTTCACAAAAAACATGATCAACATTCTGATAGTAAAGCCTGGAAAGCTCCTCTGTGGAGAAGCTGTTATTCTTAATAATTGTTCATTTCAAAACTGAATACTACATAAATAGATAATGAGACCATTTTTGAGACCTGTTAATTCTGATAAAGTTTCTTACAAGAGAGCTCAATATGGGTGCTTCTGGATGTAACAAAGTAGTGACCTCTAACCAACAGAGTGGAAGATAAGGCTAAGGTAGTGATATATACATGCATACAAATATTTCAAGCATGAGCATTAATGCCCTTCTGGTCTGTCAAATTACCAAAACAACTATTCCCATAATAAGTGCCCAGGTCATTCTTAAAAATATCTAAACTAGTGTTTTGTTTTAATGTTATTTGGTAGTATGTTCCATGCATCAGCTGCTCTCTCAGAGAATCAATTAGTACACTTATCATTCCTACAGAATCTTTTACATAGGTTGTCTGATGATTCTCTACTACTTTTTGATAACCCCAAACATTCCCAGAGGTAGTTTATTTATTTATTTATTTGCAGTTGGTTTACCAGGATAGTCCATTGGGCCAAGATGAACCCGTTTTCAATGGAGTCCCGGGGAGAAAAGCTCCAAAAACAAGCAAGGTTACAATAGGTTTTAGATTACAATGTTTACAAATGTTACAGACTAGAGCAAAACATTACAAATAGTACAGACTAGTGAAGAACATTACAGATGATACAGACCAGTAAAAAAAGGAACATTACAGTATAAATACTGAGAAGCCATTACATATTAGGAAGCTTGCACTTAAGAGGTACATTCTAAAGCATTCTTTGTAAATAGCTTAGAAAGTACAAGGGAAGGAAGTATGACTTAGGAGAGAAAGTAAAAGGAAATTGCAAGTATAAAGAGGGGGAGAGAAAAGAAAATGGAAATTGCCAGTGTAAGTTATGTGGGGTGGGAGCAGGAGCATTCCCTCTGGGATACTAGATGTGAATGAAAAGATTTTTTGAATATAAATTGGTTAGAGGTGGTATGAATGGATGATAGTAGAGAGTTCCAGAGACATGCTAGACCATATGATAGGAGATTTTTACCTGGGGGACGAGTTGGTTTGTACAATTCTATTAAGTTTTGGTTGTTAGACCTTAGTACTCTGTCAGGTAGATGCATTTTAAAGGCAAAGGAAAGGGAGGGACAGAGGGAGGGGTTGAAAATGAGCTTATGTGTAAGAGTAAGTTGAGTATAGGTGAGATGAATGGGAGTTCTAGCCATTTTAGTTTGTGGAGAGAAGAACAGTGGTGGATGGAGGACTTATGGCTGGTAGCGAACTTGGCGATTTTGTTGTAGCAAGAGGAAAGTTGTGTTTTAAGGGAAGATTGTAGATTAGTTAGGAGTGGAGCTCCATAGAGAAGGAAGGGGATAAGAAATGAGGTAGAGAGAGTGATTTTAGTGGAGGGTGTAAGATAATGATTTTGTCGGTAGAGCATGCCTAGTTTTTGATGTTTTTTTTTTTTATATTTAGTTGGAGGTGGGAATTGAATTTAAGCTGACTATCAATTTGGACCCCTAGTAATTTGGCCTCTGACACCAGTTCCAGAGATGTGTTGTTATGGTTAGTGACAGAGAATGTGTTTGTATTGAAAGAGGTGACTTTAGAGGGAGTAAATACAATTAAATTGGTTTTAGAGGCATTAAGTGCTAGGTGATGTTTTTTATCCATTGTTCAGTGGTTGAGAATACATCTTGTGTAAGCTTTAGGAGTGTAGGGATGGATGTGGCAGAACAGATAATAGTTGAATCATCTGTGTATTGGATGATATTTGAGAAAGGGATCGAATTGCGGAAGTCGTTTATAAATATATTAAAGAGGAGGGGACCCAGTATGGAACCTTGGGGAACTCCAGCTGGGGTATTAAGGAATGAGGAGGTGGCCTTTTTCCATTTTACTGCTTGATATCTATTGGATAAGTAGCTGGTTAACCAGTTCAGAGAGGAAAGTGATAGGTTAAGCTTAGAGCGTTTAGTTAGAAGTAGGTTGTGAGAGATAGTGTCAAAGGCCTTAGAGAGGTCAAGTAGTAGGGTAGAAACAATATGACCAGAGTCCTGGGCTTTATTTACAGTTTCCAGGAAGGAGAGGAGGGCTGACATAGTGCTGTGACCTGGTCTAAATCCATGTTGTGTGGGAGTTAGGTATAGTTGTCTCTAAATGCCCTTTATACCTGAATAAGATCCCTTAAATAACTATATGAGACATGTACAAGTTCAGATATTTTAGTCTATCATGATAACTTAAATTTTCATATCCATGGATGTCATTGGTGTATTTCTGCTATACTCTTTCTAGTTTATGCATTCTTGTTTTCTTATACGGTTTCCATATTGTTATTACATACTCAATTTGGGTCTAATATAATTAACAAACAATCACTTAATCTCTTCTGATTTCCTAGATATTACAAATCATTTTATACAACCTATAGTTCTATAACTATCATTAACCAATTGGTTAACATGATAAGAAAAACTCAAAGCTGAATCTACCCATATACCCTAGTCCTTAAATGAGTCTACAGTTTCAAGCACTGTGTGCTGCATTAAATATTCACCTTTCAGTTTATGCCTTCCAAATCTCATATGCTTAATTTTTGATGTATTCATCAGCATATTATTCTCCTCCTGTACCCAAATGGTCAATTTAGTCAAGTTATTTTGCAGACATTTCCTATCTGTAACACATATAATCAGTTTGTCCATTTACAGGTCATCTGCATACAGACTGTAGAACACCTCAAGTGAAAGAAATAGGTTTGAAAGATACAATCTAAACAAGTATGGGCCTAGGACAGAGCCCTGTGGGACAACATGACTGTAACTCAGAATTTCACCTCTCCCATTGCTGTATGATACTTGCTATGTCCTATTTATAAGCCATGCAGCTATCCATCTTATCAAAAGTACATCAATACCTAGTTGGTTTAATTTATATTGACAGTGGTACTTATAATCTATTATGCATTTGAGCCAGTCTTGTGCAGTAAGACACAAAACTATAAGCAGGAAGAAATGTGACTAGCAAATTATCTATATATTCAACCCTATGAAATACTAGATTATCACTAAGGTAGTATTTAACATAATGTGGATGTTTACTCATGACTATGTTGATATGTCAGCATTCCAATGACTTTGCCTCTGTCTGATCATATCTTTGGATATATTGTGATCTTTATGTTGCTCATACATGTTTTTCTTTGTCTCATTGCTCCCCTTGCTTGAAAGCTTTCAAAGTAGTCAGTAAATGTGAAGCACAACCTATCTGTCTGGGGCAAGCATGGTACTTATGGTTACCTTATTGTCAAAACTCATTGTATCAGCTTAGAATCTATCCAAAGACATTTGTTAATAATCCTTGGACAACTTTACAAATGGACCACAACTCTTTCTGAACTGATACTTATACTAAAGAACTTCTGTACTTTAACTGTGCTCTGCAGTTTAGCTTTAGGCCTATGTGTATATTGTAAATAGTTTTTACCTTGTTTGTTAACAATTTGTCTTAGAATGAGAACACTGTTTGTTATTTGTTGTCTTTTACTTTTCTTGGAAAACTTAATAAAATATTTTGAAAAAAAAAACTCATAGTATCAGCGACTTTACACAGAGCTTCCTTATAACCTATTAAAAGTCAATTAGTGATATCTGAAAAGAACCTTGGGTTTCCCCATGCAATATACATGTGTGTGTGTGTGTGTGTGTGTGTGTGTGTGTGTATCTATATACAATATTGATATATATATATATATATATATATATATATATATATATCTATATCTATATATATATATATATATATATATATATATATATATATATATATATATATATATATCTATATATATATATATATATATATATATATATATATATATATATATATATATATCTGGATTCACTTTATAATCTCGAAATACTGAAATGCTGAATTTGAATTTCAGTATATCGAGACTATAAAGTCGAATCTGCAAAATACCAAAACCCCAAAACTGCAAAAGTAAAAATTGCGAAGTTAAACACACCATACACCACACTGCCCACACTACAAAAAAACAAAACAAAACACACACAAGCATAAAAACACAAATGAACAAACCTGCACTGCAAATAATCAGGGGGGCAAGCCACCCTGCACCCCCCACACCCCTGCTACTTATATATACTAACTCTGAGATTGCACCAAACAGAAAAACAGTGGGCCGGATTCACGAAGGCTTGCATGGAGTCTTAGAGTAGAGTAAGACTCCATTCAGCCATCATGTCCGACGAGCGATCCAGGAACAACCTGTAGGGGCATGTAAGACAGCTCCTAAACTGGCTCTTACACGGACAGGGCTGGGATATGCAAATTACCTCAATTGCAGGCGAAAGGCATGCAAATGTGGTAGATTTGCAATTCAGGAAACCTGAACCTGTCCAAGTAAGAGCAGTGTTATTTGCAGAAATGTACTCAGTTGACAACTGAGTACGTTCTGCAAATAGCAAAATGGAGCCGTGACAGCTCCAAATAAAGGTTGCATCCAATGCAGGAAGAATGCCAATGGCCAAATATACAGCCATTGGAAATGTTTCCTGATGCAATATGAAAATAAAAATATTTTTTTTTTCGCTGATTTCCGATGTTTAAGCGTAGAGCAGCTCCGTGCAAACGGGCTGCGTTCTAAAACCGAGAATACTAAAAATTAAAACCCACAAATGGGGATTTTATTAAAATTGTTAATGTACAATGCAAGGGAATGGCAGGCTGAAGACAACATGGCCACCGAGTAGAGGTTGCCAAGGGGGGAAGCTCAGTCTAAGAGATGTAACCAAGCATCAGTAGGCAATCCTATGTAAATGAGTGTTAGGATAGTGAATCGCAAGTTTACATAGCAAATGAGGACAGTCAGTGGAGTGTAGGAGTAGGATATGGGGAGTAACAGAGTAGAAGATAGGTGACATCATGAGGGGGGGTATGTATGAAAGATGTGAAGCTCACTGGAGCAGAGTGGGATGTGTCAGCTGTCATTTATACATCATGAAAAGAGGTGTGTCAACAGGTAGGCTAGGGAAAGCCAAGAAATGGAAGGTGTATGCCGTGGATAACATCAAAGTTTCTTGCTGAATGGGTATGCGCGCGTGTGTGTGCATGTAAACCCGAGTAAGACAGAGTGTGCATGTAAGCATGAGTGTGCGCGTTTAAGCCGGAGTAAGCATGTATAAGGCTGTTTAAAGAGTTGTAAGCACGTTTGCGATGGTGTCCGCGTGTTTTAACCCGAATAAGCAAGTTTTAGTCTGTGTAAGCATGTGGCTTGTGTGCACGGCGCTCCCCCCCCCCACCGAGGAAACAGAAAGGAAAAAGGAAGCACAGCAAATAGTAGGAAGCTACCAGGGAGTACTAGCAGAGCTAGCAGGTGAAAACAATCAGAATCAGGATATTACACAGGCAGTACACTAGCCCAGCCCAGCCTAGCACTTAAAACTCTGCAAACAACAGCCCAGTATGTTTCTCACAACAGACACTGCAGTAAGCTAATAGAAGTGAAAACTGAAAAAGCTTTACTGAGACAAAGAAATGTTAGGGGCTGCCATTGCTGTTATAAGGTGACATATGCAACATGCTGAGGGTGGTGACAATGGAAATGCTGCTGGACAACCCACAGTGAGGAGACGGAGAAGAGTGTACAGGCCCAGGGTAACCTACCAGGGACTACATGAGCTGGAGATAGTGGAGCGCTATAGAGTGGACAGAGACCTCCTGCAGCAAATTGTTGAGCTGTGCAGGCCACGCCTCACACACAGAACCAACAGAGGTGAACCCATCCCAGTGGAAACCAAGGTATGTGTTGGCCTAAGAATATTAGCAACAGGTACCTTCCAGAGACCAACTGGTGATATGATGGGGAGATCACAGGCATCAGCATCCAGGGTACTACACCAGTTCCTGGATGCCATGTCAGCACATGTCGGTGACCATGTATATTTCCCCAATTCCCATGAGGTATTGGCCAGCAATATGCGTCTCTTCCAGCAAATAGCAGAATACCCTGAGGTAGTGGGTGCAATAGACTGCATGCACATACGCATCAAAGCACCAGCTGGCGAGCGTGGTAGGGTCTACTGCAAACGCAAAGGCTTCCCCTCTATCAGCTGTCAGGTCATGTGTGATGCCCAGGGCATAATACTGAATGTGTATGCAGGCTTCCCTGGAAGTTACCATGATTCCCATATCTGGCATCTGACGCAGCTGCACCAGACATTTGCCAGTGGGGATATCCCACATGGTCACCTAGTGGGGGATGCTGGCTATACACTGGAGCCGTGGCTAATGACACCCATCAGAAACGCACATACACCTGAACAGGAATGCCATAATGAGGCACACGCACAAACACGTAATGTAATAGAGCGTGTGTTTGGGCTGCTAAAGTCATGGTTCCGGTGTCTGGACACATCTGGTGGAGCCTTGCAGTACTCACCAACTACATGTACCCAAATTGTCATGGTATGTGCTATGCTACATAATATGATCCTGCAAAAACAGCTGCAGCAGGACCAGCATAGGCCTGGGCCAAACAGCCCCCCACCATTGCCAAGGCCATCACAGGCAGAGCGTGACTCGGAGGAGGAACAACCTGAGCCTGTCCCAGTAGACAGAAGGAGGTGTGCCCAGTATGCTTTGGCCTTGGCAAAGAGGCAACACATAGCACATACAATGGCTCAGTAGGATCTCTGGAAATGATACCTCTCTCCGACTCGCACATATAGTAAAAGGGATGCCTAAGTTGACACTACCTGCTTTCAAACATGTACAGGGAGTGTAGTATGTGCATCCGACATAGACAGCCCTGCAGCACCACCTAAGGCATGATTGCCATGTGTTAAGCAATATAAAGCAGTGCTAAATAGCATTTACCACCATGTAGTATATGCAAACAAAATCGCACACACCAACTAGCACAACTGTGGTCAGTGTTCAGTAATATCGGGCAATGTCCAGCAATGTTGGTGAATATTGAGCAATGTCGGACAAGCCTGGTCTAAGTAGGGCATAGCTGAACAAAAGCCAACATGCTAACATTTGCTTAATGGGACATTAAGCAGTGTGGTCTGCTCAGTATGAAAATATAAATCAGTGATGGGCCTCGAACCCAGGATACTGTGCACTATAGCCAAAGTACTGAACCACTAAACCATGACAGTATTGCAGTGGTTAGCCTGTATGAAGGAATGTTGATAAGTCTATGCAAAGTATTTCATGGAAACACTGCAGGCACAGCATAATCCTTGTCAAGTTATGACACAAAGGTGAGTCCTGCAGTGAGAACAGAACCTGACTTCCAACACACAAAGTATAAATGTTAATATCGGTCATGTTTGCACACATCACCCAATGTAGTGGACCTCAGATAGCAACATACTGAAAGCTCACACTGGGCATGCTCACACACTTGAATAAATGAGACAAATGTCAAGCAACAAAACACGGAATGGCAGAACTGGGCATGCTCACACACTTAGGCCATGTCTGAGTACAGCAGTGGGCCACGCATATCTGGCAGTTACATGTGTTAACCCAGGAACCTGTCACTATACAGCAATCCGCCCTGTGCACACAGTCATATGACAACAGACACATCTATAATATAGTGGAACCCTGTCATAATCAAATATGCTCTGCAGATACTGAAGTTAATCATAGAAACTGGTAAAGCAAAGATGATAAAGACCTGCAAACAGTATCAGCAATAAACATTGTGCATCTTGAACATTAGCATAGGTTCAGAGGTCAATACTATTCTATCTGCCCTAGGGCATGTACAAGCCTAGCCAGAGTTTGTTTGGCATTCGCAACCCTGTCAGATTACTACACTGTGTGTGTGAATAGTAGGTCACACAAGATAGCCCATGTACGTTTAGGCTAGTGTGCCTCTGTCTAGCAGGGACACAGAAGATATCCCAGGGGTAAACACGCAATCACCCATACAGTCATCAAGATGTCTCCAGTAGGTGGTCAGTGGGTGGCTCTGCCTATGTGAAACTAGGATTACATTCTGGAGTGAGTGGAGCCTCTGGGATAAGAATCTATCCCTCCACAATGTCCTATTAACATCTGTGCTGAGGTATATGTCCCTGGAGTGTGTAGCTCCAAGGGAGTCGGATATCCTGAGGTGGAGCATGTCCAGTAATTTTGGTTGGGTATATCTATAAACAACAGGCACACATCATATCCGAGTAGGTGGTAAGTGACTGAGTAGAGCTGGAGTTACTGCATCTGAACTGTGCAGGGCATCTGTGTGAGTCCCTAGATCTGCTTGGTGAGGAACTTCCATGGCCAGTACAGTTGCTGCAGGTGTCGGGTAAGGTACACCCCAAATTTGGCATTGTAACCAAGCATTGATGTGATGAGTATAGGGGCACAATGACCTCACTCGATCTAGATGTGAAACCATATGGGATAAGGTGGCCCACATAGAAGGTGTGTCCAACCACTTTGGCAACATGAATGTCAAAGGCGACAGTACGAAGAAGTCATGTCCCCAAACCTCTAACAACTCCTACCATATGTAATGGAGTACTACCTATGTGGTAATGTGTGGGCATGTTGTTATTCCCAAAGGGGATGACTATGCAACTAATGGCATTTAGCTGTAGGCCCTGGCGTAGGCACCTGTCATCCATCTCTGTGAGACCCTGTTTGAGTATGCATGTGGCAGCTGGAGAGTTGATCATGTCACCCAGTTTGCAGTCAAGTGCAAACATGTTCAGCCATATTCCCCCTGTGGTAGCCTGTACGTCAGACAAATATATACTGAACAAGAGAGGTCCCAGGACTGAGCCGTGTGGGATACCACGTGTAACTGGTGTATAGTCAGACATGGCACCTGCAAGTCTGACCATGTGGGTGCTATCCCTGATCCAGGTATCAATCCATCGTGTGGGATATGTGTCCATATCGACGCTGGTGAGCCTATGCATAATGGCCCAGTGGGTTATTGTGTTGAAGGGTTTTGCAGGGTTCAGGTAGGCTGTGTGGACAGCCATCCCTATGTCAATGGACCTGTTATCCATTTAAAGAATACAAACAGGTTCAAGTGGCAAGATCTGCCCACAACAATGCTGAAATGTGTAGGACAATGTGTCTGTAGGTTCCCGATGTCTATGTGTACGAGTCCCATGACAATACACTC
Organism: Protopterus annectens; assembly: GCF_019279795.1. Taxonomy (NCBI): domain Eukaryota; kingdom Metazoa; phylum Chordata; order Ceratodontiformes; family Protopteridae; genus Protopterus; species Protopterus annectens. The sequence continues at coordinate 607,903,188 of NC_056735.1, forward strand.
CATAGTTTTGCAGAACAGGCTACTTAGGCTTATAGGGCAATATTGTCTGTGGTCCGTTGTGGCACCAACTGTGTGGAGCGGGACCACTCTCGCTGAAAGCCATTCCTTGGGTACATATCCTGTGGTAACTCCGATATTGAACAGTGGTGTAATGTGAGTGTTGCATCTGTCATGATGCTCATGTAAGATGCAAGCTGGGACACTGTCTGGTCACATTGATACTGTGATGTACACTTTGAGGAGGGCAGCACTCACCTGTTACTGTGTGATGCCAGGGAGGTTATACTCTGTTGGGATTGATAGTTGCTTCTTAGGGGGAATGGATGGGAGACATCTGCACTGAACCTGTTTGCCAGGATGTTGGCAATGCCAGTGGGTTCAGGGTAGGTTTAGTCAGTATGCAGTAACTCACAGCATATCAGTGAGTGTCCACTCAGGTTCCTGACATAACTGAAGAAGGTTGTGTGATAGTCTTATGTGTTTGTTGCAATTGTCTGGTAGAAGCGGCCCTTAGAAAAGTTCATGAGTGATTGTAGCTGTCTGCTAGTACAGATCACAGATGCCTTCCCAGTCTGGGATTGTGCTCTATAATGTAGCAGCTTCCTCCTGACATTGTACAGCTTATTAATGCCTGGGGTCTACCACACAGGTACCCTGCCATTAGAGTAGTGAGTCCTGTTGTTATTTGGGATAGCACAATCCATGCAGTCCGCTAGGTGTCCATATAATGTGTATGTAAAGAATGCAGCAGTGTGAGCTGTATTTGCCACTGTCTCAGGGTCTCTGAAGGATACCACCTTGCTTCAGTGATGTGAGACGTTGGCTCATGAGATGTTCACCAAGATTACCCAGGATGGGTGTGTGGAGGGTATATGTATGCCCAGTGAGATACATGTATGTTCTGAACTTACCAATGAGGGGCAAACCTCTCAACTGTCCCGAATTCCTCGGTTTTTACCGAGTTTTGGGGTTCAAATAATGGGGTGCCACGATTCCCGAGTGGCACCCCTTCATTTCCGATTTATTCAGACATTATTTTTATTTTTTTAACTTTTGCGCGTCTTGTGCTGACGTCATCGCGTGCGCAATGACGTCAGCACCACCAGCCTGTCGGAATGCTCCAAGCACGTATGTAGCACATATTTCCGGCTCTGGTTCAAATGCTTTTACAAGCGGGAGTCACCAGAGCCGGAAAGGAGTTACAGTTGCGGTAGTGTGGTTGTATTAAGATTGACGAAGCTCACTCGCTCGCTTTGGGGGATTTTATTTAGATGAAGCATAGGGAATTTCAGTTTGTTTCACTCGCTGTGCTATTTAGAAGAGTTCACTCGACTTTTTATTAGAGGTAAGTGGTGTGTGTGACTGTGTGTGTGACAGGTATGAAAAAAAAAAAAAACGTGTATGTTGTGTGCCCAGCGGCATAGCTTTCTTCCCCTGCTCGGCTCCTCCTCCAAGTAAATGCTCACAGCATTAGTAGCTTAATTTACTTAACGGCTGCTTTTCTGTATGTGAATAATGTGATTACTGTATAACAGCTGTGCGGCAGGGAAAACTGCTTTACTTTTACGTGAACATCTGCAGAGAAACCTGTGGGTATGCCGTTGCTGTTTGTGCTTTCTTCTTTTAACATAATGTCTGTTTTTATTTATGGATTACTGTGTAACGGCTCTGCTACAGAGAAACTGGTCTGGTGGTGTGTGTTAAGTAACGGTTGCTGCAAGCAGGCGAATGATGAGCTTTACGTACTGGGGAATGAGCTTTACATATTTAACAAACATTATGCATTAGTAGATTAATGTGTGAGCTTTACTTAACAGCCTCTTTTATGTGATAACTGTGTAGTGTACCAGCTGCTGCTTTTATGTATGTGATTACCATGGCATGTAATGCTGCAGAGAAACCCATGCGTTTTACATTAACACCTGCAGAAAGAAACTTGTGCTTTCTTCTTTTAACAGTAGCAGCTGCTGCTTTTGTTTATCTGATTACTGTGTTTGGCTGCAAAGAAACTTTGGTGGGTCAACGGCTGCAGGCAGGAGAATGAGCTTTACTGTGTATTTAACGGAGAATGAGCTTTACCGCGTATTTAACGGCTGCAGGCAGGACAGGAGAATGAGCTGCTGCAGGCAGGAGAATGAGCTTTACATAGTAAACAGAACATATTGGATTACTGTGTGAGCTTTACTTAACAGGCAGTTGCTTTTATTTTTGTGATAACTGTGTGTAATGGCTTTCACTTTTATTTATGTGATTATAACTGTCTGTGATAACTGTCTGTGTAATAGCTGCAAAGAAACCTGTACTTTTTACATTAACTGCTACAGAGAAACTTGTGCTTTCTTTTTACTGTGTGTTGCAGGCAGGTTATATTTATTTAAATTACTGTGTGAGGCACTGTGATCTTTATTTAACAGCTGAATGAGCTTTAGCTTTACATATTAAACAGCAGCATTAAATTACTGGGTGTGTGTGAGCTTTACTTATTTAACACCTGTTTTTATTTATACTGTGTAAGGGCTGCAGAGAAACTTGTGCTTTGTTTTATGTACAGCTGCAGAGAAACTTGTTCGTTCTTTTGTGTACAGCTGAAGACAAACCTGTGCTTTATTTTGTGTATAGCTGCGGAAAAGTGTGTGTGAATGTCCCAGTTAGTTATAACTGGAATGTTTGGCTCATACTTTTGGTCTGTTAGTCTTGTTTGTGTTATAAAATGTAAAATAAAATCCAGATAATGATTGTAGAAGTAAAGCAGTATGCACATTACAGTGTTTATGTTAAATGGGGCAAAATAGCCAAGTAATGGGATATTGGAATGACTGCAGGTGCAGGGGGACTCTGGGGCCATATTTTGATTGCCTGTTCTTCAGACTGCACTTGAAATTTGGTGTCCCACAATTCCATTGGAGTGGGCGGGGTTACATAATTATGCATGCAAATGTTATGTTAATCAGCGTACAGATTTGTACCTATTTTTCATGGGCCTTTGTCCAGATTTTTGATGTTTCGAGGTTGAGAGGTATGATGAGGGGTATATCGCTGGTGTGGAACATAGAGTCCCCATGTTGGTGATGATCAGGTCTAATATGTATTCCCCCTTGTGGCTGTGCTGACTGGTTGTGCCATAGCATATGAGTCTACAAATTGTAGCTACTGTTGGGTGAGGGTGTCAGGGCTTGAGTAGTATCCCCAGTCAATATTTGTGTATATGAAGACACACAATATAATGGTGTCTGTGGAGACCTTCATATTCTCCATAGTTCCCACGAAAGCCAAGAGTGGTCCCTGAGTTTGGGAGTGTGTTCTGTAGCAGGCAACAAACTGAAAGGCAGTATTGCACAATGGTAGTTGTATATGTATGGTCTGTGATGCTTTGTGCAGTGCTACTAACCCGGAGGTGTGTGTATCTGTGATGTATATGGATACTCCCCCTAGTTGTGTTGTCTGTTCCAAGGCTTGTTGTCAGACAGCATGGTATGAAACATAACCTGGTAGTGCTGGTGTGCATAAGTGAGCCTGAACCAGGCATCTTTCAGTGCACAGATATCGCTATCCTCCATACTGAGGAGAGTCCTCAGTGGCCGCAATATGAAGTTAACATGACTCTTGCTGAGCAGCATTACCCTTAGTTTCATTTAACCTGTAATGTCTATGGAGGTGTGTTTTCTTCTGAGCCCTGCTTAAAAAAGGCACTATGGTGGTAGCAAGAGCCTTAGCCAGCATTCCAAAGTCCAAGGGTGACAGGTGCAAGCTGTCCATAGTGAAGCTACGTGGCATGTTGAGCATGTCACCATAGGCTAACAGACACTGTATTCCTTATGAATTAAACAAATTTGTTAGGCAACTGTTAAATGTGATGTGTGTCCATATACTGTGACATCATACTTGGTGGGTGTAAGATGCTAGACAAGGTCAGGGTCATACTGGCCTGGGCTACATGATCAGAGTGTTCCTCCATGTATCATGTCATGTGGTCCAGAGAGTAACGTCTGAGGTTATACACACCAGCATGGACAATGATGGTGCCAGTCCTGTACTTGCTTTGGAGTGACCTGTCTGCCTGTGTTATGTGGCAGATCCTGGCACCCAACAGACAGCCCAAAGTGACTATTCCCTTGTTAGGGCTGGTGAGTGGTACATCACTGTGTCTGACAATAAGTGTCACCTATTAAAAGTGTATTAGGTGTGTTGTTTAGCCCGAAGGGCAGTGACTGTGTGGCACACTGACATTGTGAACTATGTGATATGTGGGTATTGTAGTGGGATAGCAGGTGTGTGTGTGTCTGCTTTGGAGGTCTCTGCTGCTTAGGTAGAGTACATTTACAGCATCCAAGTATGTCTATGTGTGATAATGTGGTTTGAGTGCTGTTGCTAGAGGATATGTGAGACTGATATGTGGTGTGTGTGGTTACCTTCACCATCTGATAGACTGTGCCAGTCATGGGTCGAGAGAGTTCAGCACCCTGTATGCCTATATAGGTGCATCTCACACATATATCTGAGTTTGTCAGGAGGAGGAGAGGGTTGTCTGTGTACATGAGGCAGATGTGACATTGTGTCAATATCACAATATCCACCAGCTGGACTGAAGAGTACACACGAAACCGACCCCTGGACATGCCAGGATATTATCATGACATACTGTGTAGCCTGATCATGAAGGATCAGTAGGGTGTTAAGCATGTAAAAGAGTATAACAGGGATTAGTGCTCATGTTCGTTGGTGTTTTGCAAAGAGTAGCTGAGAAGGAGTCCAGAATGAATCATGACACCTCCTTCAGTTATGTCATAAATATCAATGTAGACCCATATATGTCCTGAGTCAGGGCCAACTGCAACTGAGTGACAATGCCAACATCATGACAGACAGGCCCATATGTACATACCCATTTACCACTGACAATAGTCCACATCATCATACCAGGAGATATCACATGTAGAATGGATGAGCAGATACCCCCACTGCCAAAAGCATGGCAGCAAGTGGAATACATTGATTCCCAATATGTGTCATGCACAATCTACAGAACAAACAGATCATGCACCTGAACAGTCAGCTGAGCCTCACCCCCTACACAGGATGTGGAACCATTGAATGTGTCACAGCTACATATGGCACTCCCCACAAGTGTTGATGCACAACACACCATGGGAAGTCAAGTCCAGTATGCCTATGAAGTCTGATCTGCAAGGTCATGGAGTCCATCATGGTTGCAGTCATAAATAGAGCTATTGGAAGCTGACATACACACAACCCTACCAACCGTGGTATGTTCATGTGTGGATCATGGTTCCCAAACATGCTAGACTGTTTGCAAGGCAGCCACCCAGGACATACATCAATGAACACATCTACACATGTGTCACATAGACTTTGAATAGCCCTTTATCAACATCCCAGACACATGTAGTATCCACAAAACCAAGAAGCTGTGCATAAATATGTGTTGACATATGACAGAATTTCAATGTGTCCACAGATGGAGCACACAAGGTAAGGTTTCTGAGGTCTTATGCAAGCTGATGACACCTGCTGACCCACATGGACCATTCCTGGAATGGCATAAAACAAAGTGTACACACATAACCATGTCCAGTCTGATGATGTCACCATCCTACAAATACAGCCGGAGAAGGGAAACCAGTCAGTAAAGCAAATAGCGTGCCGTGTTAATGCATCTTTCTCTAGTATCATAACATAGGTAGGGGTTTGAATTTGCAAACAGTGAGTGTGTGTGGGGGGTGTGTGTGTATATGTGCAGTTTCCTTTGAGAGGTGTCCTCTTTTTGGAGACTGGGAAAACTCACTAAAAGAGGTACATTCCTCTTTGGAAAGACTGATGATGTCACCATCCTACAAATACAGCCAGAGAAGGGAAATCAGCCAGTAAAACAAATAGCGTGCCCTGTTAATGCATCTCTCTCTAGTATCATAACATAATTAGGTAGGGGTTTGAATCCTGCAAATGCAGACTGTGTGTGTGTGTCACTGTTGGTCAATGCAGTGTGGGTTTTGCTTTTACTATGGTATGACATAGTATGATTACAACAGTAAGTGCATTGCGCACATCAGGTATCTGCGTGGCAAATATATATGTGTACATGTCTCCTCAATCAGTACATAGGTGTGAAACCTGCATACTACATGAATACATTTGTTTCTATTGACAGGTTGTGCCACTACTTCTCAGATCGTAGGTCACATATGTATGTATGTGACAAGGCCGTCCACTGTCATGTTCTGTGGCACACACACCCATGACAGTTACTTAAGAGTAGTGTGAGTGAGGGTATATGCCTGGGGTATATGTCAGACATGGTCATACACAACAAAGTCTGCCAAGAATGGACAGTCTTTATAGGTGTATGACTGCCTTGTGGATATGCATTCTGGCCTCTAATGTCTTATGTGATACACCTTGGGACTCCACAATACCTATGGATATGTGGATACCAAGGGACACATGACATAACATGAGTCTGTATGTACACAATGGTACCCAACATACATGTTGAGGGCTACCACCTGTGTGGTACTGATGGGATAGTATGTATAGTACATGAGGATGACTATGCCATAGTCGGCTTACTGCTATACAGCATGTATCAGACAACAGGTATCTGTCTGTATGATACCCTTGTGTAGGATATGCATCCCATCCAGGGAATGCATTGTAGGCCAATCCATGCATTTACAGATTTGGATGGACACATCCCTAGTGTGTCTGCATGTACCTAAGGGGGCTATATGACAAACAGGTGTGGTCACAGTAATGGGTGGCGTTCATTACCAATGGTTAGTGTTATAGTGTAGCACCGGAAGGATCCAATTGATATTGGGTTCCCTACTACTGTGTGTCATTTGTCAGGACATCATCCAATGATTGCTTATAGTCATGCTGTTGAGGTTGTGTATACTACCAGACCACACATCTTTGACAGATATTAACGATATCACCCACAGCATAGTGTCAACCCATGTCATACACACGTCTACCCATGTTAGTACATAACTGTAGTAGAATGCATACTGGCCATTGAAAGATGCTATGAGATGTTAACAATGTGTACGACAGGGTATGCCACATGTCCCATGTGTCCACTATGCACGTACATCCAGAAAGTGCGCACCCACCATGTTCAGAGATATACACTTGCTAATCTGTACTGCACACATCACACATGTACTGTCCACTCACTGACACATGCTGGCAACACATTACACTTTAGCCAAGTGGCACATGGGTGGATAATACATACTCAGACCTAACAGTGGTGTAAACAATGCTACATTGACGATCAGAGCTTTGATGCATAATGTCTGCTCAGATATACCTACAAGGATGTAGTTACACTTCCTTGTTGACATCTTGCTATTATTGCTACACTGCTATAGTGTCACCCTATGCATCAGCACCATGTTAGCCTGTCCCTCCGTCAATAATGCAGATGACAGGAGGTGGCACAGTTATCATCATATGCACAGGGTGTTTTGTTGTTTGCTAGAGCCTCACATTGACCCATCCAAATGACATGTTTGTGTGTGTGTGTGTGTGTGTGTGTGTGTGTGTGTGTGTGTGTGTGTGTGTGTGTGAGGGACAACAGTACAGCATGGGCCAATGTTGATGTAATGTGTGTGTGTATGTGTGAGCCCTAGCTGTTTGCTTAATGTGTGTGTGGCTGCATGCACACAGCTCCACCATGTGGCTGCCATATACGGTAGATTGTGGGACAGCCACAGACTGTATCTGCTAGGCTGCACAAATCACTGTCTCTGGCCATGGACACAGAACCTGTGCCTGGCAGGGGTGCTACGGACAGTATCGGCTACCAATCCTGACTGGGTACTGTCATCAGAGGCAGAGGTATGGCAACTAGACCCATGTCCCTGCTGGGACTGGCCAGAGCCACATGCATGTGGTCTACTGGGAGGTCAATGGACAGGCCAGCACCAGCATTGCTGGGGCTGGTACTACCACTACGGGAGCAGCTGTGAACTGTGGGCCGTCCGCGACCACTGCCAGCTGTGGCTGTTGCTGGCATGCATCCGCATCGACGTCGCAACCGTCCTGCATGGTCCTTTCTCAAGGAAGACATGTTGTGGAGGGCATCTATTGTCTCCCCCCAATGTCTAGCAATGACCTCGGTGTAAGTCCAGATGGCACCGGCAAGGTCACGGATGCTGTCATTGATAGCAGTGTAATGTGCCCTCTGCTCCCTAAGTCCCTGCCTGGTATACCATTCCCTACGTGCCTGAGTCTGCATTACAGCCTGTAACATACTGGTCATCGTAAGACCTGTGATGGCATGCCTGCCAGGGGCAATACGACCAGTGGTGCTCCCCCGAGAACCCCTGGACCTCCGCCTATGTGGTACCGTTCTGGATCTATGGCTATGGCTGCTGTGAGGGGATGCAAGTGCATGGGTACCACACTCTCCTGGTCAATGCCAACTGTATGCTTTCCCTCGCCTATGGCCATTGGTGGTGAGGGATGTATTCACAGTATGAGTGTGCGCATAGATGGGGTTGAACGCTGAGTACTGTCGATTGGTGGACCAATGACAGACCCTGTCAAATCTCCCTGTGCCAAAATACATGTGTCATCATCACCACTATTCGTGGCAGTGGCTTCAGGTCGCCTGCTGGTTTCGACAACCCCTATCTCAGCACCTGTGAGAGGAAGACAGGAAACACACTTTACGGTCTGCACATGCACACATGGACACATGCACACATGCACACATGAACACATGAACACATGCACACATGAACACATGCACACATGCACACATGCACACATGAACACATGAACACATGAATACATGCACACATGCACACAGGAACACATACACACTCCTCACTACAGCAGATACACACACACAACAGCAATCCAAAACATACTCAATAGAAGATGAAGGTGGATGACAGTATCACAAGACAAACAGTCACGTCACATGTATCAGCATGCAGAATATGTGTTGATCAAGTCCATGCAGTGTGAGTGTAGACAGCCATAGTTAATGACAGTGTACATGGCTGTGGTGCATGTGTGTACAGGTTCAGTGATTGCCTACACCCTGGAACACAATGTGTACAAGGACACAACATTTCTGTGCAAGTATTATAAGCTCTGCAATGTCTTGTGCACCATCACTCACAGGTATACATATCATGGCTGCATGTGCTATCTGTGTGTCACATGGATTTCCATGTCTGAATGCAGTGTCTGTGTCTGTAGCAGTTAATGGTGGACACAGGTGTAGCACATGAATGCTATGTACACACACGGGATGAGTGGTGCATGTATACCTGATGGAATACTAATCCTGGACATGGCCATTGTACAGTGGTTATGGTGAGTGTGGGTCATATTCCAGATATGTCACTGCCAGCCATGACATTGCATGGTACATGACTGCAACATTCAACATCACATATACCCAATGTGTGTCATGTGACCTATATATCCAATATCATTCCAGGACAAATATGTGTCACTTTGTAAAGAATGTGACTGCTATGCATATTGTGTATAGTTGCATATGTTTGCACACACACAACATGCTATGCATAATGTGTATAGGTGCATATGTGTGCACACACAACATGGAGGTGCAAAGCAATGACAGCTATGTGTAGTACTGTGGTCACTGTAACTGTATGGGGTGTAGTACCATTAGCCATCATCATCATGCATCATGTGGTCACTCAAGGCCACTAAAGTGTGCTAGACCACCGCCTAGCATGCTGTACCTGAACCGCAGTGCTGCGGCTAAGTTCACAATTACACAGCCACGTTGCACAAGGGTGTGCGAGGTGCCCAATAGGGAGCATTGCCTAACATGACTGTGTTATGTGTTGAAGAGTGTTGCATAGCCCCATGCTAGGCCCCTACCCCTTAGGTATATTATTTGTGGTGTGTGGATGACATGTAGGATACTGAAGTGTGACCTGGCAGCGGGTGTCCAGTTACACTATGTGTAGCATGTTGAGGTGTACTGCATATGACAAACGTGTTATGTTGTGTACATGTGTGTCAACTATGCCTATCCAATGTGCAGTATAGTGTTGCCACAATTGTGTCTGGTGCTCTGTGCATTACATGTGATTGAGGCAGCTACTGACTTTACTGAGATGTTTAACGTCTCACAGCAAACATGCACAGCATGCCTTATGCGTAGGTGTGTTATGTGTACATGGCCTACACCTCACCTATGACATGCACATTTCAATACCAATTTTAAAGTGTTAATACACTCACCAGCATGTATCGTCTGCCCTGCTGTCACACCAGAGGGACCTACAAGAATATGACACAGTTTGTCAGTGGCCTCAACTGTGGCATTGCTACTGTGAGTGTGCTAAACTACAGTAGAACAACAGGCATAGGTGTATGGATACTATTCAAAATATCAGTATCGCACACAATAGGCAGCACAACTGCTAAACACAGTACACATCTCACATATGCATAATCTAAAAATACAGGTAAAAGTAGTCTACAGCTAGGGCATGTTACCTGCACGCTCCATGTCACCATACTGGGTGGCTCCGGCCTCCATGATCACACATGTGTGATGTTGTTGCTGCTGTAGGCCAGGAGCCATCACACTTAGGAGCTGTTCCTCCACTCTGGTGAGGGGGGGATGTATGGCCACCCAACACCTGTGGCAAGCTGTTGTCTATGGATATCAGACGCATGCCGCCGGACATGTCTAATTAAATCACTGCAGTGTTGGCGTACCTGCTCATATGTCTGGTTATGCATGCCTATGTAATTTACTCCGATGAACAAGTTCTTGCCACATGCTGGTGCTGGCTGGCCCTGGAAAATAGCCGGGTATAGTGCTGAACCAGGCTGTGGTGGATTTCCTGTTCCTCTGCAGCTGTGTAAGAGGGATTCCTTTGATAAGCCATAAGCCTGGAAGACAAGTAAACGATATGTGTGAGCAAGTCATGTGGCACACTTAACATTATACATTACAGATATCAGTTAACTGCCATATATAGCATCTGTTCATCTGTCAGAGGATGCACACATTCAAAACCACATATCAGTGCTCAGCCCACAACTGGCTGACAGTGCCTGCCACACTCCATATAACAAACCAGTATACACCAGTACTCAGTACACTGTTTGGGATCCAATGCACAGCCTCGCCACGGGGGTACATATAAGCTAATGCATGAAGAAATATGTCACCCATTGCAATGAATGTGAAGTACAGTTACAGTATAACCAGTAAACCACCCCAGTCATAAATGCCATACCCCTACCTACCATATGTGCACAGTTGTTAATATAGCTGGCATACTGCTGTAAAAGAGTATACATGTCGCTAGGTACACATGCAAACCTTGCAACACACATGTGATTGCGGACATGGTACAGGCATCATTACACATACATCAGACATTCATACAACACACAAATGTATGCTGACACAGATGAGCATTTCCTGTGTATCTTACTGTGTGCCCCTACTTACAGATACCTATGCCTGGGGTATGTGATCTGTGCAGACTACAGGAACCACACAAGACAGTGTTACCAGGGAATACGAACATACACCATACTGTGCTGTTTAGGCCTACAGCTTCAGGTAGTACAACAGTTCAAATGTCAGCTGGATTCACCAGCAGTACCACTTACTGAGCATACATGTATTGCTTCAGCCTACGATGGGACACCACAGTTGTACACAAGGAACTATGTCACAACATATGCCATCCTACTATGTCTGCATCCCAATAACTGACACATCTTTCTCTGGCCTCACACCTAGGACACAAACGACCATGACAGAAACAACCTCACACTAAGCTATCACACCATTACAGACCTTGCACACATTCACTGTCACACTCATTCCACCTCACATAGCAGGTATTGCACTGAGTACAAGTGTGTGTGCATTGTGTCATAGGTAGGTAATACACTATTGGCCCTAGGGCCTACAGCAGCCTAGCCATATGCTACCCTGGCCCTTGACACACATGTAATTTGATTTCACTTGCTCCTGTCAACCAGATACACAAAGGTGATTCCCAGGGCGTGTTACCTATCCCCCAGACAATCTATTCCCAGGGCGTGTTACCTATCCCCCAGACAATCATCAGGGGTATGTATGACATCTGCTACTGAGGAGCCTTGTTTGTTAATGCTGGGTGATTTACTCCAGAGTATGGCATATTTGACAATAGGAGCCTATCCCTCCAGCATGTGCTGTTTAGTGAGGTGGCGGGGATTAGGGACCTAGGCCATGTAGCCCGGTGGGATTGTGAGGTGTTGACATGGTGGTTGTCTGACTGCTATGGGTGTGACATACCTCTGTATGTTTGGCAGAGGTAACCTCTGGGTGGCCAGTATGCAACGCACTGTAGCTGTGGTTATGTCAGTCAGTCTGCATAGGGTATGTGTTTGAGGGCAGTATTACTCTTTGTGAGGCATGTCTGTGGCCTTTCCACTTGCTGTAGTTGTCATGTGAGGTACATACCACATGGGGCATTGTGATGAGTACAGGGGAACACTGACCTATATTTCCGTACATGACACAATGTTTGTGATGACACGTACCTCGTAGACAGATTACAAGACTAGTGTGGCACTGAGAATATCAAAGGGGGGGCTACTGTCCACCTGTGTCCCATGTTCCCTTCTGACACCTTCAGTGTTAGGCAGGCAACCACCTATCTGGTAGTTAGTGGGTAAAGTGTTTTGGAATGGGGTATGGCACTGCAGTATCAACACTTGTGTTCAGTCCATGCCTTGGTCACCAGGCACCTGTTGCAATACATCTGACCCTGTGTCTCCCTCTCTCACTATATATATATATATATATATATATATATATATATATATATATACATATCTATATATCCATATATATCCATATATATGTGTGTGTGTGTGTGTGTGTATATATATATATATATATATATATATATATATATATATATATATATATATATATATATATATATATATATATATATATGTGTGTATATATATATATATATATATATATATATATATATATATATATATATATATATATATATATATATATATATATATATACACACACACATACTTGTAAACATCCATTGCTTTACATATACATGCATATATAGGCACATATACTGCCCACCTTTCATGGTGGGAATATCAATTATGAAACAGTTGTGAGACATACAATTATGTAATAATATTGCACAGTGTTGTGCAGAAAGCATTTCGCTGTCCTCAGGCCGTATAGCTGTAGCAGACCTCACTGGCTGTAACTCAGTCCCACAGCATTTAACCACCACGTGGCATATACCTGCACTGCTTGCTGTTTTCAATGCCACACACTACAACCTACATAGATATGTGTACATAGCAACCTTCAACTACATATATATGTCCAGCCTTCACTAACAGTTGCAGTATGTCCCTTGCCCTATGCACATCTGCATATACATATAGATATGGACTGCTACCACATATGGAGGGTTCACATTATGTAGAGTACTTTCAGACACATCATTAGGATGCCAGCAAATACATATCTGTTACATGCCTTACCTTTGTATTTCTCACCTCTGTCTGTTGTACCTGTTGACGTGTTTTTTTTTTTTTTTTTTGGTTTGGTGTCTCCAACTGCCTCTATTTGTTTGTCTGTCTGTCTGTCTATCTCTGTCTGTCTCTGCCTGTCTCTGTCTGTCTGTCACTCTCGCACTCTCTCTCTCTCCAGTTGCTTCAATGATATGATTGCATGTGTTGACAGCAAGTACATGCTGCTTTTGTAGGTATCTGCACATGTGCATGTGATGGCCTCTGCACCAATTGGTGCCCACCATTTAGTAATTGCATGCAGCCTGCTGTGTGGTAATTGCAGTTCTCACTGTGATTTCAGGGCACTGCTATAAAATGATAGGTTAGGTAGGCGTAGGCCTTTCAGTTTTGCAAGGTGGGGACCATGCTTGATTGCTGTGGACACTGTTGTGTCAGTCAGAAGGTTGGTATATGTCTCATATCTGGAGCTGGGTTGTAGCCAGTGAAATGCATGTTGTACTGAAACCTGACTGTTGCTTCTTCCAGTACACTCTTCTCAGTGTGTAAGTTTACTCACACATCCTAATGCTAACACTGGATACATGGGAGTATGTACTTTCTTTTGGAATTAGGGAATTAACTGGCATACTACAGTAGTTATTGCAATGTATTCCTATGGCTTTCCTATTTTCCTTTACATTCACTCCTTGTAATGCATGTTATATTTCTTTATTGCAATGTATTCCTATGGCTTTCCTATTTTCCCTTTACATTCACTCCTTGTAATGCATATTATATTTCTTTCAGCACAAGTTATTGTATATCTGCTGTGGCATAGTGGTACATCATGTAGACTGGTGAGTCTAAGGTGTGAGGTTTGAGACTAACAAGGGTATTTTATTTTGCTGCTGAGCAGTACAAGGAACTTGTCATACAGAGTGACTAAGGCACTTTTAAGCAGTTGTAAGTGGGTTTGTACGATGATTAGCAATCCTTAGCTAAGCGCAGACAAGCTCACACCCGTGCACCCCCGCTAACTACTTCTTAAAAGTGCTTATTCCCGCTAACCCCTGCACTAATTTCTTTTAAAGAAAAGAAAATGGGGAGATAGGAAAGTGGTGAAAAAGGGGCCACAAAGAGGGAAAGACAGTAGGGAAACCAGCTCGGAATGTGCAGGATGGGTGTAGGGAAGGTCCATAGCTGCCCATTTCTTTACCAGCAACAGCTGTGCATATGTTTGAAATTTGGTGTGAAATTTGAAACCTTCCACCCCTGAGAGAGGGGTGAGGACAACAAAATATGTTGTACTGCCAGTTAGAATTATCAGTTTACATGTTCAGTGGACATGTGTGTGAATTGAGAAGCTATGTATGGGGTGTAATTCTTTTGTGGGAACAGATTGCCCTTTGTTTTTATTTTTTTTCAGGTAGGAATGGAATGTGAGGTAGAGGATGTAGGTATATTTGGAGAGGTAGGTTGGGGAGGTAAACAGACAAGATAAACAAGATGCATACAGGGGCGGAGTTTGACACATGGGGTGGGTGAACACATTTGATGGGGAAGGTTGTTTGGAAATCGCAAGCCCATGAGCCCACAGATGGTAACAGTGGAACTGAGATCCCCACCCATGGGCAGTCACCACTGCACCTTCACAGCCCTGAGGGTGGCTGTGCTGGGGGCTGAGTAGGATGGGCAGGCTCACCCAACAGATGCACCACTCTTGCCTCAAGCTGGCATAGGGGATCAGTGACTGAACGCTGGATCTCCCTACGCACCACAGCCCGGACCCTTTGAAGGGTGACAGGTGGCCCTTCTCCACCCATGCTTGCATGGGGGGATGAGCCCCATCCCCTGCAGTGCTTCCACCCGAAGGTGGCACAGGACCAACGGAGGAGGGGAGCCCGGGCTGGGCACCGGAGCTCCTGCTACCAGGTGCACTTGCCAACTTTTATTTTAATACTTTCTAGACAGGATAGGGGGTGTAGCTGCGTTTAAGCAACTTAGCTCTACATTTCTTCCCGGTGCCCTACGGTGCCCTGGTTGGTGCGGCGCGCATGTCCACACAAACACACTGTGCTGGGTAAAGCGCTTTTAAACTTTGGGCAACTCTATTGTGCTCCGTAAAGCACTATTACACTATGGGCAACTCTGTTTAGCTGGGTAAAGCGCTATTAAACTATAGGCACCAGTGTTTAGCTGTGTAAAACATTGCTTAACAGCAGGTTATTATATATCTGGGTCCTTTAAAAATATATATTTTGTTCACTGATACATTGGCCATGTCACTGCTTTTAATAAAATTTTAATCATATATGTCTAGTATTATTTCAAATACTGATTTAAAACATAAATAAGAAGGGGAGTGGTGGGACTTGAACCATGAATGCCTTCTCTTTGTGCATACTCTCTAGCATTATGCTATTGCTATTTGGATTAATTTGCTTAAGTAGTTCTTATATGCTCTTCAATGTCACAATTCCTAACTGTGGTTAAGCAATGGGCAGACATGCACAAACAAGTGCAAATATGGGCAGCTATATCTTGGATTAAAAAAAAATAAAATTAACATTTTAGTTTTATAACTGTGATGGGGGGTTACAGTGTCAGGTAGTGTGGTGTTGGGTGCAAGTACATTTGAGCAAACTCGCTCTTGTCTGTTGACATTATGCTTTTTAAAACCTTGCAGGGGCGTGAACTTTTAGACTGCTCGGCAGTTGGACAAGCCCCCTGCTTGCTTACTCAGTCCGTGTAAGAGTTACGGATGAGTCAGCGTGCCCTCATGAATATTCATGGCACGCTGACATCATACCGTTCAACTGCAGCCTCCGAGTAAGACATATTAAGTCTTACACGGAGGTTTCGTGAATCCAGGGGAGTACCTCACAAGCAGACATTTACAGTCCCTCTCACACACACATCACATATATAAAACACCACCACTTTCAACACTTAAACACTCATACCTTTACCTGCCTACTCTGACCCACACACACAACTTCCAAACACACTCACATACACTCAAACAACTACCCAAACCCTTACAAAATAGTCACTTACCTTAAATTCCACCTAAATCCACACACTAAACTGGACACCATCCACACAATACATTCCACTTCACATACCGTAAAACCATAACCACGAATTCGACATATCTGTATTTGCTGTTATGCACTTTCGCTATTTTGAACAATCGACTTTATCTTTATAGTCTTGAGATACTGAAATTCGATATTTCAGTATATAAAGTCAACCCATATATATATATATATATATATATATATATATATATATATATATATTATACATATATATCTGTGTGTGTGTGTATATATATATATATATATATATATATATATATATATATATATATACACACACACACACACACACACACACACACACACACACACACACACATATTTATTTATCTATTTTACATTTGTTTACCAGGAAAGTCCAACTGGGCAAAAAAGCCTGTTTTCAGTGGAGGCCCAGGGAGAAAAGCTCCACTACATAGCATCTAATAATACAATATAACACATACAGCAATAGTGCAAAACAACAAGTAGATGTTAATTAACAACAGAGAAAACTTAAACTACAATAAACCTAGTAGCAGTTACAACAATAGTTTGTTAACTAATAATACAGAAATATTAAGAGATATTAGAGAGCTATGCAATATTTAAGGAAAATAGGACCAATTTATGAATGTTCATAAAGAAATTGTATGAAGTGTGGCCCAATATGGCTCAACATGTTGACATAAAAATTTGAGACTTAGTTCAGACATTAGACACTGAGAACATATCTCTGTTTCTGTTCTAAGAAGAAGCATATTTCATTAAATAATCTGATTTTGTAGTACTACAGAAGTAGGTAAGAAGAAATTACTGAACTAGTATAAGAGGGAGAGATACGTAGACAGTAGAGAAGGGAGGAGTAAAAGTCATGGGTAAGTTAGGAGGCATGGAGAAAAAAAGAAAGAAAGAAAGAAAAAAGAAAAATGAAAAAGAAGTGAAAGAAAGGTGAGCTAGTTTGTGGAATGGAATAAGAAAGTATAGAGAGGGTAAGTGCAGAAGGTTCGTTCTGGTTTAATGCAGGAACATACCTAAGTGTCTCTTAGATGTTCCTTAAGAAGTGATTTGTATTTGGAAGCATTAGAGGTGTTACAATGTGTTGAGGAATGAAATTCCATTTTTTGGATATCTGATTAGCAAAGAGAGAGTGCCCTGAGTTATTGTTAGCTTTCGTGACTTTTAGGAAGAGTTTTCATAAAATTTTAATATTTTAGAATTAGACTGCTCCTGAAATAACTTCTTGAGTGCAGGGCAGTTGTTTGGTTTGTGGAGAATGAGGTGGGCAATAGTGAGTTGGCTCAGGGTCATTAGTTTTCATAGTTTGATCCAGTTTAGTTCATGGAGGGTAGAGCTGTGATGAGATCTGCATGGATGGCTTATAACACATTATACTATTTTATTATAATGTGACTCTATTTGTTTATATCAGATTTTTGTAGGTTGATGAAAATAGGGGAGGTGTAAAGGAGACAGGAGCCAAGATGAGTCCTGGCTATGGAGGGTCTGGTGTTGTATATAAGGTATATCCTGGATCTACATAGTGACCCTAGCTTATTATGGATGAGTTTGATGGATAGTGCTATGTATTTATATATTTTATTACACCAAGGAGTTTGGTGTGTTCTACAGGTTTGATGATGGCTTTTATGGAGGAGTAAATGGTAAAAGAGGTAGGAAAGTATAGTCTGTTGCTGTTGGAGAATAGCATTACTTTTAGGTTTTTAAGGGCTAAGTATAAGTTTGTAGTCTAAAAGATAGTTTTCAATGTCTGTGAGGGATGTTTGGATTTATTCTAGTAGTTTTGGTATGGATGGAGCTGAGCAAATGAGAGTACTGTCATCAGTGTATTGTACAATGGTGGCTAGAGGGGTGGCTGTTGCGAGTTTGTGAATATGGTAAAAAGTAGAGGACCAAGTATTGAGCCTTGTGGTACTCCAACTGAAACTGGTAGTAAGGTAGAGAGTTCATTTTGTCACTTAACTGCTTGCTGACCATCAGTTAAGTAGTTGTAAAACCAAGAAGGAATTGGAAGAGAGAAGTTTAGGAATGATAGTTCTTTGAGTAGTTTAGGATGAGATACTGTATCGAAAGCTTTAGACATGTCCAGAAAGATGGAGGATATGTAGAGACCTTTGTTTCTGAGCTCATTGATGGTGTTGGTAAAACTCATTAGAGCAGTTGTGGTGCTATCCTTGGGTCTAAAGCCGTGTTGGGTGTTGCTGAGCAATTTATTGCAGTGAGTTGACACTGTACACATTTTTCAAGAATTTTACCCAGTGATGAGAGTATTGCTATCGGATGGTAATTTTTGAAATCAATTGAGGGACTACCTTTGTGCACAGGAATGATGTGAGAGATTTCCCAAAGTTTAGGGATATAGTTTTCTGAAATGGACCTGTTGATAAGGTGAGAGATGGGATAGGATATGGAGTCTGCTGCCAGTTTGAGATATTCATCTGGGAGTTGGTCAACAGCTAGGGATGCAGGTTTGAGTTTTTGTAGATGAGTTTTGATAGTGCTGGTTTGAATTGGTTTGATAGAAAAGGAACTATGGCTAGACACAGAATCTGCAGGTGTTAAAGGGGGTGGTATGTTGATGGCACTTTTTACTAGGGATAGAACTGAGTTAATAAATTGTGAGTTCAACTGAAATGCTATACTTAACATTGGTATTTGTAGTGGTGAGAAATGGTGCAGTAGTTTGACCAGGACTGAGGATCTGTTTTAAGATTGCCCAGAATCTTTGGGGGTTGTTTTTCTATTTATGTTGGGTTAATGTGTAGTAAGCCTTTTTGTCTTTTCTGATTTATTTTTAGCATGGTTTCTAAGTTGTTAACATGAATCAAAGGAGGTGTGGTCTTTGGAGTCTTGATAATGAAACCAAGATGTGTCTCTCTCTTTAAGAAATTGAATGCTGTCCTTAGATAGCCATGGGAACTTTTTTGTTTTAACCCAGATTCGTCTAAGGGGTGCTTCACTGTTTAGTATGTGTAGGAAAGTCCAAC
This sequence comes from Protopterus annectens, assembly GCF_019279795.1. Taxonomy (NCBI): domain Eukaryota; kingdom Metazoa; phylum Chordata; order Ceratodontiformes; family Protopteridae; genus Protopterus; species Protopterus annectens. The sequence continues at coordinate 607,922,809 of NC_056735.1, forward strand.
AGCCAAAACGTGCTTAGAGTGGTGAACAAAAGCAACTGGTAAAACAAACACCACACCTGAAGCCAAAATCCCACAGCAGTCACAAAACAAATCAGTATTCCAGTGTTCCAATGAAGATAAAAGGTTTAATGACAAGCAAAAATCCAAGCAGTAAATATTCCAGTTGATCAAGCAAAAATCCAAGCAGTAAATAATCCAGTAGGTAAGTGCTTTTGTCTATCTCAATGCAGACTTTAACACAACCAAAAGTACTTAACTTCACATCCTTTATATAATTACACCAATTAATAAAACAACCCTTTCTTAAAAAGACAGAACATTAAAAACAACTAGTTGCATGAAAAATGTAAAAACACTTTCACTAAAGTGTTGAAGCCCTTTCAACCAAAATAGGCTTGACAGATATATATTCTATCATGCTAGGGGGCTGACAGGCATTTAAATGGAGTTGCTACTTCAACACAGCCTTCTCAGTCTGGTTTCAACATTTATCCCTCTGGCATTTTTAACTACCACTTCTAAAATGTCAAATTTGAAGCCAAAAACCCCCAGCCAAGTAAGAGTGTGCTTAAAAAGGGCATAGTTATATATCTTTCTACTAATAGCATATAAATGCTCATAAATTCTCTTCCTAATTGCCCTCTTAGTCTTACCTACATAATAACCATTACATCCCATACAAATACTCAGGTAAACTACACCAGGAGTGTTACAATTACCTCCTGCTAGTTTAACATATTGCGGGGGTACTCTCACCTACATTTCCATTGCGTTCACCAAATACCTACAATAGTTACATCTACCACATGACCTGGTTCCTCTACTGTCCTTATTTTTGATAGGGTGTCCGAAAAAAAAAATTAAATTACCTCCCACCTTGAATGAAAAGGTGGGCCCATGACCCAACAAATTAATAAGTTCATTGTTAACTTCTAAAATCACCCATTTTTGTGTAAAACATCGCTCACCTATTTACCAAAGGTGCTAAATTGTGTCACCATAGTTTGCAAGAATACAGAATCTCTCAACTGTGTTCTCAACCTCAGGTTGACCCTGTCTCAAATGAAGGTCATCCTGCCCCAGTAGTTGTTTAAACTTGGTCCCCCAACCATCAATAATTTCCGCACTTGTCTAGTAAACCCAATTCTCAGGGTAGCCTCTAGCTATAAAAATCTGGCTTAACTTGCCTAGTTCCCTTTTCAAGTTGTCTAGTGTGGAACGCATCCTTGCTCCCGTGATCATTTGCCCCCTGAGCAAGTTTCTTTTCACATGGTGGGGTGTTGACTGTTGTAACATAGAAAACAATTAGAGTAGGTAGGTTTACTGTAAACTGTGGTGGTGAAAGTACTCGAGTCCATGTCCCTGGAAATAGTGACATCCAGGTAGTCAATACTGTCTACATTAAATTTATGTGTGAACATGAAATCTGGACAAACTCCATTGATGTATTCAACAAAATCGTAAACTAAGGACTCCCTAAATTTCCATAAAATAAAAATGTCATCCAGGTATCGACCATAGAATAACTATTCTTGGGCAAATCTAGAATTGAATACATGGTTAAAGTCCCACAACTTGCCCCCATTGCAATGCTTTTGACTTGTCTATAATATTCATTTTCATAGGTGATATAGTTGTTGTTTAAAATAAATTCCATTAATTCCATTATAAAGTTCACCATGGTATTACTTAGATTAGTGTGTTCAGTTAATGCCTCATAAAATAATTTCAATCCCTCTTCATGTGGAATAGAGGTGAAAAGATCCACTACATCAATGGTTGAAAGCCCACTAACATCTGAAAAAAGTCACCCTTAATTCTAGTTAGAAAGTCACAGGAATCTTTCAATACATGGGTGACCAGGAGCAGTGCCCCTTTTACCACACGGTCCACAAACCCCCCTAAGGAATGAGTCGAGCTATTCTGTCCAGCTACTATTAATCTGTAGGGGGGGGTGCACATCTTTGTGCACCTTGGGTATTCTAAAAATTGTGAGTACTAATGGATGGTCACTCATTAAAAATTTTAAAACATCCTCATTAATGGCCCCTTGATTTAAACTATCCTCCAGAAATAGTTATAACCTTCTGTAGGCTATATGTATTTCATTAAGGGATGCTGGTGAATAATTATTAGTGTCTTGTAACATGTTTGTAAGATCATTGACATAATCCATCTTGTCCACCAGTACTACCCCTTCCCCTTTGTCAGGTTTCATGACCCGTATTGCATCCATTTCCCTAAAGTGGTTCAACACTAACACCTCTTCCCTAGTCAAGTTAAATCAGTCATTCTTATAAAGTTGATGTTCCTAGAAAATTTTCCTCACACAGACTTTTTCATAATGTGCTAGCATCGGGTGCAAAGGTGGATTAAAAATACTTTTTTCTTTAAGCCTGCCTGGTTCCCCATATGCTCAGTCTTACCTTAGAACAGTATTTTAAAATTAAATTTTCTTATGTATAGTTTGAGATCAATTAAAACATCAGAAATGTCAGTTTTTTTTACCAGGGATAAACTTAAACCCCTTTTCAAATAAAGAAAAATTGGACTTCATTAATGGGAATGTCTGTGTAGTTAAACATGTTAAAGCCACTTAAGCTGAGCAGTTTGCCCCCAAACCTTGAAATAATCTGATTACCTGTACCAGAAATATCTAATACATGTTCTGGTTGCGGTTGTTCCAGTAGTTGTTCCGCCCCCTCTGGGGTCGCACCCTTGGGGTCTGTTGTCCCCTTAAAAAATATTGCCTGTTCCTGTTCTGGTTGAGAATCTGTTCTGATCTCCTTAAGACCAGGAAATCTTATTAGAATACTTTGTCCACCTCATGGTTACGATAAACCATCTCAGCGTTATCACCCCCCCTCTCAAGATCGTAACTTAGGGAACCAGTAACTAAATCATCATTGTGTTCCCTAATGCCTTCACCATTACCCCGAAAATCACTCTTGGGAAGTGGATAAGCTTCTTTTTGTTTGTATTCAATTTTGTCCCTTTTTAACTTTTTGGTTTTCCTAGAAAGATTATCTTTAACTTGCTCCTCAATATTATTAAAAATTTTGTCATATCTAGCTCCAAAACTTAAAAAATTATTGTAATTTAAAATTTCAGTGTTTAGTGTATTAACATCTTCCAATAACACTTTAATTCTGTTGTTATTAACTTTTATAATAAAATGCAAAAGTTCCAAACCATGTCTATCAAACATGGATAATAGTTCATCCACCTCTGGTTTACCCACGGCCAACCCATCAGGGAACTTGCCTTTAGGGTCCTTTGTAGTCGTATACATTCAGCAAGGTATGCATTGTCAGTTTAAATATTATGTATCTTGCTCATTTTAACCTCAAAGTCCCGTAGTGTGTGGTGAATGTCCATAGATTCACTTAATGGAGGTTCGTTGAAAAAAGCCGGCTCTTTAGTAATCCGTTTATTAAACCGCGACATATGATTGGTGTTGGATAAACTGCAAGTCCCCACTGCTCATGGCACACACACTCTTCCAGGGCCTATGACTACTTCCGGTTTTACTAACAGCTTTCCATCTAGTGTGGAACCTTTGGGTGATTCGGCTTCACAGGCTAGTATTCCTTGTGGCCAGACTGTAGCAACAAGTATGCAACATAACACCAATTGTATGTCGCAGTTTAATATATGGATTACTAACGAGATGGAATATACATGTGTATGAATCAAAAATAAAAGATCAGAAAATAAAAAAACTAAATAGAGACATTAATGATTTCAAACAAGGGTGGATCTTTGAATGGCCCAGGGAGGAAATAAGATCTACTACAAATCACTTTAACCCTAGCACCAGACATCCTGCATCCATTAGGAATGACACATCTGTGTCTAGAAACCATACTGGGACTGAGGAGCAAACATCTGGCACATTGAATACATCTACCAATATTACAGGGATACCTGTGGCCACTACGGCAGATAGGCTTGTTGAAACATCCTCAGAAACAGGAACCATTCCTAAGAAAGGGAGTACATTTCTCCCCATCACCACACAACTTCCGTTTTTTCTGAATCAAACCAGTTACAAGAACCCACGAACTCACAGTCAAGACAGAAAAAGAAAGAAAATACCCAATTAAACAGTTCTATAGTGGTGAATATTTCTCAATATGAACTGACCCAAGCAGAAACTTCTGTTTTACAGAAGGGGTTAACTTTCATACCCTCTTTAAGATCCGATCTGAATGAACTTGTTATAGACATAAAGCACTTTGGACGTAATGTGACATTAAGAAATATTTATGGCACAAACACAGAACAAGTTAGAACCTTAAGGAAACCAAGTACATTTGTACCTGTAGCCCATCCTGCTGTGGAACTATTCATGCGGCTGTGTAATAATGCAGTGGAGAAATTAAGAATGGACATGCATACTAAACATTATAGAAACATTACGTATGAAGAAAGACAAGCCCTATGCAACTTACAACAAAATGAGAATGTGGTAATCAAACCAGCAGACAAAGGAGGTACTATAGTGGCTATGGATACTAATTGGTATAAGAAGAAAATGACCACCATGTTACAAGATGAAAAGACATACCAAGAGTTACACCAATCCAGTCAAATTGAACTATACAAAAAGTGTCTTCCTTACTTCAGGATATGTTGACTGAAGGCCAAGTAGATCTGGACCTTTACAATTTTTTGAACATCACAAAACCCACTGTTCCAAATATTAATGGACTTCCTAAGATTCATAAGGACCTTCATAACCCTCCACTACGGCCTATAGTAGCAGGACAAGGGTGGGTGACAGAAACAATGTCACTATTTGTGGAGAAAGAATTGAGAACTATTTTAAAATATTTTGATACAGTTCTGCAGGATACTGATGACTTCTTAAGAAAGATAAATCAAACCATGAATACCATTACGGATTATAACCACCTACTTGTGACCACCCTGGATGTGAATAGTTTATTCACTTCCATTCCCAACGAAGCAGGCGTAGAAGCTGTAAGAAAGATCTTAAGCCACAAAAAAACTGTTAATGAAACCAATAGGATTTGTGTTTTATTAGATTTAATACTGGAAAATAATTATTTTGTGTATGGTACATCAATCTATTGGCAAAAATGGGGGGGTAGTCATGGGCACCCCTTGTCCGAACAGCTACTCAAATCTTTTGCTTGTAGACTGGGAATTGGAGCATGTATTGAACTCAAATAATCCATGGTATGAATGTATCAAATTTTATGGTCGATTTGTGAATGATCTTTTTATTTTATGGGAAGGAACCGTGCCACAATTTGAATCATTCTATCAATATCTAAATAGGACTACTACTTTTCTAAGCTTTACAGCAGAACACTCTCATAATCAAGTTGCATTTTTGGATGTGAATGTTATTCTTAACGAAAACATGTTGGAAACCAAATTACACCGAAAAAATACATGGAAAAATCATTACTTGTTGAAAAGCAGCATACATCCTAAACATGTCACTAAAAATATTATGTGAAATGAAATACAAAGAATACATAAAAGATGTAGCAAAGATGAGACAAGAGAAAAGGAAATTTTATTTCTACAACAAAACCTAAGAAAGAAAGGCTATAATGAAAAAGATGTGAATGTTCAAGAAGTTATCCCAAAGAAAAGCAAGACAGAAGACAGAACCACCAGAGCAATGTTAACTTACAGCACAGACAACACACAAGTTAAATCCATAATAAGGCAGTTTTGGCCAATCCTCACCCAGGATGCCAAGCTAAAAGACATTGTAGGTGAAACACCATGCTTTGGCTACAAGGATAAGAAAAATTTAAAGAGGTTACTTTGCACAAAGGATGGGTTTAGCAAACATAAAATCGTTGGACATAAAGGCACGTTCAAGTGTGGCCACTGCACAGCATGCCCACTGATTGACTATAATAACAAATTTGAACATCCAAGGACAAAGAAGAAATGCACCTTTCATGTCAAAGCCACTTGTATAACCCCCAGTGTGGTGTACATGGCTACCTGTAAACTATGCCCTGCATTCTATGTAGGAAAAACTAATCAGATGTTTAAAAATTGCATTTTGAGACATCAAAGAGACATTACCAATAAAGATCCACATAATGCTTTAGCAACGCATGCTGAAAGAAATGCCGGTCATTCTTTCACTTATAAGGTGATAGAGAATGTATATAGTGGAATAAGGAAAGGTGACATTGAAAATATTACTGAATGCAGGGAGAGTAAGTGGATTGTGAACCTCCGTGCTGATATTGAGCCAGGCTTGAATAATATCATCCCACTGAAACCTATACTAAAAGCTAGAAGACCAACTATCAGCTAACATGGAGGTGTGTCTGGCTTAATAATTCATGACTGGTCACACCCCTCAAAAGCAAAAGGTATAGGAAATGGAACACCTCCAGCTGAGAGGAAAGAGTATTGGTGCGTTTAAACAGCTGATTGACAGTGTGATGATTGAATGATTGTCTCAACAGTAAAGGAAGCAAGCACTATAGAAAGGAACTTCAAGTCCCAATCTCTACGATCTGAAGAAGATACCGAAAGCGCTTATCGTTTGGAATACATAGAGACTGTTTTATTCTACATCAAGATTTTAACTTGACATGAAGATTTTAACTTTTTCTACAATAAAAGGATTTTAACTGCCATTAAAGCTAGAAGCTTTTATTTGATCTGTTAGACTGGTTAAGCTGTTATCACAGTTCATCACAGTCACATAGCAGCTACTACATCTTCAGTGTGGATACTTTGTATATCAGACCAAAAAGATTGGATACTTTGAAGCCATCATAAGACTGGAAACTTTGGAGCCATCATTTCGCTATGGTATAACTGCATTCACAGCGTGAATATCTTGTAAGTGCATTTAATTTAAGTACTGGAAATGTATGCAAGTTTTTTTGCTATATATGTTGCACTTTAAGTTTTATATCATTTAACTACACTACCTATTCTCCAAGAGAACTTTACTTCATTGGCCATTGTTGTACAGCGTTTCATTTTGAATACTGTTTTTACCTGTTACTGATAGCTGTACTTTAGCATTAGGAGGTACCCTTTCTTTATTCATTTTTCATTCAAGGTGGGAGGTAATTTAAAATTTTTGTTGGAGCACCCTATCAAAATTAAGGACAGTAAAGGAACCAGGTCATGTGGTAGATGTAACTATTGTAGGTATTTGGTGAACGCAAAAGAAATGTGGGTGGGTGTGCCCCCACAATATGTTAGACTAGCAGGAAGTAATTGTAACACTCCTGGTGTAGTTTACCTGAGTATTTGTATGGGATGTAATGGTTATTATGTAGGTAAGACCGAGAGAGCAATTAGGAATAGAATTTATGAGCATTTATATGCTATTAGTACAAAGAATTATAACTATGCCCTTTTTAAGCACACTCTTACTTGCCCTGTGTTTTCTGGCTTCAAATTTGGCATTTTAGAAGTGGTAGTTAAAAATGCCAGGGGAGGGGGTAACTGGTCAAACCAGATTGAGAAGGCTGAGTTGAAGTGGCAACTCTGTTTAAATGCCTGCCAGCCCAAAAGCATGAATGAATATGTAGCTGTCAAGCCTATTTTGGTTTAAAGGGTTTCAACACTTTAATGAAAGTATTTTTACATTTTTCATGCAACTAGTTGTTTTTAATGTTCTGTCTTTTTAAGAAAGCACTGTTTTATTAATTGGTGCAATTATATAAAGGATGTGAAGTTAAGCACTTTTGGTTGTGATAAAGTCTCCATTGAGAAAGACGAAAGTGCTTACCTACTGGTTTATTTACTGCTTGGATTTTTGCTTGTCATTAAACTTTTTATCTTCATTGGAACACTGGAATACTGATTTGTTTTGTGACTGCTGTGGGATTTTGGCTTCAGGTGTGGTGTTTGTTTTACCATGTGTAGGAAATTATTATTGAAATAACTGACTGCTAAATCCATGTGTAGATGGAGGCTCAGTCACATTGTTTGAGAAGCAAACTGAAGGTATCAGGAGAGAAATTTTTTTTGTTGCAAACATGTTTAAATATGATATTTTTCTGAGGTCATGTCTGTTTCTTTAGTAGGTATGTGGGTAGTGGTCAGTGAGACTATCTGGAAGGCACCCAGTGAGGTAACCAAGGGAGGGTCTGTTAGTTAGTGTCCAGTCAAGGATGGAATGTTGTTTGCTGTGTTTATCAATCCTAGTTGGGACCTGTATTAATTGGGAGAAACCATAAAGGTTAACAAAGATTGTGGGATTTGCAGAGGAACAGGAAGTCCAAACTAATTTAAAGTCTCCTAGAATAAGGGTTTCCTGCTTGAAAGTGGAAGCAGACCTGCTGAGAAAGTTCTTGATTGATAAGGTGTTATTACCTTGGGGAAAATAGGTGGCAATAATTATAATATACTTTTTTTTTTTTTTTTTTTTTTTTTTTTTTTTTTTTAGTTTAGATAGAGATGTGAGATCAAGATTTCTGTGTTTATGAGGTTTGGGGGTTCAGCTGAAAGGTGTTCTAATTTGAGTGAGTCTTTATGTATTATGGCTATACAACCACCATGTTTTTGTGTTTTATCATGTCTGACAAAGTTATAGCCTGGGATAAATATTTCTATTTCTTTTATATGGGGTTTGAGCCAAATTTTTTTCTATCTATCTGGAAAAGGCATGGGCCAATCCATGGAGGTTGGTCTTACCAGCTGAAAACTGCTGTTTATAGCATGTGACCTAAAGATAGTCATTCCTGGTTTACATGACATAACCTAGGCTCATTTGGTGACTGTGGCCCTTGAGGGCAATCATTCAGACATTAGTCACTGGGTAGCTATGAACATAGTTCTTAACCTGTTAGCACAAAACATCTGGACAAAGCCAAAAATAATGGTGGAACAAAGCCCCAAAATAGGGACAAATTTTAAATATCAAATGTCTGTCATTATTTAACAAATTCAGTCCTCAATGATTTGGTACAAAAATCTAGAAAAACACAAATTCTATGAGGAATAGACCAAAAATATGAAGCAGAAATCTAGACATTCTGCAAAAATCTGGACAGTTGAGAGGTATGTGAGTATGTGCTAAACCCTTTGAATATTGCAAAAATCCTTTTGTCCTTATATTTTACATATGGACTTTGACAGAGGAACCTTTGTAGACTAGCAAGAGGTTTAATTTTTATTATTTACTTTAGGATCTACAAAGTGGAAACACTACTAACTTGTAATGACACAATATAACATTGCCTTAAGATAGTCTGAACCCTCAGGCTGTAAACTTTAAACAAAATGACAGATATTTGTGCTGAAGGGGTAATACTGATTTTATAGCTGTATGTGGCTTAGACTTTTGCAGATGAGCTCATGATGCATAAATTGCATGTTTGTGTGTAACATATACAAGAGCTCATATGTTTACTTATCTACATCTTTAAGGCAAATAATGTCAAATTAATTTTCTAGCAATGCTTCATCAATTTCTCTACTATTAATGCTAAAATGTCTCTTGAATATATTGCATGTAGGACAGTAGTTTTACTCACCGGATATCTTCCCTAAAATGTGCCTTCAGAAATGGATTGTTTGACTGTGGACTCCATTACAGAATTATACCTGTCAGTAGTACTCTTACCTTGTTGTGTGTTAGCTGATTTTGTTCATTAATTGTTAAATCATTTAATTTAAACTGATCAGTAGACTAAACTATATATGAGAAACATATACTCAACCAGTTCATGAAAATCAACAATTAGCAATTCTTTGTATAAACCTAGGGGACTGAATAAGCCTAGAGAGATGCATTTTATCATAGAAATGTTTTATTTTCTATTTATTTATTCATATGTTTGCCAATCTTTATATTTAACTTTTATTTCATAAGATAATTTGGTGTACACACATTCCTTCATTTTATTTTAGAACAAAGAATTCATAACCCCCAGAAAAGTCTGTGAGTTTAAGCTTTTTATAACTGCCAAAAGAAAAAAACATAACATAGAAGCTTTTTCTTCAAAATTTAGTTTTCTCACTTCTGTAAAAGAAGCAAAACTATCAGTATTCAACTTGCTACTTTTCAAGAAAGCAGAATCAGGGCAAATCATAACTGGCACTCTAACAGCTGGAATGACTTACACCTTTTTATGTTCTGACCTGAGCTCCAGGCATGAAACAAAGGAGGTCTGAGTACAATTTCATAGTTACAGAAACCATCGATAATACTATCACTGCCTTAGGAGGCTGCAGCTACTGCTGCTGGAAATGCTCATCCTGGGCATAATTTCTTGTAGCTTCACTGCAGAATTTAAAGAATAGACAGGTAGTCAGATGAATACTCCAGAGTTTTTGCTTAAAGGTGAATTTTATTGTTGAAAAGTGCTATAAGGAAATGTATGAAGTACAGAATTCTGTTTGCCGTTGAGCAGAGAGCTAATAGACTACATATTTCTAAACTGCCTAAAAAAAGTTATGTTTTTTCTATTTCTAGATTTTAAGACAGCTAAACAATATAAAAGTTGTTATAACTTCTGCAAACTAAACTGTATATTTGTAGAAGGAATATATGGCAAAACCAAAAGTCTAATTAACAGATACTTTAAAACAAAGTAGTTTTGGCACCACAATTAAAATTCAATATAAGGAAAAATGAAAACAATTAAGAAATTCAGGGACATGGAAATTAAAGTCACCACTAGAAATTATCCATGGGATTAAGAATCATGCTCACAGCTGTAGTCATGAGACACCTACTGTTTATCGTCTAGGCTCAATGTGGTTCAGAACTCATAAATGATTAACAACATAAAATATCAGAGCACAAACAGCATATAAGTATTAAAATTACTTAATCCTGCTTGCAGCCAGAGAAGAACCTGCACAGAGGGAGCAAGAGAGATGCAACTGAGACTGTGTACTGCAACGAGCATTAGCGATAAAAGTAGAGTGCGTATGTGCCATGGCACATTCACAAGCACATATTCAATAAGATAAGAAAATCAGACATCAGCCTTAAAGGGTACACTGCACAATTGTATTGGTTCCTGATCCTTTCTGACCTCTGAAGAACTGATGTGTTCCCATGTCCTAAAAAATTGTCCTTGTTTTCCTCCTCCAACAAATTATCCATCACATCCTCTCTTGGGTCGGTTTGCTCATCACCCGATGCATGAGTATTAGCATCGACATTGAATCTGTTACCCCATGCTTGTGATGGTGTGTGTGTGTGTGTGTGTGTGTGTGTGTGTGTGTGTGGGAGGGGGCTGTACACCTTCTTTTCTTTATATTCATGTCTATCCCTGTCAAGCTTCTTATCTTTACAAGAATGAATATTTCAGATCTGTTCATCAATATTCCTGAAAATGCGGATGTGTTCATACTTAAATGATTCATATTGTAAATCATGAATAATAGAATTATTAAAGATTTCTAGATCTGCCATGATTTTGTCAATTAATTTATTATTATATCTTACAGTCATATTCATATACTCCATCCCATGTCTATCAAACATATTGAAGAGCTCATGATGTAAATCAGAGTTAGGTATGAGTCCAGCCAGAAAACGCCACATACGTAGACCTTTTGGTATTACATCTCCCTTCATACATTCTTTAAAATACACGTTATCCAGCTATAACTTTTTTTTATTTTCAGCAATTTATAGTTTGTTAAGCCAGTTTTTCTTCAAAATTGTCATTTTCCCCACCTGAGGTTGCATAAACAACACTTCAGAACATAACCAGTCACCCAGTAAAGGGGGGTTGAGGCAAAACCTGTCCCCATGGTTTAATGAACCAGAAGAGTCATTAATAATATTCAAATGTAATATATTTGAAGTGTTACATCTATTTGATAGTCCAGTATTGTCAGAAGCTGAATAAAAGCAGCCAAAAATTCAAGTCCAAGTTCGTAAAGGCACCAGACAATTCATTCTGTGTTGGTGGTACTATAACTGCATTTAAACGAGCTGCTACAACATTATCCACCTTCTGTGAGAGTTGTTGTATGAGAAAAGTCAAATTACCTATGTTTGTGTTGTCTGTAACTTGTTGTTCCTGGGGCTTGGTGGTCGTGTAATTGAACACAAAAGCTTTAAAATGAGTGTGCACTTCCAGCATTATTATCTGATGAAATTCATGTATTTTTTGAATGAAAGCGCTTATCTTTCATTGTTTTAAACAATTTTTTTTATTTTAAAAGGCTACTGGATTAAAGTTCTTGTGGATTTTATGTACAGAAGTTTGTTTCCTTGGGCCTTCCATTTGTGTTTCAGCAGTATTTCTTCAGTTTGTTTTCTGCAAGGTGTGAGAAATGCCAGAACATATATGCAGTATCCTGACAGCCGTAATGAGCCTCATTGCACTATGGGCAAAAAAAAAAAAAAAGAGGAGCACAAATAGTGAACCTTCATACACCTGTGCGAAAGCAGTTTCTGAAGGATGGAAACAATATTATTGCCTTGAGTGAGGTATATTCTGCCTTTTACTAGGTATTGCTTTTGCTGCACTGTCTCCAAAATGTGCTTCTTGTGTCAATGCTGTGTGGAAAAATGTGTGCTTTGAAAGTGTTCCTACCTTTTGCAACCTATTGCTGAATTACTAAGGAAAAGGAGAGCAGTTGTTAGAAATCTAATGGAAATGTGAGCTAGACGCTTCTTTTTGGAAATTTGTATGGCAGTATTTAAAGATCCTTGAATGCACTTTACATTTAGATTTAATGGCTTGTGTCGTATAAGATACTGTGACAACAACTAATTTTAGTTTCAATATTTGAAATAAATCATTGGGACTTTAGGGCATTGTTTATAACTGGCCTTGAGTTCTGTTTGGATTATAACTCTGGAAGAACTCACATATGGACATATACGGTGAAAGTAATTAGTGACTTTAAGGACCTATGGTTCAACTAATTTAAATGTGTCAAATATTTATACAACAAAACATTTTTCAGTTTATTTGTGATATACAACATATTGGACATACAGGATTATTAGTAATATATGGGAAGTGTTTGACTATCAAAAGTGTCAATGACATGTGTATTTTACATACAGGCTATGCATATTGTCTATGAATATTTGGGCCTGATGTCAGTATATGTATGAAGATGGGTCAGATGTCTATGAAGAACTGTAATAGTGTTGGATGCTTTTAGTTTGAATACCTTATTAGTTATTATATTTATAAGAACTAGATCAGCCAAGTTGACTTTTCAAACTAGTATTTTCAAATGTATACTGAAGGCATGGTTTAAACCTTGATGTTTTATACACTTGATAGCAGACATTTTTTAGTCTCATATTTTTTAGTATACCTATGATGTGGAATGACCCAATATTGCTCGTGATACTTTAATATAGGATACCCATCTATTAATATACATAGAAGTTATTATACAACATATGACTAAAGTGTTAAAGTATAACAACATATGAGTATGTGTGTACATGCAATAGGGTTTTCAATTTTTGTGGAAACTTGTTGGGACAGTCCCATATATTGAATATTTGTGAATAGGAATTGGTTTTGACCAAATATGTTGGTATGGGAGTCCTATTACATTCATTAATAATAATAGAGATAAAAGTATAATTTCTATAGGGTCTATTAATATATTAGCTGTATTTTGTCTTTTTTGAATACAGCTCAACCACCCATGTGAGTTGTATGGACATTGCATATTGTTCATGATAGAGGAACTTAAGACTGATATACTTTTGATCTATATATTTTGTTATACATTTAAATCTGGACAGTTTGGAAACTGTAGGAACCAAAGAAATCTTCTGGGTTCCACAGTCATTATACAGATGGTTTGGGCCTCTACGGTTATTTTTTCTTTTGGTGGACTGCTGTCCTTCGACTAAAGTGTATATATTATTGATACATACCTATATTGGTTTGTGGTGCTATTAACCCCTTTGTTTTCAGTATCAGCCCTGTTAATTTATGATATTGGGATATTGGTTGAAACTGATTGTTCACCATTCTGTTGTGTGTTTATTACTGTTCTGACATACTATATAAATCATGGACCTGGAGCAGATTCTACATGGATTATGTGCTGATCGGAATGACATAGGAATCTTTGGAATAAATGGCATACCAAGCAATAATCAGAATGGCTCCAACTTGGGTCCTACTAATGGATGTGAATTAGCTTTCAACAAACTTAACAAAAGTTTAAAGAACTTAAGGGCCAATATTTGGCACCTAAGATTATTCAAGGCATATATCAATAAGGAAATCACCCCAAGAGGCTTAAGAGTTTGGTTACAACCTCTGGTCAGCAGGTTGGAGGACAGGCTGACCAGAGATTGGAACCTAGCTCTACAGCAGTTATCCATGATGTTTGTAAAGATTCTTGCCTCATATTACGAAAGGATGGTGGATATCAATGTAGCAGAGGTTAAAGCCTCCTGTGAGGAATGTAAGCAATATGAGTCCCAGCCTACATATGCCACTTCAGTTAATAAACTTTCAAAAGATTTGGCTAGTTTTGACAAACTAAAGATAGAAAAATTTGCAAATTTAGCAGGGATTGTGCTGACTATCAAAGGGGTCGCCCGTTTGACACATTTAGATCTGTCAGATTCACTGATATTGGTCGGGGGACATCTGGCACCAAGCCTAGGAAGAGACCCAGATCTGTTCTTAAGTCTAATGACAGACCTGTCAGCAGCTCAGGAGAAGAGTCCTCCTATATAGATAATGACAGTAGTAGCTATCGCGAATCACCCAAAAGCAAAAAGTCTAATGCTAAGCACCCTTTAGACATAGTAGAAGGAGACGGGGGGGCCGTAAACATAGACATGGGCATAAGATCCAACTCCATGGAGGGATTGGTACAAACACTGTTGAACTAACTGAACAAAGGTATCACAATGTACTGAATTTATCTGATGTACAACTTACTGATGCACAAGACACATTACTTAATAAAGGTCTTGGTTTTATCTCTGGTTTCTTTCCTGATGAATATAACGTTGTTAATGATGTACTGTCTTTTTGTCATAATCTTAACTTGAAGTTGTTTTTTTCAGACCACATCTCTCAAAGATCACAGGAATTCAGGTTTCTCAAATCTGAATTCCAACCCCCGATGAATAAATATGTCTCTATATTTCAAAAGTCAGTCTTAAGAGATTTACATTTTCGGCATAGTGAGTCATGCATTCTGGGCCAAAATATATCGTCATCAGAAAAGGTTGCCCTTGAAGAACTTAAGAACAACCATAACATTGCCATTCTGCCTGCAGACAAGGGAAGTGCGGTTGCAGTAATGAATATGGGGTACTATCTCAATGAGGGCAAGGGACAATTGGCAAATACTAGATGCTATATGCAGATGTCTATTGACCCTACTTATGTCTTTAAGAAAGAAATAGATGAGTTTTTGAACCAAGCAGAAGAAGAGGGTATTATTACACAAAATACTGTGAAACATCTTACGGTCAAGGACCCACAGAAACAAATTCTTTATCTCCTTCCCAAAATACATAAGTCAATTTCAAAACCTCCGGGTAGACCCATCGTATCTGGCATAGGTTCGCTAACAGAACCTTTATCAGCTTTTATGACACATTACCTTAAGCCATTACTAATTTTAGTTAGAGCCTGATTACAGGATACAACCCATTTCTTACAAATTATAGGGGATACACAATTGGAACAAGGGTGGTTAATGTGCACGTTGGATGTGAAATCATTATACACCAGCATACCGCATTGGGCTGGATTACAGGCCTTACAATATTGGTTGGAAAGATCAGCTTTATATCCACCAGGATTTAACATCTTATTAGTCTGCATGGCAGAACATGAGCTGAACAAAAATCTATTTTACTTTCATGGAGAATGTTTTTGGCAACTACAAGGTACTGCTATGGGAGCATCCTTTGCTCCCCTATATGCGGATCTATTTATGGCCTACTTTGAAGAATGCATGATCTATGATACATCACATAATTTATATATGGTGGAAATTGATATCTGGCGGCGATACTTGGATGACTGTTGGATGGTGTGGCGGGCGGATCAAGCATATTTACAAGAGTTCATTGAATATCTGAATAGAAACATATGGGGTATTGAGTTCACTGTTACGTCTAATCATGACACCATTGATTTTCTGGATGTCACAGTATACCGAAACACGGATCATACCTTAAGTACCAAAACTTATCGAAAATACCCACAGTATAATAAATTGCTTCATGCATCTAGCATGCATCCGAACCACACCATTCGGAATATACCGAAATCTCAATTTATGCGTATTAAACGCATCAGTTCATCCGAGGAAGATTTTGAACATGCCAGAAAAGATCTATACCATAGATTTAGAGACAGGGGATATAGAGAATTGGTTATACATAAAGCAAGTGAATGGTGTAACACGCTGGATAGGAATACCTTGTTACAATATAGAAAATCTACTAACAATCAGAAAGATTCAACCCTTAGGTTTGTGACTACATATGGCAGGAACCACCACATGGTTAGACATATATTAGATTCCAACTGGAATATACTCTTGGCAAATGAGGGATTAAGAATACTTTTGGGTCCCAGATGCAAAATTTCATTTAGATGAGGTAAAACTCTTGGAGGTCTGTTTTCTCATTATAAACACAAAGAAAGTGGAGGTGCCATATATCAACAAACCACTATAACTGGAGATAAACTTCTTCCCGTGTGGTCATTGTAGCTCCTGCTCACAGGTTAGTAGATTTAAAGAATTCACAAGTGCAAACACTAACAGAGTGTACCAATCTAGGGTGTTCACCAATTGTAGTAGCACCTGGATCATTTATCTAGCAACTTGTCAATGTAAGGCATTTTATGTGGGCCAAACATCCCGGTCACTTAGAATACGCATGACAGAACATAAGAGCAATATCAGGAATAAAAAAGAAACCAATGCCTTATATAGATATACCATCAAACATAGTAATGCTCATTTTATGTTTATGGTTATTGATAAAATCACAGGTGATAGAAGCCACCAACAGGGTTGGCATACTATTTTAAATCATAAAGAAAAATATTGGATTACTAACCTTGGAGGATTATTTCCACCTGGTCTCAATGGCCATTTATAAACACTTTTAATATGATGATCTTTAGTGTATGAACTTTAGGCTGATGACTATCCATTTATAGTAGTCACAATCTTATATGTATGATAACCAGTTTGGTATATGTTAGTGCAGTTTGTACAGGTTTATAAAGAACAATAGATTGATTTAATTATATTTTTATTGTCATGGGGGTATTTTGAATCTTGTAACTATCAATATATTTATATGTACATCATATCTGTTATTTCTTTTTCCTACCTTATATATCTAATAAGTTACTACTATAATTATATATAGGTAGAGATTCATTTTTGTCGCAACTAGTTCAATACAAAATATTATATATTGTTCTCAACATTAAGGTGTACATATTAATAAGTTCATAGGTTCATAGGTTCATACTAGGCTATCTGCCCTAGGGCATTTATAAGCCTAGCCAGAGTGTGTTTGGCTTTCGCCACCCATTTTAAATTAATTTTACTATGCCCTTTTTCGAGGTTAGTATACTGTGCCTCATTCTAACAGTGACACAGAAGTGATACCCGGGGTAAACCTATGATCCCCCATCCACTCATCAAGATTCCTCTTGAAGAGAGTCAATGAGGGACTCTGCCTAACCTGGACTTGGATTTTATTCCAGAGTGAAGGGAGCCTCTGGGTTATGAATCTGTCCCTCCAGCATGTCCTATTTATTTCAGTGCTGAGGTTCAAGTCTCTCGAGCGCGTAGCTCAATGGGATTTGGATTTTCTGAAGTGGAGCATGTCCATTAATTCCAGATTGGACATGGCTTTATACGTCAGGCACAGATCGCCTCTGAGCAGGTGGTATGCCACTGAGTAGAGCTGGAGTTTCTTTAACGGGGCAGCATATGGCATCTGTTTGAGCCCTTTGATCCTCTTGGTGAGGTACTTTTGGGGTCTTTCCAGTTGCTGCAGGTGTCTGGTAAGGTACATCCCAAAAGGGCATTGCATTCATTTATGGGCCTGATGAGGGATGAGTAAAGAGGCACGATGACCTCCCCTGATCTAGATGTGAATCCCTTCATGATTAGGTGGGCTATATAAAATGTTTTTCTAACCACTTTGGCCACATGGTTGTCAAATGAGAGATTGCTATCAACTTGGGTCCCCAGGTCCCTAATTACTTCTGTACTTATTGGATTACCACCTATGTGGTAATTTGTGGGCACTTTGTTTTTGCCAAAGGGGATGACTATACACTTTTTGGCGTTTAGCTTGAGGCCATGGCTCTGGCACCAGTTGTCTGTTTCTATGAGGCCCTTTTGGAGGATGCTTGTGTTGGCTGGAGAGTCGATTATAGCACCCAGTTTGCAGTCATCTGCGAACTTGGTCAGCCACAGTCCTTCCATGTTGGCCTGTACCTCAGAGAAATATATACCAAACAGGAGAGGTCCCAGGACTGAGCCTTGTGGGATGCCACTTGTAAATGGTTTGGAGTCTGACATGGCTCCAGCAATTATAACCATGTGGGTTCTGTCCTTGAGCCAGTTTGCAACCCATCTAATGACATAGGGGTTTATATTTAAGCTGGTGAGCTTATCTATAATGCCCGAGTGGGGTATTGTATCAAAGGCTTTTGTGAGCTCCAGGTAGGCTGTGTGGACCACCTTCCCCTCATCAATGGCCTTGGTGACTGTTTCAAAGAAATCAACCAGGTTTAAGAGGCAGGATCTGCCCTTAACAAAGCTGAACTGGGTAGGATCCAGTGTCTGTAGGTCCCCAATATCTTTTTTTATGAGGTCCATGATGATCCTTTCCATAGCTTTGCAGACCAAGCTAGTCAGGCTTATTGGGGCGATAGTTTCCAGGATCCGTTGAGGCACCACCTTTGTGGAGAGGGACCACTGTTGCTGTACACCACTCTTTGGTACATATCCTGTGGTAAGGCTGAGATTGAACAGTAGTTTTATGTTTGGGTTTAGCTCTTCTTGGAGTTCATGCAGGACGCAGCCTGGGACACCGTCTGGTCCCATTGATGCTGTGTTTTTTGCTTTGGAGAGGGTGGCTCTTACCTGAGCATCTGAGATGTCAAAGGGGCAGCACTCTGCTGGGATAGATATTTGCCCTTTTGGTGGGGGGGGGGGTTGCGCTAAACCTGTCAGCTAGGATGTTGGCAATGTCTGTGAGTTCGGTGTATTTTTTTGTCATTTTGGACTAATTCTGAGCATATCTGGGAATTCCCACCCAGGTTCCTAACACAACTAAAGAAAGGCTTGTGTGTGTGGGGGGGGGGGGGTTGCGCTAAACCTGTCAGCTAGGATGTTGGCAATGTCTGTGGGTTCGGTGTATTTTTTGTCATTTTGGACTAATTCTGAGCATATCTGGGAATTCCCACCCAGGTTCCTAACACAACTAAAGAAAGCCTTGTGATTATCCTTAGTGTCCTGTGCAATTTTTCTCTTGAAGCTGGCCTTAGATGATTTTATGAGTGCCCGTCATTTTTTGCTAACACTGATCAGAGATGCCTTCCCTTTTTGGGATTTTGCTCTATCATGTAGTAGCTTCCTCCTTCTATTGTATAGTTTGTTTATGGCTGGCGTCCACCAGACAGGAGGTCTGCCTTTGGAGGATTGGGTCTTGGTTTTATTTGGGATTGCATGATCCATGCATTCCTGAAGGTGTTCATAGAATGCATTTATAAAGGATTCTGCGGTCTGGGCTGTATTTTCCACAGGCCTGGGGGCTTTGAAGGATTCCACCTCGGTTTTGAGGAGTGTGAAATTTGCTTTAGAGAAGTTTTTCACTGTGGTTTTCTGGGCAGGGGGTGGAGTCGGGATGTGAATATCCAGTGAGATTAGTTTATGGTATGATCTTACCAGTGAGGAATACACTTCTGGTCTGGAGCATAGAGTCCCCATGTTGGTGATGATCAGGTCCAGTATGTTTTCCCCTCTTGTGGGAGTGGTAACAAGTTGTTCCATAGCATTTGAGTTTATAAATTCTAGGAATCTTTGAGCTAGGGTGTTGGAGCTAGAGTAATGCTCCCAGTCTATGTTTGGGTAGTTGAATTCGCCCAATATAATGGTGTTTGGAGAGACCTTCATATTTTCCAGTGTTCTCAGGAAGGCCGAGTGGGGTTCCTGGGTTTGGGAGGGTGGTCTGTAGCAGGCTATAAACTGGAAGGCAGTTTTACCCACTGTTAGTTGCACATGGATAGTCTCTGATGCTTCGTGCTGTGCCACCAACCTGGAGGTGTGGGTATCTTTGATGAATATTGATACTCCCCCTCCTTTTCTGGTTTGGTCCAAGTTTTGGGGCCGAAAAGCATGGTATGAGGTATAACCTGGTAGTGCTGGGGTGCTCTCGGGAGCCTTGAACCAGGTTTCTGTTACTGCACAGATATCGATGTTCTCCATGCTAAGGAGAGTTTCGAGTGCATGCATCTTGAGGTTTAGACTTCTGGCGTTGAGTAGCATTACTCTTAGTTTCTTATCCCTTGTGATACCTATGGAGGTGGGTTTGTCTTTTGAGCCTTGCCTAAAAAAGGCACTATGGGGTAGCAAGAGCCTTTGCCAATATCCAAAAGCCCAGGGGTGACAGGTGCAAGCCGTCCCTAGCGAAGCATCGTGGCCTGTCAAGCATGTCATCCCAGGCTGACAGGCATTGGATCCCCTTTGAATGACACCAATACTTAAGCCAATTGTTGAAATTGATCATCTTGTCTTCTTATTGTGGAATCATTCTTGGTGAGGGTAAGATGCTACTCAAGGTCAGGGTCATACCGGCCTGGGACACATGCTCAGAGAGCTCCTCTATGTCTCTTTTCATGTAGTCCAGGGAGGTACGTCTCAGGTCATTCACACCAGCATGGACAATGACTGAGTCATATTTGTACTTGCCTTGGAGTGACCTGAGTGCTTGTGTTATGTGGCAGATCCTAGCGACCGACAGGCAGTTCACCATGACCTTCTCCTTGTTCAGCCTGGTGAGCGGGACGTCAGTGTGCCTGACGATAGAGTCACCTATTACAAGTGTATCAGGTGTGTTCATAGGTTCATAGGTTCATAGGTTGGTACTAAGCTAACTGCCCTTGTGAGCCATTTTAAGCTTAGCCAATTATCCCTTGTGAGACTCAAACCCTGCACCTTGTGTTTGTAAGGCAAACACCTTAACCATTAGGCCACCCTCCCATTGTTGTTTAGCCTTAAGGGCTGTGACTGTTCAGCACACTGGCTTTGTGAGCTATGTATTGCACGTGTTTTGTTTTGGGGTAGCGGTTGCTTGGGTGTCTGCTTTGGAGGTCTCTGCTGCTTAGGCAGATTTTTATTTAGAGCCTCCGAGTATGTTTTTGTGTGTTTATGTGTTTGGTTTGCTGTCGTGGTAGGTCTATGTGAGACTGGAATTGTAGTGAGTGTGGTTTCCTTCTCCTCTTGACAGGTTTCAATTGAATATGTTAGAAATGTCAAGTGCATCTTAATATAGAACTTTATGTAGGATGAAGAGTTTTTCTCTGTGGTATTTCTTGGATTTCTTATTTTTATATGTATATAGTTTTAGGTATATACATATATACAAATTATATCAGATGCACTTGTTTGACAGGATGAACTAGTTGGTATTAATAATTTGTTAGTTTATGTTAAGTGACTTACACACTTTGAAAAAATGGTAATATGCTAGTACTTTTTGTACCAAAACTATGGGTGATATCAATAAGTCTCTTTATTAGAAAATATATGGAGATTTAATTATTTTTTAGGTATCTTAACGTTATGGCCTTTACAATTATTTTGAATTGTCTGTTCTAATTTTTCATGATATTGTAATACTCCAACCACTAGGTTGGGCTATACCAATGTTTCCATTGGTCAGGGAATAATATAAATATTTGTGAGTATTTTATGTTTCAAAAAACTTTTTTTTCCATTGAAAAAGGCTGGATAGCCGAAACCGGTCTGGAATTACAAGAATATTTAATAAAATCTTCATTTGGATTTATATCGGTGTCGAGTATCGCATTTTGCTGGTCGTAGTAGTTAGTATTTAAAGATGCCTCAGTGATAATTTTAAGTTGGAAAGTTACCATTTGTGCTATTTGAAATGACATCATGTGCGTGTGTAAAGAATGGGATTTGCTGTCATTGTAAGAATGCTGTTCAGCTTATATCTGACTGCTGAGGGCACAGTTAGGACATGCATAACTACAGTCATTCAGCAGGTATCACATTATGCCTTGTCTGCTAAATGGCTTTGTTTTATTTTCATTTTGGTAGGACAGGAAGAATCAAACAGCTGTAGTACAGCATCTGAACATGTAACTCTGCAAGTCAGAAGATGGTGCATACTGGCAGTCAGTGTACTGCTATTGCTTCTGGTGACAAACTATGCAGTCTTTGATGGCTGACCTTGCCTGTAAGAGAAGCATAGTGTGCATACTGTGTAGAGTTACCTGCCTGTTTGCAGATCATTGCTGTATGTGTTTGGGTGAAGGAGGGGGGTTGGGGTGTCAGTGGAGAGGAGGCAATGCTGGATGTATCTGTGGCATATATTCCAGTACATCAGTCTGTCAATGTATTGTATCTGTCGATATTGGCATGACAGTTACATAGGTTGAATACTGAATTGCAGATAGTGCCGTATGAAAGGATATGCTTACTGGTACACATAAACTGTTGTTACTGGTATACATAAACTGATGTATTGTTTCTCCACACAGCCTCATGCCTAGCAAAGGAAAAATATACAAATGCATGTTTTTCCACACACAGAAGATCTTGCAGCAGGCCTTTCATATGCATGGCATACAGATTTTCAGATATAAGAATTTTCTGAATGGCCCTGCAGTGAACATGTGTGGCTTGATGAGGTTACAGATGCACATGCTGTCAGTTACAAAGAATGAACCTAACATGGGAGGGTAGAGTGATGGGAGTCAGACCATTGGATGAACCACAACTGACATGACAAAGAAAAGTTTCTTACCACTGTGCATCAGGGATTATGCATATCACTTTTCCACAGTAGTGTGTTGGACCTAAGTGCTGAACTTCAATATGTTCCAAGCGTCTCTGCTGGGGATGCCCCAGGTGTGTTTCAGTGTTGTGTTGTGAAAAGCATATTCCTGATTTGTGTACTCTAGACCATGTCAGTCAAATTGTGTTTCTCATGTTATACAGGAACATCAGGCCTCCAAGCAGCATGGGCATGTGCAAAGATAAGGTCTAGCATTTTCAGTAATAATGCTATCTAATGTGCTTAATATTTCTGCAGTGAGAATGAAGTAGAGGTAATGGGTGATACTTATACTGGGTATTGTGCTTTGATGTCTTCAAAGGTGACATACTATTTGTCTCCACTACCTTGGATATTCATTTGTCTGATGGTAGAGATGAGTCTTACTCTGGCAATGATGGTAGTGAACAGCTGGGAGCACCATGTCAGTGTTGGACACAGGAAATGTGCAACCTAAATCCTCTAGTGAGGTAATGGATATGCCTTCTCTGCCTGTAGAAACCATCCAATATACAAAATGTTTCACTGAAGGATAGGCTTTGACTACAGATATAGATGGGAAAATATGCCTCTGCCACTGGTAAAGCACTCATTATTTACCACAAGTTCCACAAGGTGTGCGAATGATGATGTTGTTTCCTGTTCAAGACATGGCAATCTCAAACCTTCTGTACGAACCTTATGCCAATTCCATCTTGATCTTCTAGAACTCCCATTTATGACTGTTACCACAGTTCACAGAATTCTGTGAAGCTGATTAGTGGTTCCGTCTACAAAAAAATGAATTTGATGCTAGAAGATCAGATAATCTGTGGCTCTAAAGTTTGTGATTGGATTCATTCTCCAATGCTGACATTGCAGTACAGTATTGCAGGTGTAGAGTGTGTGGTGCTGCTGAGTGTACCAGATTTCATATGTGATAAGCCTGATCTGGTTGTAACTCCGATATGAAACATCCCTGACACAATCAGAATGAGTGTGATTACTTAATATTCATTGCATAAAATAAACATTATCATGAATATACATCTTAAATGATGGTTAAAAAATATATATGTGTCTGTGTATGTGTGTGTATATATATATATATATATATATATATATATATATATATATATATATATATATATTTTATATATATATATATATATATATATATATATATATATATATGTGTGTGTGTGTGTGTGTGTGTGTGTGTGTGTGTATATATATATATATATATATATATATATATGTGTGTGTTTGTGTATATATATATATATATATATATATATATATATATATATATATATATAGATATATATATATATATATATATATATATATATATATATATATATATATATATATATACACATATCTATATATATATATATATATATATGGATCTAGGACTATTGAACGAAAGTTCAATAGTCTGAATCCACAATCACCAAACACACTTTAATGAAAGTGTTTTCACGGAAAAAGCACTTTCTTTAAAGTGCATTAAAAAAAAAAAAAGATGAATCTACTTTTATGCAGGGGGGCAACCCCCCCTGCACCCCCCATGTGGGATGCTGTGCCACCCACAGCCCCCTACTTTAATATTCTCACTCCAAGATCGCACTACACTGAGGAAAAGGGAATATTCCCTTATCCACAATGTAATATGATCTCCGCAACAGTCATTCCACCACGACTCCCTCTAGCTACAGGCATACTTCGGCGAAAGTGCTTTTTCGGTAAAAAACACTTTTGCGGAAGTATGCCCGGCTGTTTGTGCTTCGGTGAAAAGTTCCTTCAGGGATCAGTACTGATCCAATATATATATATATATATATATATATATATATATATATATATATATATATATATATATATATATATATATATATATATATATATATATATATATGTATATATATATATAGGTTTACTGTTGTTTGTGCAAACGACATTCTATCGGCTGCAATGTGCTGAAAAACAGAATGTCGATCATACAAGCAGTTTTGCACCAGATAGTCAACTCCACTTATGCAAATGCACAACGGCATTCATAAGTGGAAATTGACTATCTGCACGGAGATCGCGGTACAGTGGGGAGTGGAAATTCATCCACATCCCCACTGTAGTGTGATCCCAGAGTTAGAATATATAAGTAGGGGGGTGCAGAGGGGTTTGCCCCCCTGCAAAAATGTGATAGCTGTATAGGAGTTTGATTGACCTTGCCAAGGCTTTCGATACCATCCCCCACTCTGTAATTATAGATATACTCACTAAACTGGGCATAAATCCCTATGTCACAAGATGGGTGGCCAGCTGGCTCACTGACAGAACCCATACAGTAAAAGTAGCTGACTCCAAGTGTGACTAAAGACCATTGACGAGTGGAATACCACAGGATTTGGTCCTGGGTCCTCTCCTGTTTGGCATCTACTTCTCTGAAGTTCAGGCCAGCACAGAAGATCTTTGGCTAACAAAGTTCGCAGATGACTGCAAACTGGGAGCCATAATAGAGTCACCTAATGATGTAGACTTTCTACAAAATGGCCTCACAGAGACAGATACTTGGTGTCAAAGTCATTGCTTCAAGCTCAATGCCAAGAAGTTCATTGTCAACCCCTTTGGGAAACACTCGATACCCATGAACTACCACATAGGCGGTAGCTCACTAAACACTGAAAGTGTGAAAAGAAACTTTTGGACACAGGTGGACAGTAGTCTCTCCTCTGATAACCACATCACCACAGTAGTCAGTAAATCGTTCTATGTGGCACACCTCATCACTAAAGGGTTCTCTTCTAGAAAAAAGGAGGTCATTGTTCCTCTCTACTCATCCTTCATGAGACCCATTATAGAGTACAATGCCCCATTTGGCATGTATCTCACAAGACACCTGCAACAATTGGAAAGGCCACAGAAATACCTCACTAAGAGGATTACTGGACTCAAACAGATGCCATATGCTGACCGTCTCAAATAACTCCAGCTCTACTCCATCGCATATTGTCTACTCAGAGGTGATCTCTGCCTAACATACAAAGCTATGTCAAACCCAGAGCTGTTGGACATGCTACACTTAAAGAAATCCCAATCTCTCCAAACCATATGCTCCAGGGAACTAAACCTTATCACCCCAATAAACAAAACATGCTGGAGGGATAGATTCATGTCCCAGAGACTTCCCATACTCTGGAACAAACTACCAGTTCATGTCATGCAAAGCTCCTCTTTGGCCCACTTTAAAAAAAATCTTGAAGACTGAATAGGAAATAGAAAATCCACCCTGGGGATCACGTCTGCGGCACTGCTTGATAGGGGCACAGGAAAATAATTTCCTTGGGTGGTGAAAGACATGGAACCTTTTTGGCCAGGCTTATATAGGCTACAGTGGATATAAAAAGTGTATACACCCCTGTTAAAATACCAGGTTTTTGTGATATAAAAAATGAGATCACAATAAATCATTTCAAAACTTTTCCCACATTTAATGTGACTTATAACCTGTACAACTTAAGTGAAATTGAAAAACAAACAAATCTTTTAGGGGAAAAAAATAAAAAACATGCAATAAGTTGGTTGCATAACTGTGCATACCCTTAAACTAATACTTTGTTGAAGCACCTTTTGATTTAATTACAGCATTAAGTCTTCTTGGTTCGGAGTCTATCAGCATGGCACATTTTGACTTGACAATATTTGCCCACTCTTCCTTGCAAAAGTGCTCCAAATCTGTCAGATTGTGAGGGCATCTTTTGTGCATAGCCCTCTTCAGGTCACCCCACAGATTTTCTATTGGATTTAGGTCTGTGTTCTGGCTGGGCCTTTCCAAAACTTTAATTTTCTTCTGGTGAAGCCATTCTTTTGTTGACTTGGATGTATGCTTGGGGTCATTGTCATGTTGAAAGGTGAAATTCCTCTTCATCTTCAGCTTTCTAGCAGATGCCTGAAGGTTTTGGGCCAAAAGTGACTGGCATTTGGAACTGTTCATAATTCGCTCCACCTTGACTAAACTCCAGTTCCAGCTGAAGGAAAACCACCCCAAAGCATGATATTGCCACCACCATATTTCACCGTGGGGATGGTGTTCTTTTGGTGATGCAAAGTGTTGTTTTTGCACCAAACATACCTTTTGGAATTGTGGCCAAAATGTTCAACCTTGGTATCCTCGGACCATAACACATTTTCTCACATGCTTTTGGGAGACTTGATGTATTGTTTTGCAAATTTTAGCTGGGTCTAGATGTTTTTCTGTGTAAGAAAATGCCTCCATCTTCAACGCTACCCTATAGTCCAGACATATGGAGACTACGGGAGATTGTTGTCACATGTAGTACACAACCAGTACTTGCCAGAAATTCCTGCAGCTCCTTCAGTGTTGCTGTAGGTCTCTTGGCAGCCTCCCTGACCAGTTTTCATCTTGTCTTTTAATCAATTTTGGAGTAACATTCATTTCTTTGCAATGTCACTGTTGTCCCATATTTTCTCCACTTTTTGATGACTGTCTTCACTGTGTAACAAGGTGTATCCAATGATGTGGAAATTGTTTGTACCCTTCTCCTGACTGATAACCTTTCAACAATGAGATCCCTTTGATGCTTTGTAAGCTCTCTGCAAACCATGGCTTTTGCTGTAGGAGGCAACTGAGTAAATGTCAGGAAAATCCTACTAGGACAGCTGAACTTTATTTGGGGTTAATCAGAGTCTCTTTAATTGATGGCAGGTGTGTACCCAATATGATTGAATGCTGTAATTAAATCAAAAGGTGCTTCAACAAAGTATTAGTTTAAGGGTGTGCACACTTATGCAACCAACTTATTGTATTTTTTTTATTTTTTACATTTTTCCCCTAACAGATTTTTTTTGTATTTCAATTGAAGTGTAGTTATTGTGGTCTCATATATATATATATATATATATATATATATATATATATATATATATATATATATATATATATATATATATATATATATATATGCATATGGGTCATTGCTGAATGATCAACATTTCAAAACTTTGAATCTCATACGGCCTGGACCATATGACTGAAGTTCTGAAACTTCAAACATTCAAAAAAAAAGAAGAAAT